>NW_027532613.1:592488-673304 GCF_008692635.1 Crocuta crocuta | reverse complement strand
CACACACATCTGATGGTGACAGTGTGTGCTGCTAGTTAACATTTCGGCAAAGGAGGCTTTGTAATAGAGAAGAGGGGCCGACGTGGGGAGGGAGGGAGGGAGTTAATTTTGTCTCTGTTTCCTCTCCCTTCCTTTGATGGCTGCCCTGGTCTTTGAAGTTGGGTAAGTACACAGCATGGTGGGAGGGGATGCCAGCTGCCCAGACACCACTGGCAGAAGACTGAAGAGCTGTCGCCTTCCCTCCGCAGCCTGGGAGGTGTGCACTATCGCAACACTTCTTCCCCAGGGGACTGCACGTGGGGAGCTGTCAAATAACAAGTCCCGGCCGGTAGACTGGTTGTGAGGCCTCAAGCAGGAACCGTCCTGGACAAGGGCTTCTGACTCCATCATTGTCCCCTCTTCAGCCCATCATCTGTGATGTCAGAAAAAATAGCAAGAAAGGCCCTCCGTCTCTTTCCTCCTGCTTCCGTGCCCTTCTTCTGTGTCCCTCCTTCTCTGCAAATCCCTTTGGAGTTTCAGGGGCTGACTTCTGTTTTCTTCTTCCCTTTCTCTTAGAATGTAAACTTCTACACGGCCTAGTCACACCACAAGCATTCATTAAGCACTTACAGTGAACAATGCGAGGTACTAGTGAGCCAGGCAGGCTGCACAGAGGGGGCAGCGAGCGAGCAGCAAAGGGCTGTGAGGAGAACGCACCTCGTGTTTCCCGCAGGAGGATAGCTTCCTGCAGAAGCAGGCGCATCTGGATGCCAAGGAGAGCATCCTCCAAACCGTGTCAGGACGAAACTAAACAACCAGGAGACAGTTCAACGCTATTGACCAAGTGACTGGAAACAACCAAAGCTGCGGACGGAAGAGTAGAGGCAAAGCATTTGAGGAAAAGCTTTTGAAAGGGAGGAAGGTGGAGACTCCCGGAGGGCAAGTCAAGACTGCGTGAAGGGTTGGGGAGGAGGAGCCACGCTCGGCAGTCCACAGATTAGGAGAAAACGAAATGAGTAAAAAGCATGTCCTCTCGGGGCGCCTGGGTGGCTCAGTTGGTTAAGCGTCCGACTTCGGCTCAGGTCAGATCTCATGGTTCATGGGTTCGAGCCCCGCATCAGGCTCTGTGCTGACAGCTCAGAGCCTGGAGCCTGTTTCAGATTCTGTATCTCCCTCTCTCTCTGCCCCTCCTCCACTCATGCTCTGTCTTTCTCTGTCTCAAAAATAAATAAACTATAAAAAAAAATTAGAAAAAAAAGCATGTCCTCTCACAAAGAAAACTGTAATCAACCATGAACAAGCTCAGGTAGAAACTTCTGGCGTCTGTTACCGGATCTTATTAGGTACCACTCTTCTCTCCTTGGGACTCAACTAAAATCTCATCTTTTCCAAGAACCTTCCAAGTTTAAGGAAACAAGACTAAATATTGTTATTATGTCTCTTAAAAGTGATAATAATTCAAATTTGTTGGACACTTAACCAGATACACACCAGGGTTGACGCGAAGTGCTGTATGGAATCGAATGTTCTCTGGAATAGGGAGCTACCCTTCCCATCTGCATTTCTTTATCTACAGATAAGAAAACTGTGGGTTGGAGATATTCAGTTGTTTTCCCAAGGTAACCATTAGTAAGTGTTGGAGCAGTTAGGAATCAGTTAGGAACGTGGACCTAAATATGTCTAATCCTGAAGTCTATATCACATTGCTAAATATGTGGTACATAATAGGGATGTACACACACATGTGCATTCACATACATGTACCCTCTTTAGCACCGTTCTTCTACTTCTTTGGTTGTCTTCAAATCCCTGATGTCATGACGCCTTCAACCACTTTCTTTCTGCCACTCTCTTCTCGAAACGTTTGTTAATTGTCCCAGAGATAATGACGCTTACCATGGCCTCCATAATATAAAAAACAGCGACTCACCTGTAATTCTTTGTTTCCTGGACTCTTTTCTTAACACACCTTTATCCTCCATGAAGGCTTTATTTTAATGCTTAGTATAACACTCATTTTTTCTTTCCTCAAGGCAAATTCACAATTCTTTCTTAGTCAGTAAGGGTCAAAATGAGAATACAAAACAAACGCAAGGAGACAAGCTGTATGTTTCTCTGCTGGGCAATGAAGAGCCCAGTGAATGAATGTGCTGAAGTCTGATGCCTTTAGAGTCATTGGCTGAGAGTACGCCCTCCCTGAGTTAACTTCATAGTCCTCAGGGGCGCTCAGTTTTAAACAGGCATTAGAAAAACCTGGAGGGCTTGTTAAAGCACAGATTACTGGATCCCACCCAGAGATTCTTTTTTCTGTATTCTTTTTTAAGCAGGCTCCATGCCCAGCATGGGGCCTAATGCCTGGCTTGAACTCACAACCCTGAGGTCAAGATCCTGAGCTCAAGACTCAAGCTGAGATCAAGAGTCAGACTGACAGACTTGACCCACCAAGCCACTCAGAGTGGCTGATTCAGTAGTCTTGGGTTGGGCTCCAGAATCTACATTTCTAACAAGTTCCCAGATGCTGCCAATGCTGAACTGCGTGCTGCATTTTGAAAACCACCAGGGTCTGGGCGCCTGGGTGGCTCAGTCAGTTAAACATCCGACTTCTGTGGGCGCCTGAGTGGCTCAGTCAGTTAAGTGTCTGACTTTGGCTCAGGTCATGATCTCGCAGTTTGTGAGTTTGAGCCCCACATCAGGCTCAGCACTGATGGCTGAGAGCCTAGAGCCTGCTTCGGATTGTCTCCCTCTCTGTCTGCCCCTACTCCGTTCACACTGTCTCTATCTCTCAAATGTAAATAAATATAAAAAAAAAATCCCACTTCTGCTCAGGTCATGATCTCATATTTCGTGAGTTCAAGCCTGGTGTCAGGCTCTGTGCTGACAGCTCAGAGCCTGGAGCCTACTTCAGATTTTGTGTCTCCCTCTCTCTCTGCCCCTCCCCTGCTCTTTCTCTTTCTCTCCCTCTCTTTCTCTTAAAAATAAATAAAACATTGAGAAGAAAGAAAACGAAGACCACTAAATATAAATAGACCACTAAAAATATACCTATTTGAGAACGAAATAACATTATAACCAATTCGATTCCATGGGACAGTGTTAAATGGATATATACACAAATAATCTCATAATGTGTGTGTGTGTGTCTGTGTGTGTGTGTGTGTGTGTGTAGAAATATATGCATGTATCTATAACTGCCCAAAGAGTGTTCACTCAGATCATTTCTTTTCAGCCGCATAACTTCCCCAAGAAGTAATATAACCCAATGTGTCCAAGACAGTGAACTCTAAGTTCAGACAGGCCTTAGTGCAAAGACCCCATCTTCCCATTACTGGTTGTGCTACTTTGGCCAACCCACAGTAAGCTAAGATTCGTTTCTGCCATTGTTCTGGTGCTGTAGCTCAGGTGCTAGAAGCATATGGGACTTGCGAGGGACCCCCACCTGCTGGGGGCAGAGCTGAGCCTCTGGATTTCCAGGTGTGGTTCCCGTTTAGGTGATCTCAGCACGTTACTGCCGGCAGCTTTGGGGACCGGAGTACCTCGGTTAATGAAGCCTCGGGGAATGGAGTCCTTTTATTCTGCATTTTAAAAGCAAACAAAAAACCCTTCATAAATCATTTGAAGAAAAGCTGCGTGTATTCACAGCTGCCCACGACAAAAATACCTCTGAGCACAGCTTCTGTTTGTCCCTTCCCGGGTGAATGTAAATAGGGCTCATCCGAGGCAAATCTGTAAAGACGAAGATTCCTTTATTCCGCCTCAGTGGCAAATGTCATGCATTCTCTGTCCTTCTTTTCCTTCTCAAAATAGGCAAGGGCCGGCTATCAGTCAGTCAGTCTTATTGGCAGATGGACTTCAGCGGGAATAAGTTGTAATACACAATCACGCTTATAGTTCGAGTCTTTCATATTTAACTATGGGAATCAAAAACTTTTCTTCTTTAACATACATTTCAGGCATTTGCTGGCAGACGGAGAGAAATGAGGCAAGTTAAGGGAGCCCTGGGATATCTTCTGTTTCCCTGTGACACTGAAGAGAAGTGTGGGAGCAGTCAAACTCTCTCCCCGGTGGCTTGCTGGAGGTGGGATAGGAAGGGTGGAGCGAGAGCTCCCCGAATCTCCATCACCAACGCCCCACCAAACTCCCCAAGTAAACACATAGGTAAAAGCAGTGTTGGGGGGGTGCCTGGGTGGCTCAGTTGGTTAAGTGTCCAACCGTTGATTTTAGCTCAGGTCATGATCAAGCCCTGTGTCAGGCTCTGTGCTGATGGTACATAACTTTCTTGAGATTCTCTCTCTCTCTCTCTCTCTGCCCCTCCCCCACTCATGTGTGCATGAACACGTACGCGCTCTCTCTCAAAATATTGCCATCCCTATATTCCTTTAGAGAAATTCTGGAAAGGTCACTGTCTCTGCCACCTCCCTCCCTTGTTTTTTTATAATCTTTATTTTTTTTTCTATTTTTAAGAAAGAGAGAGGGAGAGAGAGAGCGCATGAGGGAGGGGCAGAGAGAGAGAGAGAGAAACAGAATCCAAAGCACAGAGAGCTGTCAGCACAGAGCCCAATGCAGGGCTTGAACTCACAGAGCTGTGAGATCATGACCGGAGCCGAAGTCGGACGCTTAACTGACTGAGCCACCCAGGTGCCCCTCCACTCTTTTTCATGCCTAACTACACATGAGGCTCCTGCCTCCAGCTAAGGAACAAATTACTTAGCTTTCCTGAGTCTTAGGTGCCTCAGTATTGAAACAGAAATAACAACTCCTTCATTGGGAGCAGCCTGAGTGATGGGGGATACCACAGATAAGGCTCCTAGGCCAGAGCGCCTGCTGCTGGTGGACACTTAATAAATACCTATTCCTTTCGTTTGCCAATCTGTCATTTGCTTGGCCATTAAAATACACTTATGTGCATCTACTATGAGCCAGGAACGAAGCTGGCCCCTGGAAACACAATGATGTGCAGGACTGTGTTCCCTTCATGAGATAACTGATCTGATTAGGTGGCTCTCAATCCTGCATATGCGTCACTGGCAGAAGGAGCTTTCCCTGAACCCCACCCCAGATCTTCTCACTTGGAATCTCTGGGAAGGGAAATAGATTAAACGCTCCTCTGATGTTGGGGATGCATAGTCAATGTTGAGAACCACTCAGGGGGCTCTGTCTTTCCTCTCTCCTCCTCCAGTCCTCCCCACAACGTTAAATCTGGTTCTTCCCCTTCCTTCTCTTTGCCTCGGTCAGCACAGTGTAGGTTTTCTGATACCTTCTTTGTTATTTTAGTTACTACTCTATATTTTAGTTAGCATTTAATATTGTTTTGGTCACGATCTTTGTTTTCCTGTATCCCGGCACACATCTCTCTACTCCCTCCATATTTCCATCTCTGGTAATAATGTTTATGACAGAGAAGTTTGTCATTGAGATGCGTCTTTGTGTTAATAATGGTTTTGCCTGTAGACCTAACCATGCAGTCCGGGTGACAGCTACTGTTTCTCTAGAGCCTTCTTGGTGACTTGCTCCCCATCTTCAGGCCCTACCACAATGACTGGCTTCCTTCCGTCCATATTAATTAATGTAACAAATTGTGGTAGTTGACAGTTCAAATTTCCCATCTACATCAGGATACTTACTGGTTGGCAAAATGATACCTTCGGATGCCAGAGGCCTTATGATTATTAAGTTCATACCAAGTGCTGTAATTATTATGATGATTTATCACTCAAAAAACCCTCAACAGCACAACCAAGTCCTTCAAAGATCCATCCAATTTAGCTCAGAATCAATACCAAATGTTATCCAAAAGTCAAGTTCTGTTGTAAGACACTAGACCCATGACTGATCGATAGACAGATAGACAGATATGCAGCCTGTAGGTTGGTCAGTTATAATTCTAAGCTGCCAGTTTAGGGGAAAAAAAAAAAGGAAAAGAGAGGAAGAAAAAGGTTAAAATCCCAAGATTGGATGGAATGAGCTGAAGTGTTTTCAAATGGATTTGAGAAACTGAACTGTTCCCAGGCGGAAAGATAAAATGTGGAGCTGCAGTCAGTCTGGCTCTGGCTCGCCTAACCTTTTTACTGCCGGATAATGAGGAATCAGCTATAATTTAGACACAGTATTCTTTTCACAGATTATATTGAGGTTTGGAGGGTGGGGGAGAGGAAGGGGAAAGGAGAGAGACTCACTTTATAGCCATACATCATCATCCCTTGGGCAGAAGAGACAAGTAGGCCCTCCCCAAGAGGCACATCAGGGGGAGCGTTGCCCTCTCTGTGTGTTGTTGTGACGAATTTCAAATCAAGAGGGTGCTTCAGTTGGATTTATTACAATTGGAAGAAGAGAAATTGTAATCTTTATGAGCCAACGACATGGAGCCTTATAATAAGGAAATGAGGGATCATTTCAAATTTAAAGCAAATTAGGTTACTGGGGGTCAAATCCTTTAGCTGAAACATCATGCCTTCAGGGTATTGCACACGTATTTGACACACCTCCCCTCCCCCCAGGTTTTGCATTAACACTGAAGTGTTTTTTTTAAAAACATATGTAATACTCATATGCAATGAGAGTACTTTAAAAAGCCAAATAATGAAACGATGGGCGAAGAGGAATCCATCAAAAGAATTCACTGATTTATAAACCAGAGCTTGCTGTTCATGTACTTCTGGACCTGTAAGGAACCTCACCAAGAGTCTAGGTAGGAGCCATTGAGGAAAGGGTGTCACACTTACAAATTTTTCATGCAAGATTTCCTAGTTCTTTTATTCTTTTTATTCTTTTCTCCTCTTGTCTTTTCTTTTTAACATTTATTTTTGAGAGAAAGAGAGAGAGAGAGCATGAGTAGGGGAGGGGCAGAGAGAGAAGAAGGCACAAAATCTGAAGTAGGTTCCAGGCTCTGAGCTATCAGTACAGAGCCTGATGCGGGGCTTGAACTTACAAACCAGAGATCATGACCTGAGCCGAAGTCAGACTCTTAACTGACTGAGCCACCCAGGTGCCCCTTTTTTTCCCTTTTCTTTTATTATTTATTTACTTTTATTTGAGAGAGAGAACGTGAGCAGGGGAGGGGCAGAAGGAGAGAGAGAATCTGAAGCAGGCTCCAAGCTCAGCACATGAGGAATCAAGAGTCTATCTCTCGACTAGGGAATCATGACCTGAGCTGAAACCAAGAGTTGGACACTCAGCCAACTGAACCACCCAAGTGCCCCATCTACCTCTTTCAATTGCTTTTTCTGGTATTCAGTCTCTGAGCAAGACCAGTAAATTCTCCTCATGTCTTTCTGAGCACTTGCCTTACAGTTTAAGACCTTGTATCTAACCTGTCCTTTTTGTTTACCCCAGTCCTTCAAAAACACTTGCCAGCCACATTGTTCTGATACAGGACATTCTGCATAATGAAGTTTCACTCTCAACCAATGATCTTTCCCATGATATCATTTTGGAAATGTACGTTATCAGCATCTACACATAGTATGTGCAATACGTATCCATCTTGCCGTTCTGTCCGTTCCTCACTAAAGCGTGGCCTCCCTCTTCCAACCCTGAGACTAGCTCTGCATTCCTGCCCCCATTCTTTGCCACGATTCCAAGCTTCTTGGGGTCACCTACTTCTTTTCCGCTTTCCATTCCTTACGTCTCTCAAGAAATTGGGAAAGTAATAAAAAGATTCTAGCTCTAATCCAGCCACAGTCTGTGATTCATTGAAAACGAAAATAAAGAATTTGAACCCAATTCTGGTCAGGGAATTACTTGGGTTTGGGAGCACAAAGATGAAAACAAATAGATGACATTTTCCGTTCTCCCGCACTTTGGGTGCTAGAACACTGGGTGGCTGGAAATTCAAAGCTTCTTCTCTTCTAGTCCTGTCAAGTGTGGGAATATAAACAACGATATTTGCTCTCTATCCAATGGTCTCAACACACCTTGTTAACACATCTGAATAATTACCCCCATTGCAGAGGCAGTGAGTGAGAGACAATAATTAGGAATCGGGCCAAGTTGTTCTCAGCAGTGGTGGCTGGAATTAGAGTCAAGGCTGTGTACCCTCCGGACTATTTACTTTTCAGTCAATTCATCCCAGAGAGACCTCCCTTGCCCCTTTCACTAGCATCTCCCTTGAAACACTAATGGGCCAAGATGACCCACAGTCAGCTCTGGAATAGTAATTTTTCTGCTCCTAAGAAAGGTCTCTCTAGAGATCCTCGTGCCAAGTGGAGGTTTAGATGATCCAAACATTTAAGTGCATATTGACTGCAGTCAGATACTGTACCCTGACCCGCATCACAAGCTCTGGACTGTATTTCTCTGGAATACTAGCTTTTTATGTATTAACCTTCTACCAGCTCCCTATGGAACAGAGCACAGGCCAAAATCAAAGGCCTGGACAGAGGTCAAAGTTTTACCTATTAAGCTGTGTGGGAGCTTGACCTTGAATACTGAGTTTTGCATTAACTTAATATTGCTACAGATTCTTTAAAGAATTTAAATAATTGGGTAACTGTTTTGCTTGATTCACTCTTCTTTTGTCATTTCTCTTTTTAAAAACAAGACTGGGGGTGGGAGGGCCAGCAGAAGTGCAAATCCCTGTCTTGATCTGAGTTGTGAGGTTAGGATTTACTCACATCCAACTCACATTGTGGGAAGCGGAAGGTCTCTAAGGGGTGCGGGCTCTACCGTGTAAGGAAGAAAGGAGGTTTCAGGATGGAGGGTAGCAAGAGAGGGTGTTAAGGTGTCATAGACCATAATCCTTGAGCTGTAAGAGACATTAAAAAATCATCTGATTCAGCCATCTGCATTTAGATGAGGAAAAACTTTGGAATTTCCTTTTAGCGGGAGGAAACTGGGATCCAGGTGAGGTAACTGGTTAAGTGACTTCCCCAAGGTCATGCAGCCAGTGAGTATCCCCGCCCCCTGGTCCCCTGTCTCTAAGTACAGTGCTGGCAACAGAGTTCATCTCATCCACCGAATGGCTGTAAATAGCTGTTCCTCCATCAGAAAGGATGCACCTTCAAGCCAGATGGCTAGAGTTATAAAACTAATATTATTTTTCCCCCAAAAAGCTCTTTTTAAAATGGAGACCGGAATAGCACAATGAAAGGTCTGTCCAAGAAACATGAGATGCACATGGGATATGATGCTGTCAAGGACAGGCTGGCAGGAGGCCCTCAGGAAGCCTCATGGACTTCAAAACAAATTATTATAGTGATTTCAATCAGCAGATGGGATTCCGCAAACAATAACATTTACAAGGTAATCTCCATTCTAAGTATGCAATTGCCATTTCCCAAGAGCCAGTTGGTGGGAAAGGGTTTAGCCATCCCAGGGCAGATGCACCTGCTTCTGAATATCTTCCCTACCTTCAATTAGCTTTTGGTTCTACATATGCATAAAACACATCCTCGCGCTTACCTAAACCCACTCAAACACACACACACACACACACACACGTACACGTGAACACACAGGGCCCCTCAAACGGCCACAGCGTAACTCATCTATAGGATCTTCATACATGTGAGTTTCAGACTTGTTCTACCAATAGTAAGGAGCAAAATAGTGCAGGGCAGCGGTGTTCCTGTATCAAAGAACAAAGTTGAAACTCCCATACAATTATGTTTGATCACAGTAGAAGGTGAAATCATTAGATATTAGCGAGGTGCAGTGGAATAAAAATGATGTGTTAGCGGGGGTTCATTACACTGTATTTTCAGAGCCAGGAAGATCAATGCGTTCATGCATCATGAATTAGGCTCCGGCTTTAGCCTTCCCTGCTCTCCGGAAACCCAACATGATCTATCACCAGCCATACATCACCGCTTCAGGACTGCACATTAACGAGAAAGCTGCAGTTTCCGCCTGTCAAGCTGACCAGCTGCCTCTTTCTCTGCAGNAGGAATATTTCTGGTTCAGGATTTTACTTTTAAAACAAAAAGGGGCTTAAAAGGTCAGTGTCAGCCAGACAGTCACATGGTCTGATCTTTGTGCTGTCCCAGTGCTCTGACTGATGGTCATGTTCTTCGTGCCCTCTGACCAACCTGGATCCAAGCCCAAGGGGGCTCGTCGTTATCGCTTTAGATGTTAGAGAAAGACACAGTCATGTGACATACCTGGGGTATCCTGGGGTGTGCCCTCTGTCCCCCCAGGGTTTGCTGGACATCACTGGGGACATCTGGAAGTTTTCAAGGGAGACCTGTATGTTGAATGCCCACTACCCTTCTATCTTCCCCACCCCCCACCTCTTCCCTTAATAGAGACTCTTTCACCACCCAGCAGTTTGCCACTCACACTTTCCCTTCATTTATTCTCAGTCCACCTCACTTCCCCCCTGCCTGACCCCACACCTGCTAGTGCGGCCCCTCTTCCCTGCTGGTGTTCAGATACCCGCAGACAGTTCTGATCGCTGCTTTTAATCGGCGTTTAGCCAGTCTGTCTGTATTTAGTTCTTTTAATCTCTCCTCATCATTCAATCCCTCCAGCCTCTTCATCATCTTTTTTTTTTTTTTTTGGTGTGTTGCTCTTTCCTGAGTTTTATCCAATTTGTCTACATCATCCTTCTGGCTGTGACATGCCCACCAGTCCTGAACTCCATCACTGCAGGAAGAGTAGCTGGTAGGACTTCCATCTACCTTCCTCTTCTCCTCCAGCACGTACTCAGGTCTACATCTCACCAACGGAAGAAGCAGAAATTTGGGGGGAAATTTGGGCTGGGTGACACCTGCCCCTTCCCTGTCTGGCTCATAAAGGCAATAGAAGAAGTGATGTAAGAATAAAAGAGACTGGATGAAGTCCGGTCCGTGGAAGAACTTTTCAATGACCACTCCTCAGGGAGCAGAAGAGACCATGGCCTGGACTCTGGGACAAGAAGGCGATCTCAGGAGGCCCCACTGTCCTATTTCTAGCCAATAGGGCTTGCAGTGAGTTTCAAGGCTGATGGGCTGGTGGCTGTGATCACCTTTAGGCTGCCAGCACTCCCCCCCCCAACCCCCCCACACACATAATAATAGGACCTATGATTAAACCAAGCACTCAGGAAGGGGTCTCCACCTTTATCCATGAACATGAGTAAAAGCTGGCTTGAGGTTTTGGAGAGTCTCAGTTTGGGGCATTACAAGTTTATAAGGAATGTTGAACTCTGCAGCAGGAGTTATGGACCATAGACATGGGTTTATACGAAGACATTTACTGATGAAGGCATGGAGCAAGATGGTAGCTCTAGGCGACTCATACCCCAGAACCACTGGAAGGCCATTTCTAGGGAAGAGAGTTGGATTAGGGCTGGTTGGGAGACGGCAATTTTTTTTTTAGTTGAATGGGTAAAAGAAAGCACCCATATGTTGGTGAGAGGCTTCCTATTCATTAGGAATGTAGAGTCTATTCTTTAATTCCATTCAGGCTTCTTCTCAGATGTCATTTCCTAGAGACAACTTCCTTGAAAACACCATCTAAAGTACTACCCTACTTAGCTTTCTGCCCACTTTCCTGAAAATATACTGCGTTCCGTTTGTTTAGCGCTATATTGTCCACGTCCCCCACCAGAGTGTAAGAAGTCCCAGAGAACAGGGACTTCCTCTAAGCAACAATGGCGGTGCGGGACACTGGTCCCATGTTTGACGGTGGACCAACTGACTGCTGCTTTGTTTTCCTGTTTCTTCCATCAGACACGTAAAGTGTATGGATCCCAGCACAGACTCCTAGGATCTGGTACACATAGGGGCTGGTGAGGTTTGATTCTCCCGGGATCTCCAATCAGACCCCTGCTGAGCTCAGGGCAGAGAGAAGGAGTTGAGAAATTCTCCCCCTCCATACTGTTTCCTTCTTAACAGCTTGAAGCCAGAGAAAAAGAAAATGTCAATTGTAGAAAGATGGAGGTAGAAGGCTCAATCCCCCTGCCTCCCACAGGCTGCCATCAAACCTGTTTATCCTGTTTTGCTTTTAAAAGCCCTATACCAAGGAGATCTCATCACTGGCTCTTTCCACCATGAAAACAGTTACTGTGTCTTTCAACTACCACCCTGGTTTTATGAATGGTTTAAAGCCCAGTAAAAGACAGGGGAAGAGTTTCTGACTCTCTCGAAAGGAGTATTTCCATGCTTCATGCCTAACTCCGAAGGCTAGTGGGATCCTGCCCGACTGATCTCCACTCCCCTGATGCCAGTAATCCACTCAGATGCTCTGAAAGCCTGCAACCAGGGTTGAGACTTGTGTACGTATGCTAAAAATCCACTTCACATATTTTACATTTGCTCTATCCCTAGTTATACAAGTATATTTCTTTGTTTTCTTTCTTATTCCCAACAACCATTGGAAACTCCATTGAGAACAGGACATTTGGCTGATTAGTTCACTGCATCTTGGACTCTATGGCTGGCACATGACAGGTGCTCAATAAATGAATGAAAATGAATGAAAGAATGAATATATTCCTATAGTATCTGATCTCCTTAGATCTGTAGCTCCAAACCCTGGATATACAGTAGAATTATCTGAGTCATTTAAAAAATATTTCCATGGGGCGCCTGGGTGGCTTAGTCGGTTAAGCGTCTGACTTTCGCTTAGGTCATGATCTCGCGGTTTGTGGGTTCGAGGCCCGCGTCGGGCTCTGTGCTGACTGCCAGCTCAGAGCCCGGAGCCTGTTTCACAGTCTGTGTCTCCCTCTCTCTCTGACCCTCCCCTGTTCATGCTGTCTCTCTCTCTCCTAGAAATAAATAAAAATATTTAAAAAAATAATAATAAAAAATAAAAAAATAAAAAATATTTCCATATCTGGATCCCCTCCCAGACCATTTAAGTCAGAGTCTGTGGAGGTATGGTCTAGGAGTCAGTATATGAGGCTCAAGTGGTTGTGGAGGATGGCAAGTTCAAAATCAGCAGTGTGGCCCAGGAGAGCCGATGGTGCAGATCAAGTCTGAAGGCAGTCTTCCGGAGAATTCCTCAGAATCTGTATTCTTTTTAAAGCTCTAGGTGACTCCAATGTGAGCAAGGATAGAGAACTATCACCACTCTATCTCTGTTTGTTTGTAGGTGATCTGGCTTAGCTTGGACTATGTTTGTATTTCAGATATGGCATTGGAGAGAACTGAGGTTCTGTGGCCATGGCTCATTACTCAGAGTGGGATGAAAGAGATGAGATGGTACCAGGCCTACTTCTTTAGAACATGTGATGGGGGAGCTGACCCACTTGCAAGAATTCCTGAATAATGGTCTTTTTAGTTGCAGTGCAGACATAAAGTCAATAACAGGCATCCATGGAAAAGTTACAAAGCTATCCAGCAGGAGGGAAAAGAATATGGCAAAAGTGAATTGGGGTGGGGGTGTTTAGGAGTTCAGACATTGGCAGTGGGCATCAGTAAGGTCTCTCTACAGAGTATCAGGGCCCCAGACAATGGGATGGAGTTTAAGTCAGAATCACTGACCTTGGGTGGTTAGAAGGGGTCTTAGTAGCGCAAATAAGAAAGCAAAGCCTTCTAAGACAGCAGGAGATCGGTGAGGCCAGTGGAATAGGAACTCAGGGCAGAGATGAAACAGAAACCTCCTTAAGAGAATAAGGTGCTGAAACTCACTGAGACAACTGGTGGCACGCAGCTCTGTGGTCGGCGCTAGGGAAGGGAACCTGAGTCATAACACGAAGGGACACCCAGCACCAAAGCCATCAGGTGGATGAAAGGAGAAGTGAGCTACTTAAACAATTCCTACCATGTTGATTCTGTCCGTTAATGCCTAGCAGATTACCTGGCAAATCAGAGGTTCTCAATGAATGAGGAAGGAGGAAGCTAGAACAGGCTTGATTCTGCCTGCAGGTTCGGGCCATTAGTAGACCTAGTTGTTTTCCTTTAAACAGCTTTGTTGATATGTAATTCACCACACCATATACTTCATCCATTTAAAGTGTACAATTCGATGGGCTTAGGTATATTACATCATTAAATTTTAAAATTGTGGTAAAATATAGATAACATAAAATGTGTCATTTTAACCATTTATGCGCACGTTTCAGGGGCATTAATTACATTCACGATGTACAATCCATCACCACCATCCATTTTCAAAATATTTTCATCACCCCAAACAGAAACTCTATAACCATTAAGTAATCACCACTAGCCCCCTGTAACCTCTAATCTACTTTCTGTCTGTATGAATTTGCTTATTCTACATATTTTATATAAATGGGATCACATAATATTTGGCTTATCTCACTTAGGAGACCTAGTTTTTAGGTGGAAAGGGTGGGGATACAGCAGGGAAAAGGGTGGAAATTTGAAAAGTACTTTCTTTCATATTGGTGGTGGTAATGACCTTCCTGCTACTTCTGCTCCTAAGATCTTGTTTTGTTTGCTCTGCTAATGCTCCAAGAGTTACTATCAGCCCCTTCCAACCTTGCCTACCTACCATCCCAATCACCTTGGACACAACTGGATTTTCTCTTCAGAGCTTTTTCTAGCTAGTATTAGAGCAAATATTAAGAAGCTGTGGCCGCTTACCAATTAAATACACATTTCCATAATAATTAGTGGAAGGGATGCTTTGAAACCTGGGAAAGAGTGTTGAAGTCATCCCCCTTCTGAGGGACGGCCGGTGCTTCCTCTGCATTATCAACCCAGAGGGAGGGCTACTCTCTGCTCAGATAGGCAGCTCATTTCAGGTGGCTCCTTCTAGAAGGTTCTATTGCAAGGACCCCTTCCCTCAACTCTGCCTCTGGGCCTTCTCCTTGCTATTTTCTCTTGCACCCCCACCCTCCCTCAGCCAAATTCCCTTAGTGCCGCTGGGGGCTCAATGAGCTGCTGGTATTCACAAGGAGCCCTTTGATGCAGACGTGTGCTGGTAGTTGCTGGTGGCTTAAGAGAGAGGAGGGGACATCATGGATGGGTGTCATTTGCAGCAGCAGGTCAGGGTCCTTCATAGCAGAGAGGTGTTCCGGTTCAGTCTGGTCAGGTGGGCAGAGATGCACTCCATGTAATAACAGACTGGTAGCCTCGGTTCATTTTTTCCAGACGCTCTACGTCAGGAGAGCCGAGGACTTGTGTTAGAGAAGGAGAAGGGGAGGAAAGAGGGATGAGAGTTGCAGTTGGGGAAAGAAAGGAGAACGAGGTGGGGGGGGACCGAAACCGAGAGACAGCTTTGCCTGGGAAACACCCGCTAATCCTACTGCCGAAACCACATTTGTTGCTGAAGCACAGAACTCGAGTTCCACAAAACTTGACGGCAAGTTTTCGTCGGGACCTCTTGGTTCAGGTATCTAGCCTGAAGACTATCTGGTGGATTTAACTATAGACACACCTCAAACCATATATCATACTTAATGTGGCTCTTGCTCCGGCTTTCTTCTCACTAGGAAATTTAAAAATTCTTTAACCCAACAGTTTCTGCTACTGTTTGAATTCTGTTTTCATCTTCTTGGTTCTGCATCTTGTGACTATGTCCCCTGCTACTACAGGCAGATCACCGATGATAATTTTGAATGGTTTCTTTCTTTTATACTAATTGTAAAAAAAAAAAAAAAAGTCTCAGTTTCCCTGGCAGGGATTTCTTAAAGTTTTCTGAGTACAGAATCCCCGTTAACTGCATTTCTGGAGCCCTAGCTACTGCTGTTTATAATAGCGACTACCTAGGTCCATGCAATACTGAGCCATTTGTGGATTCGTTCTCTGAATTTTCTGAGACTGCCTATAACCCCAAGAACATGATCTTTTTATAGACCATAGCTTTACTCTGTCTCTCTGCTTTTTGTGCTCTCTGAGTTTACGTGAGGCGCTGGGGGAAGTTTTATACTCCCTGACATTTTTGGGAGGCATGGATAGAGTAGGAAAAGAAAAACTCCTCATGTTAGTAATGATCAGGCAAGTTTTCCCCACCACAGAGAACTCGTTGACTATATATTTTGTGTTACTTCAGGTCTAGGTGCCTCTTACTGAACAATTTCATGTTCACAGCCATGTGAACATGTCCACATTTATGTGTAAATGAGTCAGTTGCTCATTCCAATTGGAGATTTTATTTTTAATTCCGTAAAGCGGGCATCAGAACAAGTGGTCCAAATGTTCCGGAAGAGGTAGTAAGACTCCCTTAAGTGGCAGCCCTGCATTCTACCAGGAGCACAACCTTGTTCACAGAGAGAAATGGACATTTTCTGCCTTGTGCTGCTTTTTTGTCATCCGAAATGAGACTCCGTCTGGCGTAAATTAAGCCTCTTCTTGGGGTCCTGTGGAATGGCTTTGGCGATGGTGGCGCTAGGTAAGCTATGTATTCGTTTGGGTAAGTAAGACTTGCAGCTGTAATAGATGACCCCCAGATGTCAGAGGGCCCCCAAACAAAGGCTCACACTGTACTTCAGTGAAGCTGTTCCTTGCCCCGTGGCTTTCCACGGGACCATCTGGGGACTAAGCTCCCTCCTATCTTGTGGCTTATCGTCTTTAGACTTGCACACTTCTCACGCAGTTGGAAGAAGGGAACGAAGGTCAGAGTTATGGGGAGAAGATCTATGGGCCAGACCGGTAAGTGCAGAGCCTACATGGCTGTGTTTAGAAGTCAGTCCTCCCGTGATACCTCACTGTCAGGGAGTCTGGGAAATGTGCCTATAGGGGCAAAAGGAATTGCAAGTAGATACAGCAGTCTCTGTCACAGGCTGGGACAGCCCCTTGGCTTTCACGGCTTCCCCCGGTTTGCCCATATGTGTGCCGCCTGCGTCCAATTTCTCTGCAGTGAGGCTAGGACAGCAGTGAGCATGTCCTCTCTGCCACTTAAATCTTACCACGCTCCTCATCAGTATCTGTTATGTGCCAGGCGCTGCGCCAAGAGGTGTGGAGGTGGGAAACTGGTGTCCCTGAACAGGAGGCTTTAGAAACAGCTCAGTGAAAATGGAAAACACCTCCTCCTAAAACGTTACCAGGGAGGTTTTCTAAGAAGACCCAGTAGTGAGGGGCACCTGGGTGGCTCAGTCGGTTGAGTGTCCAACTTCGGCTCTGGTCACGATCTCACGGTTCGTGAATCTCGCTGCTGTCAGTGCAGACCTTGCTTTGGATCCTCTGTCCCCTTTGCTCTCCCCCTTCTCCTCTGCTCATGCTCTCTCTCTCTCTCTCAAAAATAAATAAAACACTAAAAAAAAACAAGAGCCAGTAGTGAAAGAGAGATTTCTCCAGAACACACTCCCCTTCTTGCAACCCTTCAATTGGCGTCGTCCATCCACCTGCCCACCTTCCCACTCTACCATTGACAAAATGAAAAATCTCAATTTTTGAAGCTAATGGATGGGATCCTTCCCGATCTGGCCTCTGCTCGCTCCCATCCCTCCCTCCTCTCTCCTGAACGCTCCAGCCAGCCTGCAACCCCGTCGCTCCCAGGAGACACCGGCTTCCTCTTCATTCAGGGCATCGAGCACACCTCTCTGTTCCTTCCCCAGGGCTTCCTATCGGCGCCAGCTGGATCCTTTTCTGATTTAGGTCTGAACTTGGAGGTCATTCCTTCTGGGAAGCCCGCCCTGACCTTGGCCCACTGCACAGGGCCTCCTCCCAGGAGCGTGTATTTTCCCTGTGATAGTTCTGTGTTTGCCTTTTTCCTGTCTGTGCCTCCAGACCCCGCACCCACCTTGTTCCTCCGCACCTTGTGCAGCGCCCGGCCCACAGGAGGTGCTCAGGCAGGTGAAGTGCGGCTGGGGCCGAGCCTTCACAGTCCCATCTCTAGTGCCCGTCATCGCGCCTGTAATTTACACCCACAGGGAAATCAGGGAATTTCCATCGCCAACCTGGATTTTCTGTTCTGTCGTCGTTGCTGCTTTTTGTCCTTTTTTTTTTTTATTTTTATTTCTAGGAGAGAGAGAGAGACAGCGTGAGCAGGAGAGGGTCAGAGAGAGAGGGAGTCACAGACTCTGAAAGAGGCTCCAGGCTCTGAGCTGGCTGTCAGCACAGAGCCCGATGCGGGGCTCGAACCCACGAACCGCGAGATCATGACCTAAGCGAAAGTCGGACGCTTAACCGACTAAGCCACCCAGGCGCCCCGCTGCTTTTTGTTCTTCTTTTTGCTTTTCTTGAAACATTTCACTTCAAGTGGCCACCGCCTCCCCTCAGCCCAGAGTGGCCTGGAGTGAGGAGCTGTCCCTGGGTCCCTCGCTCAGGACTCCGCGTGCTGGCACAAGCCACATGCTGACTGGCCACAGGGATGCACGAGAAGGTAGTTTTTCCCAGTGAGTCAGGGCTTCTGTTCCCCGCTGCTCCAGATCCTCATGGACACACCTGGCCAGTCCAAACTGCCACCTGCCAGGAAGGAGACAGCCTGCAGACACGTGGAGGCGGAGCCTGGGACTGACATGGGCTTGGCTGCCCTCACTTAACAGTACGGAGAGGGTCCTTTGCAGAGATGAGCACCCCTAACCATCGGGCTTGTTGGGGCCCAGGCTCTCTGGGAGACATGGGCCAGGGTTTTCTTCCGTGAATCCTGAGAAGGAGCCTGCACTCTGACTGCAGAGCCATGGGTCACTTCACTGATTCCTTCACATGCACACCCATTCATTCATTCATTCATTCAGACTGGTTGGGCCTAACTCTTATAGACCCCAAGGTTACAGAGGAGAACAAGACAGGAAAAACCCTTGCTGTCTTCCAGCGAGGAAGTGAGAAGCTAAAGAAACACACAAGAAAGAAAAATAAGAAACCATATATAGAACTATTGCAGGCAGTGAGAAACGCTTTCTCGGTCTTCACAGAGAAGCCATAATCTGGCTACAGGAGAAAGACACACAGCCCTCTTCTGAGTCCGAGTGATACCTCTTCTCTCCATCGATGAGGCCCCCTCGCCCTCTGCGGGCATCCAGAGACTCCGACAGCCCCACGCTCCCACGCTGCTCCCTCTCTGAGCCCTGGCAAGCAGCAGCAGGTTTCGCAGGCCGTGTCAGGCCATTCCTCATCCTTCCTGAACCTGTGAGCAGGAAGGCAGCTCAGAAACAGCGGGGCAGAACCGGTCATCACTGGTGCTCTGCCTGGCGGGCCTCACCTGCGCCCACACTTCTCACCCGTCCCTCTCCCTGAGCCCCGTGCTCTCGGCTGCCAGATTGGCAGGCTCTGCCCAGGCTCCGGGGTCAATTCTGACTTCGGGCTGGAAGATTTCAAGCTGCTTTCATCTGAGTGTTGATTTGCTCTTGTCACCCTGGCTACTTGCTTGTTGTCCCTAATCTTGTGACTCATTCTGACAAGTGGAGAGTCTGACATACACCCCTGTGCCTAAGTCCCTGGCCTCCCTTCTTTTGCTGGCACTCAGGCCCTCCGAGGGTGAGGCTAGTCCTTGCTTTAGTGGCCTGGCCTGGCCTCCTGTCCCCCTGGGAGCTGTGCCTTGCCCTTTGACCGTGGTACCTGCCAACAGACCTCTCCGGAGGAGGTGGTTTCCTACCTCCTGGGACTTCTGAGTGCTGCCTGTATTTGACTTCTTTCTTATGTGCCTATCTGTGCCCATCCACCCAGCAGGCGACACACAATATTTCCCATGGATGCCCCAAAGCTAACTTTTTGTTTTACTTTCATGTGGCCTTTTACTGTATCTGTCAAATTGTGTCCCCCCCCCCCTCCACTGGACTGGCTGTTCGGTACTCTCCCCACCTGAGTAGATGAGTCTAATCCTAGATCTCAGAACCCCTGCTGTCTTTCCTGTCCTAATGCAGTTAATCAGTCCATGTCCAGCTGTGTTCTAAGATATGACTCTGCTTTCCCCTTGGGACACACCATCCTTCCTCCATCTTTTAGCTTCTGCTAGAGGTCTCAGTTGGGCAATCAAGGGGTAATCAGGGCATCAGATAGCCAGGGTACAGAGAGGGGTCGATGGAGTCCCTTTAGCTAGAGTTGAAAAAAAAATTCAACAGAAGGCCAGGGCAGCTGTAGGCGAGACATGGCAGCCTTGCTAAGTAGGGATCTCAAATCCCCGTGGTCTGAGGACAGATGTCCCATAAACCCGCGTGCAGCCTAATTTATATTGGATGGTTGGCTCTGCCATGGGAAGGTTATCTTGCTTATGCTGGGAGCAAGGGTTCCCGGTGGGACTCTGCTCTCTGAATCCCGCCCCATGCCCAGGAAGGGAGGAAACCTTCCCTCCAAGGGACACTGTCGAAACCCAGCATTTGCCGGCCTGGTCTTCATAGTCCTGACCTGAGAGTTCTGCCTCCTTCTTCACTTGACACGCCTGGCCCCAGGTTTTGCCCTCCTGTTTCCTATTTGTTCCAGACACACCTCCAGCCCTCAGACATTTTGCCTGCTTCCAGCTAGCTGCTGCTGGGGTTTTTTTTTTTCTTTCCCTTTTATTTTTCCTGTCTTATGGCATTCATTCATTTATTCATTCTAGATCCTTATTCTCAAGGACCTTACCATCTAGAAAGAAGACGATTACACAAATGGTTACTGATAAATGTTATGGTAAATGTTTCCCAGGAAAACTTGATAACTTTATGGAGACATGACCAACCTCGTCTGGTGGGTTGAGAAGGCTTTCTGTAGGAAGAGACTTTGGAAGCATGGGGAAGGGGCCCTGGGGTGGGGGGCTGGTGTGGGGACATAGGGAAGGCATCAAGAGTGTTTCAGGCTCAGTGGAAGAGCACAGACAGAGGTCACCTTTCCTCTTGGCTTAGCATTTCCCATAGGTCTGCCCAGGCACCAGCTGCCTGGCTTCCTTGGCTTGAGAATCTCTTTTGCACTGTCATGGGAGCCCTGTGGGTACATTCTGAAACTCCTGGGGTCCCTCCCTGTCTTGACTTTGGCTCTGGGGGGTTACAGTGAGTTGTAGGGAATGCATCTAGAGGATTCCACATCTTCATTCTGCACACTGGGCTTAACTGGATGAGAGTGAGAGTTTGTGGCCTTCGGAAGTCTGTCCAAGCCTTTCTTCATCCCCCCTCAACCTTGACTCCATGGGCTCAACCTTCTGTCTGCCACACGCTCCTGAGGTGAGGCCCTGAGCCTAGCGCTGTGCCTGGCTCACGATAAGCACACACAAATGTTGGCTTATTGGATTAGATACTATCTGGGTCAGTGTAAACAGGGAGAGGAAGAGAAACAGAAGAGAGGAAGCCAAGGAAGATGACTGTAATTTAAGGCAGTAATGTAATTTAAACTTGAAGATTGCCTGTGAATAGACTGCACGGTGTATTAAAACCTCAGTCTTCCATAATTTAATCCTGTGCAAATGCCATGTGGTCTTCCTTGCCATCTTGTGCACCTGGATGGGTAGAGCATCCTGGAGAAGCCAAGAAGAGTTCCTTGAGCTAAGACAAAAATAAAGGGAAGGGACTTGACATTTCTCAGTTGAAATGCAGCAGAAATGGGGCACCTGGGTGGCTGAGTCAGTTGAGCATTCGACTGTTGATTTTGGCTCAGGTCACAATCTCACATTCCGTGGGTTCGAGCCCCACATCAGGCTCTGTGCCGATGGGGCAGAGCCTGCTTGGGATTCTCTCTCTCCCTCTCTGTCGCTGCCCCTCCCCCACTTGCTCTTTCTCTTTCTCTCTCTTTCAAAATAAATAAACATTATAAAGAAAAGAAAAGAGAAAGAAAGACAACAGCACTCCTTTAATACAAAGTGGGCCCTCCCCCATGGAGACCTCCCTCTTCACACATTCCTCAATACTTCTGGTCAGATTACATGTGCTGTTTTATTGGTTACTGGGTAGAAATGCCCAATATTAGGGCAAAATTGTTAGTTTCTCCTGTTGCTCTGGGTCTTGCCTTCCAAAACCTCATGGAATACATCTGATTCCTTTTCCCAATGACTTCCATGCAAATGTTCATATTTCCCTCTGTCTTTTGGAACTAAACCCGGCTGGCCCAGATCTTCTCAGACACTGGGACTGGAGGAAAATGCTCAGAGGGCCCCTGAACTGCACGCTGTGGCTCCTACATTGCCCTAAAGCCCCATCACTGGGTCGTGACTGCTTATGGGGACAGACTCAGCCCTCTGGTCTAGCTCGTGACTGGGGCCGTGTTTCTTCTCTGACGCCTAGACTCCTGCTTCAGCTTCCTCCCTGGGACTCAATACCACAGACTGGGGCCTGGTCCTTCCTCACAAGGCCTTCCCAGGACTGGAGCCAAACTCCAATCTCTATGGATGAGTCTCAGTATCTGATGCCAAGTGCTTCTCCTTGGCCCCTTGCCTGCTGCCAGACTCTGCTGGTCCTTTCTGGCCCTGCCTTTGACATTAACTTGTTGCATGACTTCTGCTTCCTTGTTTCCAAGCCTGTGAATTGAATGAATTTGAGTATATTGGTGGTTATACAAACTGGCCACATCTTGGAAACACATGGGGAAAATTTCAAGAGCGCTAGAACCTAGGACAAAGACCTGGATGAAGCAAGCCAGGCTCCTAGGATGTAAAATGTAAGAGGATATCACACACGGGGCCCATCACCACTCGTATTACCCCGAGAGTCATCTCTTCTTACGTTTTGTGTCCCGGAGTCTGGCTTACCTCATCCTAGTTCCTGCCCTGCCCGTACCAAAGCCGACCCCCAGAAATCTGATCTATTTGGTCCAGGAAGAGGCCCAGATATTGGTATTAAAACCAACAACAACAGCGAGGCAGGGGTTTAATGAGTGCAACCAGAGTTAAGAATGACTGGACCAAGTGATCTTGCTGGCACCCCTTATCCAGAATTGTACCCCAGGACCCCGAGACTCTTAGCGGTCCTTCCCTACCAGTGCTTGATTCTGGGACTTGGCTACTTACTTGGGATGAATCTACTGTCTCCTGGGAGGCCTCGCTCGCTTCCAGATCCCAGCCAGGCTCCATCTAGCCCACCTCCCTCCTACCTGGGCTTTGTTCTGACCAACTCTTGTTTCCAGGCAAAGCTTCCTGTAGATAACCAAGCTTCCAGATCTGCCAGCCTGTTAGCTCTCCTCTGGACACGTGCTAGGTGCCTGTGCACCTTTTACAAGATGTGATCTGAAGAGTTTATGCTACTGTAGTGTCTGGGATGCTCCTTCTCACTCATTCAACGAGAGTGCACTGCATACCTGCTGCGTACCCTGCCCTGGGTTATTTTTTGAGGACATAGATATATAGACATGGTTCATGCCAAGAGTAGTTTATGGTAGATCAGCCTTTCCTGAAGTATACTCACATCGTTAACGGGAATTATACAGAAACAAAACAACAGACGTTTCCCGGTAAAATACTTTAGGAAGAAGACCTATTACTACAACACTTCTCTGCACCTTTAATATGCTGACACGGACTATGCGTCTGGAGAAGGCGGACCCAGTATAAAGAGGTTCCCAAAGACATATGACCGCCAAGCCCCTGTTTAACATGCAGAATCTTCCAGAAGACACTTTGGAAAGTGCTGTCACAGATCTCAGAGTGCTAAATCTGGAATCAACATTCAATCGAGACATAAGAAGTCTATTCATGTGACCCAAGGTTGCGTTCACTCTCTGAGCAACCACATCACTCTGTTGACTCATCACAAGCTGGAGGCTGGCTAAATTGCTTTGGGTTGTTTCTCACACAACCATCCTTAAACAGGTTTTTCCCCTTTAGAATCTAGGCTATCGCTATTTTTGGAACCTGAGCAGAGGACCTATCAAGTTTAGCTTTGCGGGTTTTGGCTCATAGTTAAAGACTGTTGAGATCTTTTTAAATCTGAAGGCCGTCCTCCAACGTATCAGTCAGTTTTCCCAGCTATCTGGTGTCTACAACTTAAGTAGGAAGGCCTTTCTCCAAGCTTCTGAAGAACACACTGAATGAGACAGATCCCTGTGTCATACCACTGGAGACTTTCCTCGGAATTGGCTCTGATCTTTGAGTCAACACTATTTGGGTTTAAATCCACCCAGTTCAGCCATCACTGAGCCCATGACTCTCCACCTGAGTCAAAGGATAACATGAGGGGTTTTGGGAAACACTCCATGGAAATCCAAATTCCCCCAACTGACCAGTCTGGTAATACTTCCAAAAAGAAGCAGGCTAATTTATCACAAGGAAGTATTTCAAAGAGGATAGCATTTTTAATTTTTGTGATTATAAAAGTAGCCTACGATCATGTTAGAAAATAGAGGGGAAAAAAACCCTAGTATTAAAAATTAAATTGGAGCACACAGGTAGCTCAGTTGGTTAAGTATGATGACTCTTGATTTTGACTCAGGTCATGATCTCAGGGCCCTGCACTGGGCTCTGTGCTGGGTGCGGAGACTGCTTAGGACTCTTTTTCTCCCTTTCTCTCTCTGCCTCTCCCCTGCCTGCACTCTTTCTCTCTCTCTCAAAAATAAATTGGGGCGCCTGGGTGGCTTAGTCGGTTAAGCGTCCGACTTTTGCTTAGGTCATGATCTCGCAGTTCGTGGGTTTGAGCCCCACGTCAGGCTCTGTGCTGACTGCCAGTTCAGAGCCTGGAGCCTGTTTCAGAGTCTGTGACTCCCTCTCTCTCTGACCCTCCCCTGCTCATGCTGTCTCTGTCTCTCTCTCCTAGAAATAAATATTTTAAAAAAATAAAAAAAGTAAAAAAGTAAATAAGTAGATAAGTAACTAACCAACTAACTAAATAAATAAAATTAATGGCCTCCAACATCTAACCACCCAGAGATAATCTTGCTTAACTTCATGTCTCCTTCCAGCCTTTTATTATGCACATATATTGCTCTATTCAAGAATATTTATGGAGCACCTTCTATGTGCCAAACATTCTTCTAAATATGGCAGTAGCAAATTTAGGAGCAAACCACCCCCCTGCAAAAATCCTTGTCTACATGAAGCTTACATTCTAGTAGAGGTTTATAAATGAATGAATGAGTGAATAAATCATATTTAAATACACTCTTCATTAAAAGATACTTTCAAAAATATCCTGCCTTTTTTTTACCCTTCCTAGTTGACACTGTATCATCGTAGCAGCTCTACCTGGACTGACTTTGTGTTAACGGACCTGGGCCAGCTTCTGATGATTTCTGTTTTCCTTATCAACATTCCCAATGTTCTCTTTAATAGTGGGATGTAGAATGTGCAGGGTGGGGCAGGGGGTGGGTGGTGATATGAAGTTCAGCAATTACCGTTTCCAGAACGCAGCTCTTACCTCTCTTTGGAATTTGGGATGAACGTGCTTATCTCCAGTCACTTGGCATCTCTTCTTTCTCACTCTTTATCCAAGATTACAGATTGGACCGCCCCAGTCCCACCTGTCCTGGAGGCCATTTGTTTGGACTTGAACTCATCCACAGGCACTTGTTTACTATCTGTCTACCCATCCCGGGTTTCAGTCTGTTCCTACTTGACTTCATGCTGCCCTTCCCGGATGGAAGTCAATCTCCCTAGTAGAGAAGGCGGAAGTTAAAGGGGGTTCATAAGTGCTGATCTCTCTCTCTGCTGTCTCCTATTCTGGTGTTACCTGTCCCGAGCTGTCACTCGCCCTTCCCTTTTTCTTGCACCGAGCTTGCGGGAGGGAGGGTTATGGAGGAGTCTGGAGGAACGCTCTTTCAATTTTCATTAGTCTCAATAACTCCTTTTAAAGAAGAACTCCTGATAGTATTCTTGCAGGGATGAGTTACCCTTCTGTATTTGCCTGCTCCCTCATTTTACAAATAAGGAAACTGAGGTTTATGTTCAGCAAAGGGCATCACATAAAATCTCATCCCAAACTGCAATTGTAGCATGCATGTGAGTCAATCTTGTGGTATCTGAGGAAAAAAGAAAAGAAGAAGAAGAAGAAGTCTTGCAAGAAACAGATCACTAGGGGAGGGAAAGGACCTCAGGAGAAATTTAATTGAGAACCTTTCTCATGGGGAGAGGACAATGGATTTCACTGAATGAGCCCCAGATTGTAGCAAGTTGTCCCTGGTTGCAGACATCCCACCGGGACCATTCTGGTCTGTTCCGCTTGGGGGAATGGCAAAGCCCATCCCCTTTGCCTTCAGCTTTGGGATCCCACCTAGCAAGGCAAACAGCTGGTCCTTCTCCATATGTGGCCTCCCCAGCCTAACACCGCATTAGCTGAAACCCTTCCTCGGGGGAGCCGCTGACATCTCTCTTTGATTGGCTATTGACAGTCATGCTGGGGCTTCTAAGCGGCTCCTTGTTAACCTTGAAAGATGACTATTTTAGCTTTCTTTTTGGAGTCTCTGTCACCACCTGCAGACAGAAGCAGATGATTTAAGAGATGAGCAAGTAGGAATTTTGTGACCTTCAAGCAGAGATATCCCCAGAATCAGTGGACACAGTCTAATCGCTCCCTGACTTGTCTGTCTTTATGTCCTGGCTCTATCCCCAGCTCATTGTGTTAGATAAGAGGTTTCGCGTTACCCTTTGAAGGGCTGGGATTACTGAGCAAGCTCAGAGGCATCTACAACACTGGTCTCTGTAAACATCCTTTACAAATGCTGTGTTAGTTGCAGGCCTGGGTAGATGCCATTTTGGCATAGAAAGTGCCATCTTGTAGGGCAAAGGGCAGGAGGGGTCGATACAGCTAACATAAAAATCAAGCGAATTTAGTCTATTTAAATGTACAAATAAATAAGGCAATTTCACTGTGCATTTTCTAACCCAGGAAACATAAAACACCCTGTAATAAATAAGAAAATAGAAATTCTGGTTTCATTTTACAACCAGGAATGTCAGAAGAAGGCCAAGAGAAGATAGGGGTGGGGGGAGGAGGGAGAAAGCCTGGAGACTTACGCGGGATGGGGTGAGAAGAAAAGGGGCTGGCCAAATACCCACTATCTCCGAGGGGGGCTACCACCCTGACCATCTCTCTGAGATCTGAGCTCAAATTCACCCGCTGTTAACACCCGGAGGGATTCTTTACTCTAAACGCTGTAAGAGCAGCACCAGGGAGAGTCAGTTCAGGACTTACTTTGTAGAATGAGCAATATAGTCTATTTATAAGCTGCTCTACCTGGTATACCGGTGGAACTGTGTTTCATTCTTGTGCCAGATGCCCCTACATACTTCGTGCTGGGCCTCTCAGACCCTCTTCCCTGGTCCCGCTGGATGACCACTGACCACAAGTCCTCCTTCGGCATCTCCCGCCAGTGGAATTTGGACCCGTTCCTTTCTTACAGCAAAGCTGATAGACCAACTGCGGAATTATGGTGGGCCTCCAACTGTTTGCTCCAGAGTATACAGATGTCTCCCTGCATTCTCCTCCTTTAGGTATTTCTGCTCCTATTTGCTACCATGCATATTCATGCAATTGCAGGAATTTCAGGAGGTGCAATTCTCTTCCAATGTAAGCCTGTGCCATGAATGCCTTCTGCACCAAAATGCCTCTACAAAATGTCTGTGAAAGTCTCTCCCAGCTGTTGAAGAAGAGGTTTTATCATCTTCCACGAGTTTAGGCAGGAAAAGAGCAAGCGTTGGGTGAAGAGCTGCTTGGAAGGAGAACCCCCTTTCATTAGCAGCTCTTCCCTCAATGCTCACATCCTGTGTCCAACCATCACCTGACCTTCATCCACAGGAGCTGGGCTGAAGGTTGCTTTATTTTTATTTTATTTTTTTTAAGGGTTGTTTTATTTTAACTGACTATTATTTTCTTCTCATTATGCATAGCCTACGTTTTTATATCTCTCCCTGATCCCTGGTCTTATTCACCGCCCTCTATGGTTCATGCTATCACGTGTACGGCATCTTCCATCCTGATGGCACTCACTTTTGATGCTAACCCAGGGCTTTCGACTTTGGTTTCTCTTCTGCGGAGAGCCTCAGCTAGACTGCTATAGCCTGAATCACTGTGGCCTCTCCATCCAGGTCATCAATATTCTGAGGCTGAGATTATTCCAATACTTCCAAGTTCCAGGACTGTAAGTAACACCCCAAGGACCACCTAACCTTGCAAGTTGGCTCTAACTGTATCTCTTCACTCCCTTCTTAGCATTTATGTCCAACTGGTAGCAGGGTCAGTCTCCCCTGAACCACAAGTGTTTGGGGCTGTGTTAACACCATGAACCAAACCATCCTCTCTCTTTCTGTCCCTCCATTTGTGAAAACCAGCTGCCCAATATTTACCAACATCATTCAACAATTCACCTCCTTTGAGCTGCTAAGAGTGAAGACTTCTCTATACAGTGGAGCTATGTATGCAGTCATATTCATCTCAATCTCCATGAGGTTGGCAGGACCCAGGGTGCAAGATATAATTACCAAACCCTAGAGGGGTTCCAGACAGAATGAAATCATGAGGATTCTGAGGTTTGGCTAAATAATCTGGTTCCTTTGGCCAGTATAAAACAGTCCTGGATCAATGCTCCCCAACTTTAAGGTATACATAACCCCTGGAGATCTTGTTGCCATGCAGATTCTGATTGAGCAGTTTGGTGGAAATAAGCCTCTATGTGATGCCAATCCTACCAGGATGTGGACCACACTCTGAGTAGTAAAGGGTCTGAGAGTCCTCTCCCATAAGGTTCTCAACTTGTTCCCATCCCTGATTCCTCTTATCTACCCGAGATCCGCCATTACTAAAATGAGAATATGGACCTGCCTGATCACTAGCCCCTTATGGTGCAAATGCGTAGAGTTCTATGTAATGTGCTATATCCTGCTCACTCATATGTCACCTCTTCTCTCCTATCTCGCTCAATTCTTCAGTGGAAGTTCATACTCTGAGCTCCCTGCATGCTTCAATGCAATTCCACTTAGAACAGTTCAATATAATTCAGAAGCCTTCACTGAACATTTGTGGTGTGTCAAGCAGTGAGTTTCCTTTTTCAAGACTGAATACATGAGGATGCCAGTAACGAAAGTAGAAGGTCTGGTGAAAGAAATGGAAGGGCAAACTTGGAGAAGACATAACCAAGTCCCTCCTCTCCCTAAAACAAATTCATTTTACTTTGTTCTAGAAACTTTCTTGATAACTAAGTTTATATTTACCACAATACATGCCATGTGCCTGTCCTATGTAGAGGTGAAAACGCAACACTGCACAGCATCCTCTCAAACTACAGGATACACATCCCCATGTGTATTGGGAACTCAGCCCCAGTATTCACCAGCTGTGTGATCTTGGACAAGTTTCTTAACCTCTCTGTGCTTTGGTTTCCTAATCCTTAAGATGAGCATAACAACAGAGGGTTATTATGTCTCTAGAAGAATTAAGCGAGTTCATATTTGTAAAGCACTTAAAATAGTATTGGTACATGACATTTTAAAGAAATTTTGGTCAACAAATCCATGTTGTGGAGATGTCACTCAAGAAGAGCCTGGGTGGGAGACATACATTTGGGAGCTGTCAGTATGTAGGTGCTGTCAGGGCCAAGGAGCAAAGGATACTTTCCAGGGAGAATGTAAACTGCAGAATGAGTGGCAAAGAGGGAGAAAAATGGATCTTTAGGGAGTATTGATATTTAGGGGTAAACAGAGGAAGAGGGTATGGTGAAGGAGACTGAGGAGTGGCCTCAGACATAAAGACGACCCAGGAGAAAGTCAAACGAGAAGCCCAAAGCAGAGAATTTCAAGAAAGGTGTAGCGGTCAACAACGACCAGAGCCATAGCAGTATGGAATAAGGGAAGGGATTAAACACAGCCATTTGTTCAGATGGCCAGTCAAGCATATTTCAGGCTACACAGAATTCCTACTCACATCTGCCTTCACCCACTAAGCCAGGAGTCTGTAATGTGAGGGACTGAGTTTATGATTCAGCCATGTATACCCAGGGGCTAGCACATGCCTGCAGCATGGGAGGGCTTACTCAGTGCTGCTGAAATACTGTTATTCTTGCTAGACTCTCCTGTTCCTTGGTGGTCCACATCACCCTGCTTGTCTATTGAATAATAGGACAATAAACAGAGGCCTGGCTGGCGCAGTCAGAGGACCGTGTGATTCTTGATCTCGGGGTCGTGAGTTAGAGCCCCACGTTGGGTGTAGAGATTACTTAAATAAATAAATATTTAAAAACGCCACCACCAACAAAAACAAAGGCAAGAAGATCTCAACTCCTCTCCTGCCCTTTCTTCTTGGCAGGCCCCAAGGGAAGGGTGAGGCCAGTACTTCTGAGTTCTGGGTATCCTTTTCACATGAACTTGGGTCACTGCAGCAGTTAAGATGAGGTCATATTAGGTCTGGGGTCTGGGAGAGCTGGCCAGTGAAAATCTCAGGCAAGATCCTCTTTTACGTGCTCAGAGCATTGCCAGGCAGTGATGACAGCTCTTGCTTTCACCCCAATGTGCGCTACTGAGGTCCTACAGCTTGTGAGCTGGCTTGTGGTCCGTCTGCCTCCAACACTCTCTGGTGACAGCCGGCTTTGCTCTGGGGAGACCACATGCTGATGCTGCCCAGGGAGAAATTCCTCTGTCGGGCAGCAGGTTGGGCCAGCTGACTTTCTAGGCACCTTCCATCTTCATGATTCTGGGAGCCTGGGCAACTGCAGAAGGTGATCCGTGGAACAGAGCCCAAGAACTTCTCTGGGTGGAGGCAGATGATAGCAGAGCAGGGAGTTCTTGGTAGAAGGGTCTATGCTGGGTATTTAGGCTTCCCCTGGGTTATAGGATTAATTGAGACTGGCAGGGCGGGGGATGGTGAGCCCAAGGAAGGAGGGGGAAGTTTGTGGGTTGTAGGACTGCAGAGCCCCCTGCTGAGAAAATGAAGTCCCTTGGGCCCCAGGTAAGAGGGAGCCAGTAAAGGGGGTGCGGAGGGAGAAGATCTGACTCATGCTAGTGTTGACAAATAGGCTGGATTCCTTTAACTTCACTGGACTTTGCCCTTTCAGGATGTATAGCCAGCGTCAGCACACTGCTAATGGGGCTTTGAGAGTCTCCTTTTGATGAGCGCGTCCCAGAAAGCAGGTATTAGCCATTTCTGCTGGGGAGGCAATGAAGGCATTTGCAGCTGAAATCGGCTTTCCTGGATGCCCTAATAAAGCAGAGACTTTCAAAGCCCCATTAGCAGTGTGCTGACTGCAGCTTTACATCTGTACTAGCCCAGTTCAGGAGGGGAGCTTTGGAGAATCATATCCCAAACCCTAATGAATGAACTGCCTTCAGACCAAAGGCAGTTCCTTTCCCATCAATAGGCTGTGAGCGACTTAGAGTAGAGAAGTTTCTCACTATCCTGGGGGCCCAGTATGGCGCCCGGCACAAATAGATTCTCAATAAATCCTTANGGCTGGACTTCTGCTAAAGGAATTTGGAGCATCACATTGTGGACAGCTTCAGGCATGGCATTGGCCGTTGGTGAGCACTCACTATGTTTATGAGCTGAATGAATGACAGGTGGGCTAAGGGGGAAGGGACAGTGTGAAAGGTGAGGAAAAGTGGCTCTTCCCCATGTCCTATACCTCCCAGTAGAAAACTATATTTCTCTCTCAGCCAGGAGTCACTGAACTTCTCTGTAAGTAGCAGACCCTACAGCCCCCATGTCACCCTGGAATGAAGCCNTTTTTGCCAGGCTATTTTACAGGTTGTATGTGTCAAGGAACTAACGTTGACAGGATGATCTTGCTTCTTTCTGGGTGAGGTCGCTGAGCCTCTTGGAAGTTCTGTGCCTTGTCCAGATTCACACAGATGTAAACGATGGAGCCAGAATTCAAATCTAATTATCGGGCTGCCTGCTAAGCTCTTGTCAATCAACATCTTCCTCAGTCATGGTCCAAAGGCAATTCCTGGGGAATCTGTGGGTGGCCCCGTGCAGTTTCCCTGTTAGCCAGCTTCCATCCGACCAGACAGCGTTTCTCTGGGTGGGTCTGCCCACCACATCTCCCATCTATTTCTGAGTACATGTGGTTTCAGATGAGACCTTCCAAGATGCTCTGGAAAGGGAAATAAATAATACATAAATAAATGGAATGACAGAGATAAATAGACAAGTATCTCATTGGCCGGAACCACCCACCTTTGTATGTTTATCCGGGTGTTTGTTTGACTCCTCCCGCGCCGGGTCTCCGGAAGGTCTTCTGGGAGCCGCTGGCATGTGATTGGGGCTCTATGCCCTGTCGTTCTGCCATTTGAATATTTCCAGTGAGGATTTAGTCACTGCACATCTTTGAGAGTCCTCTAATCAGAGAAATTAACTCTCATCAGACACAGGAATTAATCTTTGTTTAGTGTTGTTGTCAGTCTGACTTTGCCTTCCTTGGTGCCAGATGGGGCGGGAGGGCCCTAAGAAGCTGCGGCCACCATGGCCGCCGAAGCCCTCGGTGGGGGCCCCCAGGGCTTCACCTCAGGAATGGAGGCTGGCCTCTCCTTCCACCGGTGTTGAGAGGTACGTAGGACCCCTGATAGTTTCCGCTCTGATGTTCCCCATGGAGCAGTGCCGGGTGCAGGCTTTAAGAGCCACTGAGTGACTAGCATGTATGAATGATGTCATGGCGGGCAGGGAGAGGCAGTCCTTTGGGAAGGATGCCAGAGCAAAATGGCGACTCAGGTGGTGGCACACGATGGGGGACAAGGAGTTCTTTACCAGTCACTAGTTTGTTAAAACTACACCTATGTCTGTATATCTTCAACAACCTTCAACCGGTGTGTTTGCGATGGGGTCAGGTGGGGGTGGGCAAAGAGTGTGGGGACCGACACCCAACTGCACTTGTGAAAGGTTTGCAGCCCACATCAAGGCTCACAGAATTTTAACATCTTCAGGCCTCGAAAACATATAAATATCAAAGAATATCGGGTTGCTGCAGAGTAAATAAACATAACGTTAATACCATCTTCCCTAATATATATTTCATATCTTCTCATTTGCTCATGAAAAATATATTACGGAGAATTGTCTGTTAACATCACACTTACTCAAACGGCAACACTTGATTTTGTTAATGTCAAGCTATCCACATACTCGTTGCTCGTCACTGTTGTCATGCTCATTCTATAGCACATTTTCTTTTTAAGTCACAAAGTTCTTTTGCACATGTACTTCTTTTTTGCAGTTAGAAAGCCTGAGGGTCTTCGTTTCTGGGTGTTTCTGAGAGCTAGCCCGAGAATCTAGCAGAGATGCCTTCCCTTTTGCTTGGCCACAGCGTACTCTGCACCTTCGGAAAAGCCACTTCCCTCTCCATTCCCATCTACAAGACGTGGTTCTCAGACAAGATCTTTCATGAGCCTTTGAGGAGCTTCTGAGAAAGTCGAGCAAGGGAATGGCCTTAGCTCTCTGTGGTGGAGAAGAAAGGGGATCGGAGGTAGAATTTTTTTTTTTGTGACAATTTTGGGCACAGTGGCCAGAATTTATGCCCCTTCCATGGCCACATGTCAGAGCCCCAGGAGTATCCCACCTGGATAGGGCTCTCTGTTTCACACTCTCCATTTCTTGGATGATTGCTTTCTCTGCTACTGGGATTAAAAAAAAAAGAAAAAAAGCCCTTCAAGACAAGTCACTTTCTCATTGGCCTGTGACATGCTACATGAACCATCTATATTAGGGATGCAACCACGGATGCCGCCAACGTTGATTCATACCTTGGTGACCTCATGGATCACTGACAGCCATGCCACCTGGCAGGCTGCCTGGAAGTCACCAGGGCTTGTCGGAGGCCCCAGCTGCACCTCCATTTTGCAGGTGACCACAGGCCCGGAGGCTACCCTTGGGTTTCCAGCCTACTATTTTTGGCCTAAGGAACAACTGCATCCTCAAATCAAAGTCAGGAATTCTAGGAGGAGTGGTGCAGCTCACAGAACTGAGTGGCGACTTGCAGAAGCACAATGAGATAACAAAGTCTCTTTCAGACACCTTTTCATAATCCAAAGCTCTAGGTAGCTGAGAAACAATGCACTGGGCCGGCCTGAGTTCTTGCTATCTTGTTGACTGAAGCATTCACCGCGAGGTTTCCTGGGCATCCTATTATGGGGGAAAGGAGGGCTCTGACCACCTCTGCATAGTGTAGACTAATCTGCCAGCTGCATGACACCTTCACTTTGTGGTCTTTGTCTCCTCTGGTGTCACGAGGGAGGGTGAGTTGTTCTCTCTGGTTTTGGACACTTGGTTTTTCATCTTCTTTGCAGCCTTTGATTTTTACTTTTGGCTCCAGGGAGGGCGGGTTGTCATGGATAGAGCCTTGTGCCTGGTTTAGCATGCTGTGTGCTGGAGAAGTGTAACTGTGAACACTTACCAGGGGGTTCACGGCCAAGGTTATCAGATCTCCCTTCTTGGCCTTCATGTTCAAATGATCTCATCAGATCAAACAAGGAACAGAACTGCAAAACACTCCTCCCCACCCCACAAAAACATAACCTCCTTTACTACCACTACATTCCTAACCTCCCCTTGCCCAAGCACAGTTGCAGGACATTGGGGAAGGATTAGAGGAGGCTGAGTAATAGAGGTCAATGTCATTTTCTGAGAACACTGGTCTTAGAGACCACTTGGCGCTAGAAAAACTCACTATTTCTCAAACTTGCAAATTAACCCCCCTGTTTAGAGCCTGGGTCTTAAAAAAATCCTTTTTTAAAAATGTTTATTTATTGTTGAGAAAGAGAGAGAGAGAGAGAAGAGAGAGTGTGAGCACGGTAGGGGCAGAAAGAGAAGAAGACACAGAATCCGAAGCAGGCTCCAGGCTCTGAGCTGTCAGCACAGAGCCCGACGCAGAGCTGCTACTCACAAACTATGAGATCATGACCTGAGCCGAAGTTGGATGCTTAACCAACTGAGCCACCCAGGTGCTCCTAGAGCCTGGGTCTTAAAATAAATCTACACGCTTAAAATATAATAGTAATGCAACTGAATTTAAAATACGATTTCTCCCCTTATGTTCTGTGAGAATCAGCGAGCAATGCTATAGAGAAAAAATAGTGGTTTTGAAATCAGATTGGAATTTTTCTACATTCCCACCATCTCGACGTCCCCACTTAGCCCATTTACAAGCCATAAGGTGGGGGTGATAATACCTTCTTTGTTCTTGCTGTGAGGTTTCCAGGGTATGCAAAGAGTATGGCACATAGTAGGTGTTCAGTAAACCTAAGGGCTACGTACGTGGGATATGATAGCTTCAGAGCAGTGTGGCTAGATTTTCGTTGTCCCCTCTGTCCAGATGTGCCGAGGATCGACAATCTAGGTGAGGGACACATCTGATTTGTGAGTGGCAGGGAAGGCAGTTTTTCCTCCTTGGGGCTCCCTGTGATTTGCCAGGGAGATGCCTGACTGCCTTGTTGTAGGTAAAGAAATCAAGCCTTTTTGTATTTCTCTAGGTAGGGAAGAATGGTGGTGGCTTGGTCCTGCCGGGTGAGATTTATCTGGCTTGAGAAAAGACCACTGGCCAGCATCCCTTATCAAAACCCTTTGGGGCCAGATATATTTCCGAATTCAGAATTTTTTAGATTTTAAGAAAAGCAATAGGGTACAGTTACTATATATTATGTAACACCCCCAGCAGAGTCTGGAGCAACTACGGGTAAGGAAAAACCATTCAGATTTGCGCAGCAAATAATTCATCCTAAGTGGGATAAATGACACCTACAAAGAAACCCAGGGCAGTTCAGGTCAGGTTTTACTGCCAAATGACTTATGAAAAATCTTTCAGTATTCAGAGCTTTTTGGATTTCAAAATTGCAGATGGCTGATTTATAATCATACTAGAGGAGATGATAAGTAATAACAACAGTTGCATTTAATAAGCGTTTTTCTTGTGCCAGGGACTCTTAGTGCCGTATGTATATTTTCTTATTTGCTCTCTAATGACAGTCCTATGCAGTCAGTTTTACGATCTTCCTTTTAGTGATGAGGAGACTAAGGCCCAGAGATACCAAGAAACTTGTCCCAGGTCACACAGCCTGGAAATGACCACTCTAGAATCTGAACCAAAGACCAGCAGATGGCAGAACCTATGCTGGTAAAAGAGATGAATGTGTTCCCTGTGTGGTAGAGGTGGCCTTACCTTGGGGTCCGGAGAATTTGCCTTACGGGCGATGGAGTATGTGTAAGGGCATTTTGGCCAGGCTGCAAGTGTCTGAAGCTGGCTAGTAGCTAAGAGGTATGAGGGGATGAGCAGTAAAAGGGGTGTGGATGGCACAGGCCCGGCCATTTCAGAACTGGCAAGCAGGCCAGACAGCCATTGACCTTGGTCTGGTTTCTTACACTTGAAGAAAAGCTTCCTTCAGCTTCGAGGGGTCCTACTTGGAACTCACTGTCCCAAAAGGGTCAGGGACCTGCCTCAGGCTCAGCCCAGGCCTCCTCTCTGTGTGTGACCTCTATTGTGTGGGTAGAGTACTACAGAGGGGGAAAAATTCCTAATGAGCCTTAATGTGGGAGGAAATGGCCATCCTAAAAATACCGCCAGGCCCTGTGGAGTAATGACATCATTAGCCAACCCCAGCCTTGAGGGATTCTAAGCACTTTTGACTAGACATTTTATTTTAGCACAAGATGTATCAAGTAGATCTATTATGCTTGTCAGCCCAAGCAAGGGTTGCAAGGCAAGAACTAAGTGAAAGGCGCCTGTGAAGGGCCGTGACACTTCCTTTAATCACATTTTACATAATTGGAATAGTTGCTATTTCCGAATCTTTGGCTGGGCAGTCTGCATGACCACAACAAAACAGATCTGAGACAAGAAGAAATTCTATGGTCTGGAGAGGACCTGACATTTCCACTTAATTCTGAATCCTGGGGAAGAGAAGGGGCCCTGGGAAGCTGACTGACCAAAAGCTGTGGAGAAAGACAGAAGTAGACGTGAGATGGAGAATTCCTCCCCACCACGACTGACTTTCTCTTTTCAGCTGATGAGGAAGCGGGAGGCTTCCTCCTTCCCCAGGTCCTTGGCCTCACAGGGCCATGCATGCAATAGCCCTCACTCCACGTAGCCTCCTCTGCTAGACCGTGAACCCCAGGAGGTCAGGATTGGGCCCGTCCAGACCTTCAGTCCCAGGGCTCGGCAAGGCATCTGGCGAGACAGTAAAACTCTTAGTAAAAATTTGTTCAATTAGATCAAATGACTGCGAATTCATTTTATAAATGGTGGGGGATTATTTTGCATATCTCTGTTCACTTGGAAGAGGCTGTCATTCATACACGCCAACCCCCAGAAGAGAAGAGAAGGCCAGCCCTACTCTCAGAAGGCACAGCGGTGAAGTGCGCTCTGGGCTAGGAACGTCCCAGGTTCCAGTCCTGTGATTACGGGGACCCTTCATATCTCCCACCTTCGCAGAATAGATGACATTAAACCTGACCATGTTTCCAAGGCAAAGAAGTCCATTATCGAAACTCGGACCCGAAGGGTTTCCCTCTTTCCCATTTCACCAGCCCTGCAGTGAGCATGGCCATGGGCTCCTCGTGGGCTCACCTCCCCGGGGGGTTGCAGGAAAGGTGAAGTGGGACCACTCTCTGTGTCTGGCCACGTACATGCTTCTCCCCAGAACAAAATGTCTGTTTCCGCTGCTTCCCTCCCTCCCTCCCTCCCTGTGCCCTCCTTTCCCACTTGCAGTCCCGCTCAGCCTTCCCTCTCTTTGCTCCGGCCCCCTGGGGCCTGTCATAATTAGAAAAGGAGGAAGGAGGGGAGCCATCCGTGCCCACCAGGGCTTTTGAGGGAGCTGGGACTGCGTGCTGGGGACCCGGGGCTGCAAAGGTGTCACTGTCTTTCTTCTCTTCCACCCACGGTACCTGCCAACGCAGGAGGGCCTTGCAGAAGGTCGAGGAGGGTGCAGTGCCAGAAACTCATGGCTTTGCACGGAGACGTGTGTGTGGAAAAGTGTGTGCGAGTGTGTGCGGGAATGCGTGTGTAACTGTGGCATGGATTTACGGCGGGTTGTGCCTCCCCGTCAGACGGGGGCGGGCCCTGCAGCAAAGGTGCTTTTTTTTTTATTGGAAACCATACTCCCTGTGAGGTGTGGGAGCACACATTCTCTGGGGACTCCCTCTGTACTATCCCGCTTCCTGTGCTCACCACGCTCCTCCCCACGCTCTCCGTTCTACCTTCATAATAAAGCAAAGTGGCCCTTGCAGTAAGTGGCCGAGCCCTTCTGGGTCTTTCCCCCCGTCCCCAGTACCAGGTCCTGGCATGAGCTGCGTGTGCTCCTGCTCCGTGTAGTCACACGTAGGACAGGGGTGCAGGGCTCCCCAGCTCCTGCTGGACCACAGCCCCACTCCTGCGCTGGCATTTTCCTGGGCAGTGCTGAGGGAATCGTTAATCTGTCTCCTTGCTATTTTTCTGCCCAGCCCAGGGGACGACTCTGGCCTACAAATCAGCTCAGTACCAAGTGGGAGAATCAAGGAAGGGATACAGTAGGGAGAAAAAAAAAAGCGACTCAGAAGGGAGATAGACCTGAGGTGAGGCCTGCAAAGTCGGGGCAGGAAAGGGGGCTGATCTTCTGAGGAAATGACATGAAGAGAAAAAAGTGCACCAACGTGGCAGGGCCAGATCTGGGACAAAGGAGATCTAGGATCTGGTCTTCAAGATGCTATTCTAAGCTTCTTGCTTTAGCTAATCTCTCTGGGCTACAACGAGGCCATCTGTTAAGGTGGGATCTCACCATGCCCTCACTCAGCGTCATGCATTCCTGGGAACTAGAGCATGGTGCAGAGAAACAAAACAAATTCATACATGCGAATTATTCAAACCTTATGGGTTTGCCCATGCAAGCTAATTAATAAAAAGTACCCATGGTGAAGATTTCTAAACAGCGCCGTAGGTGCAGGGAGGTAGGAGGGCCGGGGAAAGGGGGGGAGAGTGCGGGCCTGGAAGCCAGCCTGGTCCTGACTGTATCTCTAGATACCAATCCATGAACCGTCGGCCAACAAGCCTATTGTCTCCTCCAGATCAGTTTGAGCTTCGAACTGCCGTGACGACGGCGGTGGCTGTCACCGCCGTGATATGAAACACCCACATTTTTCTCATGGCTCTTCCACATCCTGGCAACGGCTGACAGGCTCCTCCATGGCTTGGAGGGAGAAAGGTGGGGTCCACCGCTTTGGATTGCCGGCTCCAGCCCTATGCTCTCCAGGCACGAGCTGGGCCGTTCCTTCTGGGGCAAGGTCTGCTCTGGGGGCTTTTATATTTGGAGAGGCAGTTTGGTAGCTTAAATAACTCAGGCTCTGGAAACAGACTGGCTTTTAAAAGCTTCCTCTACCATGTGGCCCCAGGGGAGATCTTTGGCCTGTCTGAGGCCTTGTTACCACATCTGGATCACAATACCAGCCTTGTTCAGTTTTTTTTTGTGAGCTTTAACATAGTGCACAGAGAGCAGGAGCATAGTTCCCGGAGCACAGAGGCACTCAATGGATGGTAATTATTCCTAGGATTGGACCATGGAAGCTGAAGCCTGGGAAGGAGAGAAGCATGGGAATGAATCTGTCCTTCAGGCTGATGTCTCACAGACCAGGGAAAGTGTGTGTGCACATGTGTTGTGCACGTGTGGGTCTGGCTGTGTGACTACGCATGTGTGAGAGCAACTGTATAGGTGTATGTAAGTGTGGGAGGATGTGAGTGTGCACATGTGAGTGTGGACACATATGTGGCTGTGTGTAAGCACGTGGACGTGTGTGTTGGAGTTATACATACTTAGCAAATGGACTTCGCCTTTGTACATGCTTCTCTCTCCTCCTCAAAGGTCCCTGTCTCCTCCCACACCCCCTGAATGCCTACTAATTTATTGAGATGCCACTCCAGTCATCACCTCCTTGCAGCCATCCCTAAACTTTTTGGGAAGACTTGGTCATTCTGTCCTGGTTTTGCTTTGCCTTCACCTGGGGAGGCAGCCACAGGTGGAAGGGTTACCAATTGGGCTCTGGGCTCACATAGCAAAAATGTGAATTTCAGCTCTTCAACTTGTAGCTAAGTGATCTCAGACGAGCTACCTCACCTTGACCTTTGGAAGCCTCAGCTTCCTTACCTGTAACCTGGAAGTAATCATAGTGTCTTCCTCATAGGCCAACTAGGAGGATTAAACGATATAATGCATTTAGATCATTTTGCACAAATATAACGGTACATAATAAGTGCTCAGTCCACATCAGGTATCACGATTACTCCTGTTACTGTCTTTGCTATGCAGTATTGTAATATTAGAACGTTTTATTTCATATGCGTTTCCTCGAATCTGTGAACCCTATGAGGGCAGGGACCTTCCTCTGTAACAACCTAGTAAATGTAAAGGAAAGGAAACTATTGCTTCTCTTCTTTCCTCCCTATTCCTCGTCTGTCCCCTTGCAGCCTTCTCTGGACTCCCCCTCATGTTACCATCAGAAGGCAGGCTTGGGGGCTAGAGTGTAGCCTCATCCCCAAACAAAAGACATTTTCAGTCAACACACAAAGGTCCACGCTGTGTCTATACTTAGCAAGCATTCTGTTCCCATGTGTTACATCACCAAGGCTGTTTTTTCCGGCTGTTGTCTTCAACAGGACTCAATTGAAGCACTAGAAAGCCCCCTCTGGTCCACCAGTGAGCTCGAGGCCAAAACCCTGGCAGGACAACACCCTACTATTGCCACTCCATAGGAAGCGCCCTCAGCCACCCGGGTCTGCTCATTCCTCAGACACGCAACACCAAACCAAAGTGCGCCCAGTCACAGACCAGTGACCCCAGATGCCACAGTGTGAAATGCATACAACTGAGGCATTGTATAGGATGCAGGCCGGCAGTCTCCCTGACCTGTGATACTGCCTTAGGTTTCTCCCATCGCTCCATCTTTCAAAGGGATCTTCAGGGGGAATGTGAGCCTTCTTCGTTTCTAAGGTGGTCTTCGTGGAGGCAGGGCTTTGCATACAAGAGATGGGAACTAAATCATGCTCTCTTAGGCCCAAGACTGTGCTTGGATGACCCCGGGGTACCCAAAGGTTGGCTAATCAGAGCATTTCTGTTGCTTCTACTTACTATTAGTCAGCCCACAGGCCAAGACTTCTGCTCTGATGCCCTGCTCCGGAATTTTTTCTCACTCTATCATTTTCTGGGCTGACTTTCTGGCGTGACCTTTAAATCCTTAGCAGTTGGGACTTCGGCCCTGAAATTCAACAATGATGGCATCTCTAGGATGGAATCCTATTCTCCTTCTTTCCTGGGGCTGATTCCATCCCTCCACCTTCCTCTGCTCACTCCAAGAGTCTTGCTACCTATAGATGAGCGTGCTATAGCCCTACATCTTTGGCCTCACTTGATCTCTGCTCTCTAGAATCCCTCAGACCTTCATCTGCTTTTGCCTGATTTTGTGTGAACAGACATATATATGACACTAGACTTGTTTGGCCCGCCCCTAGGTCCCAGCCAGCAAGGTTCGGCCAGCTGCTCTCTGGGCATAGGGACTACCTGAAGCAGTGTAAAGGCTGAGCGGCTTCTTGCTCCACCATCCCCTTATAGGGTAGGTTGTGGTGCCTTTCCTGGGCAGGAGGTCTGGCTGGGTATGCATGTGTGTGCACACACACAAGCATGAAAGGGACAGAGGGCAATTTAGTTCTTCAAGCGTTTGAAGTGAGGTGCTTAGAGAATATTCACAGAAAGGTTTCCAGTAGACGATCGAAGTACAAATGTAGAATTCAAGGGAGAAGTCTGGATTGCAGACTCCAACTTGGGAGCTATCAGGACATGTGAGATCACTGAATCCACGCGTCTGCCCAGGAAGATCATGAAGAATGAGAGTGGATGGGAGCCGAGGCCCCAGGTGAGCTGCCGTGGGATCTGAGAAGTAGCTGGGGAAACAGAAATAGAATGTGAGAAGAGGGGCTTCCCCAAAGGCAAGAGGGAAATGAATTCTAAGAGAGAGGAATGGTCAGTAAGGTATGGCTGAAAAGTGACCAGGGGGTTAGTCACAGAACAGCATGGATGATTCTGGAAAGAGCAGTTTCAGTGATGTTGGGGCGAAAGCCAGCTGAAGTAGGCTGTGGAGTGAACGAGGGGTGAAAAGTGAGGATGCTTTGGAAAAGCTGCCCCAGAAGACAGGAGGTGGGACCAGGGTAGCTAAAGAGGAATGCAGATTGCAGGGGGGTGGGGAGGGGGGGGAGGCTGGCTTGATGTTCTTGTTAATGGGAGAGACTTGAATAGTTTCGAGACTTGAGTGGAGTGGACCAAGGGAGTCAAATATAATGAGTGAAAGGTAATGGTTAGGGAGGGGGAAATGGATGGAGAGAAATTCCTGGGGAGGCCGCAGGGCAGGGGCCACTGAGCACAGGTGGGGAGATAAGCCTTCGACAGGACAGGGACCCTCTGTGCTTTTGGACTGGATCTAGCAACCAACTATTCAACAACGGGCATGGCCAGGAGGGCGTCAGGTGGTGCATCGGTGGCCTACAATCTAACATTTGGCAGAGATAATCCACACAGACAAATTAGAGTTGCCTGAACTTGAAATCTCTAAAATAATGAAAGTCTCCAAGTGGCATTTCATGGGCTCTGACCCACATTAGCGGTGACCCGTGATGGGGCAGGAGGGAGGGCAGGTGACCCTGAAATGCTGCCGCGTGGCCCCTGCCTCGTGCTAATGGAAGATGTAAATCTTTCCAGGAGGAGAGGCCTACCTCGGAGGCGCTGCTCTCCCAAAGGGAGTGCCGGGCAGGGGCTTCCCTGGGGACGGACGGTGAGGTGCCTCCAATGGGGCTTCTCTTTGCCCGCTGCCATTTTTCTTCATTATTTCTGCTATGTCACCCGTCATGTTGTCAGTTTCCTTTCAGAACGGCGATAAATGGCGCCTCTCATGTGGTGTCCTTAGGGGACACCTGTTATTTATTTCGATGATGGGCAAGATGCCACGGCTAATTAAGAAAAATTGTGGGCTGCCCACCGCCAAGCCGTAGTTCCTTGTCAGCTCAGTTCCACAGTCCTTCACCCCACATTGGGGCCATTCCCCCACCAAGGGCTCGTGGGGGCCGAAGACAAGGAATAATGACATCACTCCCTCCCACGACCCCTCGAAGGAGTTGAGTACCTGTCTTCCTGCTGACGCACAGGGGCAGTCAGAGGCCTACGCTGGCCCCTCCACAAAGCCTCAGGCCTCCAGGGGGCCGATCCAGCCCTCTCCTGCTGTCCACCCCGTGAAACCCAGACACTCCGCCAGCAGCGTTTTCTCCCTCATGACTTGGCAGGGAAAGAAAGGTCACTTTCTGTGGCCAGGGCCTCCTGGCCACAATGACCCAGATAACTGAAATGACACCTTGCGTGTGCCTGGATTACCTGAGTCAGCCTCGTCTGTTTCCCAGAACGCAAGCCATTGCCGCCCCACCCACGTGAGGCTCGTCTCTTCTGAATTCTCCACATTTCTGGGCCCTGTTGAAAGAGGCAGGTGTATGGGTGGGAAAGATCTTACTCAAGAGAGGCAGCTCCTGCCCCCTGGGGCCAGAAAGGCAAGACAAGGGCTCAGGTAGAAGGGGGACGGTTATGGGGGAATTGGGAGGTATCAGAATGGGGGTGTGGACGGAATGTTCTGTGGAGACTTTAAGGGGGTGGCGCAAGGTGGGGTTTGAGTGGAGGCTTACCCTCGGACCAAACTGGATACTTCCTGTGCTTTCTGGACCCTGGGTATTTCGAAACTCTTGGCAGAAAATTTCATTTAACCTCTGGTGCCCGAGTCACCTCTGTGCCTTGTGGACTCTCTATGGTCCTGACAAAAAAGGCCAAGTGTCGCTGGGACTCAAGAGCGAGGCGGGGGAGACAGGTAGGACTGCTGTTGGAAGAGGCTGGCCGGAGGTTGGGTCCAAGCCCAGTGTGAAGGCGCCGGGCGCTGTCTGTGCCCCACATGGGAGCCGGAAGAAACGTGAGCCTCAGGCCTGGACCCGCGCTATCAGGCTCATCGCGCCTTCTCCATCCATGGGGTCTGCTGGGCTTCCAGCCTTCCTGCTGCTCAGGCTATCAGAGCACTGCCCGAGAAGAAATTACATTGTATTCTGAGACTCTGATAACTTCGGAGCAGGCTGTTTTCTTCACACTGGGACCCAGGACAGCCCCCCACCCTCTTCCATCTCTTCTTCGATTTCAGGTTGCGCTTGCTTTAACGCAGAGCCTGGAGACAAAAGCCCCCTGTGTGTGACTCCCTCCTCCCGCTCGCCCTCTGTGGCCGCTCCCTGCCCCCGCCCAGCCCTGACACACTCTGATGGGACGATGGGACGATGGGACGAGACCAGCAGCCCGCAGAGATGTGATCCCCGGCTGGCACGGCAAGGACCCAGCCGCTTCAGGAATTGCAAATGCGTCCAATTAGAATCAGCAGGGCTAATCTGAGCACAGGTCGCTGCAATACTGAAGGAAATAACAATTTGCTGGGTCTCTCTGACTCCTCGGGTCCCGGAAAGAAAGCAGTCACGAGGAGAAAGGGAACAAAGGAGAAAAGGGGAAGGAAGACACACACAGACGCGTGGGTTTGGACGTGAGTCTGCCCTGCCCAGGCCTGCAGCCTTGCTGGCTGCTTTCTGCACACACATGCCGACACCCAGTCTCACCTCCGCCAAGATTCCTGGTCAGATGCAACTTGTCGAAACCACTGGGAATCCCTCAGAAGATCCTTACATTCTAGATCTGGATCTAATCCTAGAGATGAGGGTTAGCCCCTCCCAAATCCAGACGGACACTGGGTTAAGGGTCCCATAGGCAGTGAGGAATGCTCTTGTGGAATGAGCAAAGGGGCCCTTATCATTCCTAGAGGTGCAGGCCTTTGGAAACCTTCAGGCACTATGTTTTGTTATTTTTCATAGGCAACAGAGCAGCTGAGTGGCTCTGAGCAGCTGACCAGCTCCTTACGGTCAACCCTTAGGCTAACAGGTTTGGTATAAAACAAAGGAAGGGGAACATGTCGAAACCAGAGCACAGCAACAGAAACCTCTTGGAAACTCTAGGAAGCCGAGACTCCGCCAGCGGGTTTGAGACGGTGACTATCGGCAGGAAGAGTGTGCCGCTGGGCTAACGCACAGTGCCGGGGCTGAGCTTGGGGACGGTGGCCGCGTCCTTGGTCAGCACCTCCAGGCTCCCCTGGACGGCAGCGTCAGCCCCGCGTGTAACCTCAGCCTGGCCAGTCTCCGCTGTTGTCTGAGGTCTCAGGAGTCCAGTTTGGCAGCTTTTCTGGATCTCCATGATTCTGGAAAATGTTTCTCCGTGATCGGGATTCTCTATCTTCTCTCTGAAAGAATACGCTATTTTTGCCTCAGTTCAGTTCAGTTAGTGAGAACTGGGCCTTAACGTGTGTCTAAGAGTTCACCGGGCAGATGTTGTGTTTTGTTTTCGTTGCATTCATTCAGCAAGCACGTATGGGTGGTTTAGACTGTACGTGTTTACAAAGATGAGGTCCCTGACTGCAAGGAAGATACAGTTCAATGCAGGAGGCAGACATAAAAATAATTAACTATGGTAGAAGGCTGAATGAAATAAGGCCGAAATAGCAGCATTTGAAATGACTTGGGCCTGGAAATTCAGTCTGCGGCTGAGTCTCAGCCGAGGTCTGGCTACCTTGGAAGTGTGGCCACCGGGCTCCGCTGGTTCTCAATGAACTCGGTATCATTCAACATTTCATTCCTTCCTCTGAATGTCTGCTTTATTCCTCCTGCCAAGAATACCTTGATGTGCTTTTCTTTCAACCAAATGACAGTAATGATCGTTTCTGAATGCCTGGTGCTTGACAAGTATCTTCAGGGCTTGGAAAAGTCATTGTATTAGTAAGTGGGAGGACATGGATTTAGCCCCAGGATGACTCATTCTTTTTTTTTTTTGTTAATGTTTATTTATTTTGTGGGGGCGGGGAGAGAACCTGAGTCAGGGAGGGGCAGAGAGAGGGAGACAAAATCCCAAGCAGGCTCTTAGTGCTGTTGGCACAGCCCAAAACAGGGCTCAAACTCACAAACCGTGAAATCACCACCAGAGCCAAAGTCAAAAGGCAGACATTCGACGAACTGAACTACCCAGATGGCCTCACGATGTCTCATTCTTTTTTTTTTAATTTTTTTTAATGTTTTATTTATTTCTAGGAGAGAGAGAGAGACAGCGTGAGCAGGGGAGGGTCAGAGAGAGGGAGTGACAGACTCTGAAACAGGCTCCAGGCTCTGAGCGGGCAGTCAGCACAGAGCCCGATGCGGGGCTCGAACTCACAAACTGCGAGATCATGACCTGAGCCGAAGTCAGGCACCTGACTGAGCCACCCAGGTGCCCCTCACGATGTCTCATTCTTTTTTTTTAATTTTTTTTAATGTTTTATTTATTTCTAGGAGAGAGAGAGAGACAGCGTGAGCAGGGGAGGGTCAGAGAGAGGGAGTGACAGACTCTGAAACAGGCTCCAGGCTCTGAGCGGGCAGTCAGCACAGAGCCCGATGCGGGGCTCGAACTCACAAACTGCGAGATCATGACCTGAGCCGAAGTCAGGCACCTGACTGAGCCACCCAGGTGCCCCTCACGATGTCTCATTCTTAAGTGCTCTTACTTTTGTATCTGTTTTAGGCTTGAATTTAACTGCTCAAAAAACATTTTGGAACGAGATGGGTATAAATAATGTTTTAAAAATCTTCCTTAAGTCTTTTAATGGTCTTAAAAGTTAGACCACGGGGTGCCTAGGTGGCTCAGTTGGTTGAGCATCCGACTTTGGCTCAGGTCATGATTGCACGGTTCGTGGGTCTGAGCCCCGCATCAGGCTCTGTGCTGACAGCTCAGAGCCTGGAGCCTGTTTCAGATTCTGTATCTCCCTCTCTCTCTGACCTGCCCCTGCTCACACTCTCTCTCAGAAATAAATAACACATTTAAAAAACCCACACACATGCACAAAAAAAAAAGTTAGACCACAGTATTCACTTTTTGGGAAGTAGACAGACTGAACCTTGCTTGAAATTAAGATAGCAACACCAGACAGTTCCAGGATGCTTTAAATTTTTCAAAGACCTTGCATCTACATTATAGCATTTCTTCCAATTAACCACTTATGTATACAGTCAGATGGCATCAAGATTAGTTACCCCAAATATAGCATCTATTCAAGTAACATTGAGTAATGACTAACTCTAATTCATGACAGGCACTTTCCCAAGTGCTTACATATATTAATTTATGAGAACCTATAAGGAGTCACGATTGCGATGACCAATTCCAAGATGAGAAAACTAAGACACAGCACGCTAAGTACCTTGCCCTGAATCACAGAACCAGTAAATGCAGAGCGGGGACTTGAACATAGGTAGTGTGTCTTTTAGGTATTATGCTATACTAAGGAGAACTCCTTCAGCAATGTCTTGAGCCAGGTTTCCAGCTATAAAGGTTCAGCTTTTCATCCCAGTTCCTGGCTAGCTGAAGATCTGAAGCTTGCATGCTTGACTGATTTCTTAGGAGTTTCCAGGGGCAAGATGTGTTTTAAGTCTTTAGTGGTGATCAGGTGGCTTTAGGCAAAAAGGCTTAGACATAAAGTTGTGTAAGAGCATGGCATTTGGGGGCAACAGTGCTGTTTAGGAATGGCTGCAGGTGCAAAGGCTAGACTAATGCAGATGAGTATGAAAGTGACTTGGAATCCCAGCGTGTGCAGGGCCTCACACTCAGATGCGAAGGAGTAATCACGTTGCACCGAAAGCAGTGTGGGTCCGCTCTAGGGTTGAAAGCAAGGGACAGGCACCGTTGGGGTGGTTCACTCTGGATCTGCACTAGAATCAGAAATTATTCATGTATCAGTACGAGGAATGAAGTAGAAGGGACAGCTGGCTGGTTTTAGGAAGCTTTTGCTGTGGCTCAAACAAGAGATGAGGAGATGAAGACATGAGATTATGGCCATTGCCAAGCTAAGACAGTGGCAGGGAGAACAGAGGAGACAGGACAGACTTGAGGGCTATTTGAGGATAAGTGGACAAGACTTTGTAACTGGATTTGAAGAGAAAGAGAGAGAGAGAGAGGATGTGCTCATTCCTGAAGTTTCTGTCTTGGCTCACTTGGGAGACGGTGACACTATTAACTGTGAGAGGGAATACAGGGGTAACTAGTTTTTATGCGGGAGATAATCAGCTTGGTTCTGGAAATTTTGCTCTTGAAGTGCTCTGGGGAAATCTAGTTGTAGCCACCCTATAGGTACTTAGAAATAGTGTTTCTTATAAATCAATAACAAAGAGAACATCTTTATAGAATAAAATGTACAAAGACAACAAAAATGCAATTTTCCAAAAAATAAGATATGCAAGGAGACAATAAACAAATAGAAAAATAAAGAAATACTTTTGAAATGATAAGAAAAAAATATAGGCAAGATTAAAAACAATGCTGTTTATCTAGTCTTAGAAAGGGTTTGGGGAAACATACTCTCACCCTCTGCTGGTAGGAATATACGCTGGTACAATCTTATTCGAGGGTACCTTGACGGTATCTTTGAACAGCCTTAAAAATATTTGTATGTTTGTTCCCAGGTGTTTAGCCACAAGAATGCTACATTGCTGTGTTGTTTTTGGTAGTGGGAAATGTTGAAACAAGGCTAATAGAAGAGATTGTAAGAAAAGTTTGAAAAAATGTAATACAATTGTACTATGGAATGCGGTATAGCCATTCAATAACCTAGAATTATAATAATTTTATTTTATTATTTTTTTAATGTTTATTTTTGAGAGACAGAGACAGAGACAGAGACAAAGAGTGAGCAGGAGAAGGGCAGAGAGAGACGGAGACCTAGAATCTGAAGCAGTCTCCAGGCTCTGAACTATCAGCACAGGGCCCGACATGGGGCTCAAACTCGTCAACTGCGAGTTCATGACCTGAGCTGAAACTGGAGGCTTAACCGACGGAGCCAACCAGGTGCCCCATTAAATACAAAAATTAAACAAAAAGAATTAGCAAGTCATTATGTGAAGCATAATCACGATTTTTGAAGAAAATACATTTATACACCCCAAGTGAAGTATTTTGCACAGAAAAAGTTGATGGAGATAGGTATACTTCAGAATATCAGTAGTGATTATCTCTGGAAGCTTGAATTGCAGGTTTTTGTATTTTGTCTTCTTTTCTCATACCCACATTTCCTAATCTTCTGCAGAAACCATATGTTCTTTGTGCGATTTCAAAAAGTAACTGAAGATCTCAAGTATTGGATGATGGAGATTATATTTACAAAATGAATGGATCTGAAGCTTGGGCGGAGGTGAGTAGTGAGGAGAAGAAATCAGGAGTCATTGGCTCGTTGGTGAGGGTGGATGAAATCAACCAGGAAGAGCAGGTAGAGATAGAACCAAGGACTGAATTCTAGAAAATGATGACCTCTGCGGAGTCAGTGAAGGAGCCTGAGAGGGGGGTGATGGAGAAGCTATGGCCGAACCAGTTAGTAGCTTCCTGTGATGAAGACCCAAGAAAGAGCGATGTCTTAAAGAAAGAAGTAGCAAGTTTGTTGTGTGCAACACAGAATTCAGCCAGTTGATGGGCTGAGGAGCGGTTCCTGGGCATAAAAATGAGCTGGTCCAAGAGATCTCGGTGGGTGAGGTTCAGGAGAGGTTAGGAGACAGAAGCCGATGGCTCTAGGCTGGGAGGTGAATGCACAGCAGGGAATGGAGAGGACATGTGGAGACGGCTCTCTGGGGCATCTCGGTGGGTAAGAAGACGAGAGGCCAGTACGTCTGAGGGAAGCCGAGCCAAATAACAGGAGGAGAGTCGAGCATGCTTTTAGGCTGAGTTAAAGAAGCTGTTACTGGAGAAGAAATTGAAGAGATGAGGAAAAGTGGGGAGAACCAACTTGAGGGAAATACAAGAGGAAGGAGTGAAGAGCACAAGTGGGTGGAATGGCCCTGGGCTGATGGAGGGGTCTGTCCTGGAAGGGAGGAAGATCATCTCTCGCCTTGGGGTGGGAGGGAAGGCGACCCGGTGCCGCACTGAGCTGCCCACATCTGCCCTTCAGGTCTGCAGGCTTTGTCCACCCCGTGCTGGCCATCCCCTCCTGCTCTGAGAATGGTCGCAGTTGAAAACACTTGCCTCACGCAAGGCTACACCTGTTTTGGGGGCATCCCACACACCATGAAGGTCCAGCTCCATCCTTTCAATCCAAACAGCACCGAGGGCCATTTCCACTCCAGAGCTGTCTTCGGGGACGGCCGAGACCTTGCTGTGGCTGCACCACAGCCCCGCTTCTCCCTGTGCTCAATCTTGACCACACCCCTCCCCACACAAGTATGGTTCCAGAGAGCGCCCCCTGATGAACTATGTTCTTTCTCAGACTCTGCTTCCCAGGGAACCCAGCCAGCGACAGAGAGTCTAAACTCGAATGGGGATGCAGATCAATTTGGGAAAGAAAAATTTCACACGTCATGTTTGATTTTCTTCTTTAAAACTGGAGGCAAGGTCGTTTCTCAAGAATAAGGGATGAATGTTATTCATTGCAATGTTTTAGCGCTAAAGGAAAAATTAAAAGTAACTAACGTGTGCAGCAATTAAGTGAACGGCTGAGCAAATTCTGACGCATTGGAACAAAATACATGATTATTAAGAATGCAGTGTATCGACATAGAAAAATTGTGGCTTAGTCGGAATAAGGAGACTCAAATCCAGGGAAGAGGTTTGAAAAATGGTTCAGAAGAGCCACCATGGAAACAGGAAAGGGAGCTTACTGGAGCGAGATGAAAGGAATGCAAATTGCCCCATGGTTCCAATCAGCTACTTATGTGACTCTTCCCAAGCTTGTTGACACGGCAGCAGTGGTGAAGAAGACAAAGCTGAATGACTGTGGTGAGAAGAGCAGTCCTGTTCAAGAGAGATCATGCAGTTATGGTGATTCATGGTCTAGACTCTGGAATCGAGGTCATGGTTCAAATCCTGACAGGACCACTTAAGAATTAAGGGCCAGGCTGGCGTTTCGGGTGCATGACAAGTGCTGTTGATAGGGTCCTGCACTCAAGAGGTCCCATACCTGGTGTCAAAGTTCTGCTGACAGTGTCTTGGAATTCTTAATAATTTTATCTGCAAATTATGTTTTGTCAAGTCTGAGGGGAGAATGGCGCCTGTGTGCGAGCAGAGGAAATCTGCACCCATGCACGTTCCTTGCCTCATTTGCAGATAGCGTTCTGAAGCCGTGTGGCTTTTATAGCGTACTTAATTTGTAGTCACTTTGAGTCTTCTTGGACTCTCGTGCATCATGGATTCACCAACTTCTGTGCTCGTGTTTCATAGCAACATGTATATAACTGACAGCACCAATGAGGCCACCCTTGCCCTTTACCAAGAACTTGCTCTGGACACAGGGGCAATGGCATTCTAAGAAAGATAGCCAACCAAGGAGCACTATCATATCCTTTCTCAAGCCCTTACTTTCCTGCATTAGCCAAGCACTTATGCTGCAAATCTTGCCATCCGAGGGAAAGGAAAGATAAGGCAACACAGAGTTTCCTTTTCTCTGTCTTTCCTGACTCACTAGTAAGCTGAAGATAAGGGGTATTGATAAAATGCGTGCATCATGTGTCCACTGCTCTGGTAAGAGTCATGTACAAATGCACATCCAAGCTATGAAGGGCCGTAGTTCTGTATATGAGTTAAATGCTCTTATATTTGCATTTAAGACTGGCATTGTGGGGTGCCTGGGTGGCTCAGTCAGTTAAGCATCCGACTTTGGCTCAGGTCATGATCTCATGGTTTGTGAGTTCGAGCCCCATGTCAGGCTCTGTGCTGACCACTCAGAGCTTGGAGCCTGCTTCCGATTCTGTGTCTCCCTCTCTCTCTCTCTGCCCCTCTCCCCTCGCACTCTGTCTCTCTGTCTCTCTCTCAAAAATAAATAAACATTAAAACAATTTAAAAAAATAAAGACTGGCATTGCACAATATAAAGATTAACTGTAAAACTTATGCTAATCATTTTAAAATTTTAACTTTACTTGGATGATTTCTCCTATTATGTTTTAAAAGTATTAAAATACTTTTAATCTTTTTTAAAGTTTATTTATTTATTTTGAGAGAGAGTGCAAGAGAGAGGAAGGGGCAGAAAGAGAGAGGGAGAGAATCCCAAGCAGTCTCCACTCTGTAAGCACAGAGCCCGACGCAGGACTCAATCTCACCAACCATGAGATGATGACCTGAGCCGATATCAAGAGCTGGACGCTTAACTGACTGAGCCACCCATGTGCCCCAGTAATAAAATATTTTTAAAGAGAAAAGCTTTATATTAGGACCTTTAAGGATATCTCCCCCCAGCCTCCCCCTACACACCCAATGTCTGAACAAGGGGCCCTGCATTTTCACTTTACACTGGGCCCTGCAAATTATGTAGCTGGCTCTGGCTGTGAGGCCTTGGCAAGTAACTCAACTTCATTTTCTTTATCTGTAAACTGATTTTAAAAAATGAAGAGAGTTAGTACACACACAGAACTTTCCATAGGGCCTAGCATAGATAATGCCATGTATTTGCTAGTCTTCGTGGAGAAATGGCTCCAGGGCTGAATCTGGAAGTAAAGGAAGCAAGCCCTGGTCAGAAGATGGGAAGAATGCAAAAGCAGAGATCTTGAGGAGGGTAGGATCTGTGCTAAAGGAGTCACAGATGGAAAGAGAAGCTGGGTTTGGAAAGTGGGCTTTTTGAATTTGACAATGGAACAGTTTTCCGTGAGGACGAGTTCTAGGGTGTTGCCTTGGCAGGGGGTCACTTAAATGGAATGGAGGTTAAATTTGCTGGAGGAAAAAGAAATCACAAAACTCTGAGGTTAACTTATTGGATGAGTTATCCACTTGAACACTAACGCCATTTGGGATGACGACAGAGATTCAGGTGGGGAGAAGAGTTATGAGCCTGGGGTCAAAGATCTACAGGAATCTGTGAAAGTGATTGAGGTCAGGGAATGGCTGCATCGGGAAGAAGGCAGTGCAGCTGGATGTGCTCAGAAGCCTCACGAGAGAAGGACAGCGGAACACAGCTATCTGTTCCAACGCGAGGCTAGGCTCCAAAAGGCCGAAAACAAGAGCAGCTAAAATTTAATATAGGAAGGACCAAAAGCATGTATTCAATCCTAAAGGCAAGTAGGTTGAAGCCAGAGATTAATAGGGAAAACACTAAGATTTGATTAGGAGATAATAGGATCATAGACACAGACGTGAGCCAGAGATGAGAGAAGAGCAAATCGAAGAAACAAACGGAATGCAGGGAGTTGGGAAATCCGTACAGAGAGGTCCGATGACTGGATGAGGCCCATCAAGCTCATCCAGGATCCAGTTACATGCCTGCTGGCTCCTGCTGCAGGGATTCTTACGCAGCTCCTGGGAGCCCGTGTGAGCTGTTGAAAGCCCATCTTCCCCTTGCCCGCAGAGGGTAATCACTGCTGCTGAGTTCGCTGGAGGCAAGCGGCCTGCCACCCACCAGTGGGTTGGTGAGTGTGTAAGAAACACATGCATATAAACACAAGCTCAGAACAGACTCCCGAGGCTGCCAGTGCCTGCTATGTTTTAGGGCACCCTCATATTTAGTAAAACAAAACACTTGGGCTTTTCTGGTCTCAGAGGGTGGAGGTGAGGTGCCCTCAGTCTGGTCCTTAGACGCCCTCTGTGATCCTTGCCCAGACCACACAGGTGAGCTGGTGCTTTCCCTGCTGCTTTAGTCATTGGAGGCCTTCATGGAGGCCCCAAGGCCACGGCCAAGGTGCTCAGTCCTCACAGGCACCTAGGAGCTCTCCCCACCCGACATCTCCCTCCTCAGAGGTGCTGTGCTCCCTGGGGCTCAGGTGTCTGCCTCTCTAGAAACCGTAAGCCCCCTCCTCCTCCTTCTTTCCCTTTCTGAGGATCCAGTCATCCTCTCCAGGGGCAGAGGCAGGCCCTCCTGCTTGGCCAGCCCTCCCCTTTGCAAACCCTGCACCGAAAAGCCACCCAGATCCTCCCCTATATGACAGATCCTATTTAATCATTTGGTTTTCCCCAAGTTCTAATGGAAAACATGGCACCTAGCGACTTGTTTGTGCTCTGAAACGGAGGTAAGCGATATTCACCGAGTGAAGAAATGTAGACCGCAAGCACACAAAGGCCTGCGGAAGGGACAGAAAGAGGGGTGGAGAGGAGGGAAGGAAATACCTTTCGTGCCTTTGTGTTGAGCCTACTGTGGAGAAAAACAAGACGTAGGTAATTTCTGAGTCAGTTATTCTGCTCCATTAAAGCCTCAATAAATTGCCCTGCTGTATGCAAATTCTATGGGATGTGAATGTGGTGTTCGGTAGATTGAGGGAGGGGAGCGGGATGAAGACGCGGAGCTCCTTAGGGATCCCAGAGACCAGCCACGGTTGCTGGGAGAAGGATGCTGAGCCTGAGACAGGGACTGACCAGGCCTTGGGCGTCTACTCCCCGCTGAGGAGCCAAGTTCTTACCATGCCCAGTGACCTTCCGCTTCCTGCAGCTCCCCAGAAAATGACATTACACCCATTGCTCCATGCATTCAGGCATACAAATGGATATCAGAACACATGTGCCTGAGGTTGGGGGTGATAAAGAAAATGCATTTCGGAGCCAAATACAATAAGCAAAGTGCACAAGCCTTCTCGGGATTACTTATTAGCCAAGGGAAAAGGGAGTTGGGGGAGGGTGTGGGAGTCCTGCAGCCACGGAATCCAGGCAGACCCTGGGCTTCCACTCCCATGTCTGGTAACAAGATGGAAAAGTTAGAACACGTTTTTTTTTTTTTTAATGGGAAAACAGCCGTCTTGGGTCTCTTGTTCCCAGTTAACACTCACTATACCACCTGAGCTCTTAACTCAGTGCCAGGGTCAGAGAGAGACTCTGAAAATAATAGCAGCTGCTATGTTTTGCCCAGAAGCCACATCTTTTTTTTTTCTTCCCCTCTGTGCTTTCTCTGTTTTGCCTCACTCATTTCCAGAAGTGGTAGCAGGACGTGCTTTTTGTTTTCTGTGTGTGTGTGTGTGTGTGTGTGTGTGTGTGTGTGTGTGTGTCTTACAACCCTGTTAAGGGGCATTACTATGGAAATCAATATTTGTTTCAAATGTGAAATTTACAGGAAGGGCCTGAGGGAGGGGAGAGAAGTTGAGGCAGATAGCTGGAATGCTCAGGAAAAGGGCCTGCTTGGAGAATGGCCAGCCAACGGCAAGGGAGGAGGCCACCCGAGGGTCGCTCCTCTGGCAGCGCAGGGCCTAACTGCGAGCGGCTCCGTGGAAAGTCTGGGGCAGGGGCTGATGTGGAAGCTCAGAGGGAGGCTGGAAGGTAGGCTGGGTAGGTCTAAGGATTACCTTTTGAGAAATGGTGGAGGCAGTAATCCTGGGCCCACCTGCCAAGGGGTGAGCTCAGAATGGTACCAGGCCAGCCCTGATGTCCAAACAGGACTTTGCATACGGTGGAGATTCTAGAACTCCATCAGGAGGCAGAACTTTGCTTCAGGAAGGTTTCTGTAGTTTGCCTCAGAACCCTCTGCAGTGGCTCAGGCATAGGGACGGGTACATCCCCTGGGAGGGCCAGAGAGAGCCAGCTAGGCCTGGGTAAGATGATGGGAAGTTGACCGCGTGGACAAGGTGCAGGGTCATTCTCCAGCCCCACACCCTACCAGGAAACCGGGGCGGGAGCCCTCTGCGCTGCCTGGGCCATCACGAACAGGGCCAGCGGACACTCGGTGAGCACGTGGTGGACTCAGACCCTCCAGATACCGGGATCAGGACAGCAGAATTCAGACTGTGCCTCCTGGTATGAATGGAGCTCTCAGACGCCCCACACAGGAGCCAGCTTCCACTCAGAGCCTCGCAGAGTCTGAGCCTGCAGATTAAAGGTCCTCGGGGCCTATAACTGGATGGAGCTGCAACCTGGCAGGGCCTGATAGACTCAGAGAAAGACCAGGACCGGGATAATTGGCACTCAGTGGCTCTCCGACCCAGTCTGCCTCTGTGGGGGGAGGAGAAGGTACATACAGTGTAAAGCAGCAGCAATCCAGGGCTTGACTACTGGCCGGGGATGGTGGCCATGAAATCCTCAGAAAATCACTGCCCTTGCCATGCCTCAGTTTCCTTACCTTAAAGAAATCGTATTTCATAGATACAAATCTCATCTACATCTTAGGTTTGTGAGAAATGCTCTAAAAATTTCTTTTTTTTTTTTTTAAATATTTTTATTTATTTCTAGGAGAGAGAGACAGCGTGAGCAGGGGAGGGTCAGAGAGAGAGGGAGTCACACACTGAAACAGGCTCCAGGCTCTGAGCTGGCAGTCAGCACAGAGCCCGATGCGGGGCTCGAACCCACGAACCGCGAGATCATGACCTAAGCGAAAGTCGGACGCTTAACCGACTAAGCCACCCAGGCGCCCCTAAAAATTTCTTGAAATCAACTTGAATCCAATTCTGACTTCCCATTCTACCAGGCAAGTTGGAAATTCTGTCATTTGACACATAACCTTTTGACTTTCACTGCAACCAAGTACTGCTCCAGGCACAGAATATATGAGCCAAAGGGATAGGATTCTTGCTTTCAAGGAGTTTGCATTCTGTAGGGGATGGCAGGGGGAGGGAGGGGTGTGTGTGTGTGTGTGTGTGTGTGTGTGTGTGTGTAGGGGACAGACAACAGCCGTGTAAACAAATGAATCAACCAATGAGTATGATTTCAGGAAGAGGTAAATGTTGTGGTTTAGTGGAGCCCATTAATGACACAGTCTTCCTAGCCTGAGCTCTGTGTCACTGAGAGCAGATATGTGAGTCAGACAGTGGAGGCCCAGACACCAGCTTTATGGCTCAGCAAAGCGAGGTTGGAGAATGCGGCTCAGGACTTCAGCGACAATGGGCTCCATGGTGCTAGACCCGGGGATTAGACAGACTCGCACGCCTAGCCCCAGGCAGCAGCGGTCAATCACAGGCCTCCCCGCAGCGGGGCAAAGCCTTTAACCACGGGGTCCAGGGCAGACCAGTGCTCAGGCACCCCCTGTGTGAAGCAGATCCCCTCAAAAAAGGTAGTGGCCAAGCCATGTAGTCTCAGCAACTTCTCCAAACTTGCCAGTTGGATAAGGCACACCCGCCCTGCAGAGAAGTGAGTAGAGGCCGGGGAGAGACTAGGCCTGTGACCCTGCCCAGGGGAAGGATCGTCCATGTGGAAGGACACACCAGCAGTGTTCTCTCCTAAATCTTTCAAGAAAAAGTACAAAACCAGAAGCTAGAAAGTAAGGGGCAGGGAGGCAGGCACACCGGGATTACTTTCACTGGTGTGGTTAGGAAAGGTCCTCTGAGAAGGTAACATCTGACCAGAGACCCAATGATGGGAGGGGCTACCCCGTGGGTATTTGTGGAAAGAGCTCTCAAGATGTAGAGTACACTGGGTGTGTTCAAGACACAGAGAGCAAGCCAGTGTCTCTGGAGTAAGTCACAAAGCAGGGAGTGATGGAGTCACAATGATTGGTGGGGTCTGGGTCGCGTGGGCCCTCTCAGTCCAGGTAAAGAGATCAAATGTTACTCTAATCCCAACGGTAGCCCCTGGAATGCTCTACATGGGAAAGAACCCAGAGCCAGGGAACGGGCCATCCTGGAAGAAAGCATGCATCTCTTGACTCCTCATCCAGTGCTCTTTCTGTGATTCTGTGCCCAGTCTTCCCAGGGAGGGAGGGATTTGCTTTCCTGGTCCATATTTCTCAGTCTCAGGGAAGATCAAAGGGTAGCTCCCACAGGCAGCACTTAGAAGGTTGCAGGTGCCATGGAATGAGCTAGAACAGCAGCCACAAACCTTCAGTCCTTGCCCAGGCGCTACAGGCTGCGGCCACATGAAGAGATTCCAGAATCGGAAGGAGCCCCAGAGAGGAAAAGCCCCAGCCTCCCCCTTTTCATGGGAGCCTGGCCCCGGCACGCAAGGCAGACGGGTCTGCTTGGCCGGAAGTGGGGGTACACCCTGGGGCTCTGGGTTCCAGACCTAGAGTTCTTTCTGCTGCACCATGTGTAAGTAATGCCTTCACTTTCCTCACACAGAATGCATCTTCTTAAAGGCAAATCAATGGGTGCAGACGCATTCCTAGAGCGTCTATCACGTTCAAATCCTGTGTGTCCCAACTCCACATTCAGCACCTCGTTTCCTTCCTCTCTCTGTCACCCTCTGCTCCTCCCTTTCTCCCTCTTGCAAATAATTCTCGAGAGCCTACCAAGTGTTGAGCCCCCTCTGGGGTCTGAAGCCTCCCTGATACTCTGTGTCCCCTTCTACAAACAGGTGGGTCCTGACTGCCCACCGCACCCCATCACCGAGTGGTTGTGAGAATTAACGGGGTAACAAGCGCAGCGCTTTGCGAACTGTAAGGCTTTGCTAAGCTGTAAGAAGACCTGTTTCATCATTAGTTGATGGAAGGCAAGGAACCACTGGGGTGGCCCTAACAATGCAACCCTCACTTCCTTGCCAGATGTCTCCCCTTCCCCGCCCCTCATCTTCCTACTCTTTTCCCCTCCCCCACCTCTGAGCCTCTGTTTTCTCTCCTCCCCTGCCTCCACTCCCCTGGGGCAGTGGAGGGGTGGGAGGGGGGACTCAGCAGGACACAGCAGCTGGTACTCTGCCAAATGCCTGCTTTTCTGACCTAATTATCTCAATGGGCTTGCCTGGGGCACAGGAGGTCAGGGCACAGATGAGAGGTCATACCCCAGACCTCCAGGTCCCCTGGGAGTGGGAGTTCCCTTGGCAGCCTCCCAGCCCCCTCTTGGGTCCCCACTGACACAGCATTGCAAGTCTAGGCAGGCCAGAGGGGGAAACAATAGCTGAGTGGCTACACAGCAGGGTTTCTCAATCTCCTCTAATTTGGGCCAGGTCATTATTTGTTCTGGAGAGGAGATTGTCCTGAGTGCGGTAGGATGTTTAGCCATCTCCCTGACCACGAGATGCCCAGAGCACCCCCCACAGTTGTGCCGACCAAAAATGTCTCTAGATATTGCCAGATGTCCTCTGGGGGTGGACAGAATTGCCCCGCATGAAGACCCACCCACTGGTCCAGAGTATTGCAGATTCACCTGTAATAATCTGTGAAGTAAACACCGGCTCAACTCTTTCATTATTTTAGTGTTAACCTGTGCATCTATTTTTAAACTTCGCTCTTAAGCACTGTGTGTGTGTGCGTGCACGCACACAGCAGTACATGACTAGAAGAGTTTTCCTTGATTGAAAGTGGATCTGAGAGCACTGGGTGGCTCAATTGGTTAACTAAATTGGTCAATTGGGGCCAACTTCGGCTCAGATCATGATCTCATGGTTCGTGAGTTCGAGCCCTGCATCAGGCTCTCTGCTGTCAGCACAGAACCTGATTTGGATCATCTGCCCCCCTCTCTTGTCTGCCCCTCCCCTGCTTATGCGTGTGCATACTCTCTCTCTCAAAAATAAATAACCTTAAAAAAATAAAGTGGATCTATTCCAATGTGGTTGGCGTATGAGTGAACAATTTAAACATGATGCAAATATTGCATTGCTTCTGTGTGATTTCGTCCTCTGAAGCATGGGGGTGAACACAGAAAGCCAAACCCAGCTGAACTGAGACACGTAGGAATACAGAAGACATGTGCATACACATCAGATATTGGACAAGAGTGTGTGTGTGTGTGTGTGCGCGCGCGCACGCGCGCGCATGTGAGAGACAGAGAGAGAGAGAGAAGAGAGGGAGAAGAGAGGAGAGAGGCATTCCTTTGGGGCATTACAGAGACCAATGTTCCTTTTACAATCAGGCTCAGGCTGATGAGGTGGGGGGGAGGGGGGGATACCGGGTAGAGTTGAGTTTGAGAACAGAGAAAGTCTCTGGACTGTTAGGAACCAGAGACAAGCAACGGAGGAGATAGTAGCGCATGAAAGTGGGTGGCATGAACTAATGGGTGGAGATCAGGAGATAGTCAGGTCAACCTGACAGAGATCTTGGAGCAATCAGGGCAACAATGAAGGACCGCTTGGGATGGAGTGAGTTCCTCATTCCTGGATGAATTCAAGACAGGGAGGAAGACCATGGTAGGAGTGTTGACTCCAAGACCCACATGGTTTTTCCGAACTTTAGGATTCCATTATTTTGTGGAAGCTGCTGTAGGTGATGACCATTTTGAACAGGGAGTGAGGCCTGGTGTTCGAGGGGGATTCATCTGGAAGGGCCTGAGAGGTCCTCTAGAGGAGGAAGAGGTTGCGGGAAGGCTTGCAGAGGCGAGATCTCAGAGCCAACACTGTGTCACAAAGTAATGAGGGCCTAAGCGTGTGTGTTGAGATGGCAAGCAGGGAAGAGTGGGAGCAAGGGGTGCCGGCGACTGGGGGCTGATCAGGTCTGGGGCAAGATGAAGAAGCAACAGGCAGAAATCCTGAAGTTATAAACATGAATGACTAAAATGATCGTCAGCCATGGGGGAAGATAATGAGTCTGGTTTTATGCTATGCTATTTTTGAGATGGTACATGCTGTAATCTGCTTGATGATAGGTTTTACGTAGCAATCATCATTGCATCTCAAGAAGTATATAGCACACTGCCAGGCACAGGGTAGGCCCCGAAGGATGGCTCCTTGGCTGTTAGTACAAAGGGTCCTGGTACAAAATACAGTCTGGATACTTAGGTCTCGACCTAGGTATAGACACAGTGAGCCCCTTGAAAAACTGAACACCCCGTCTCTGCTGGTTCATTTGGTAGCATAAACAAGTTCATGTGACATAGAGACCAGGTCAATGCAGAGGTCTGGACAAATTCAAGAGGTATTTTACAGTTTCTCAAGATACTCACAGCTCTTAATCAACAAAAGCAGCACTCACGGGGTCTAGACAGATTGAATCCTAACTGACACTGAGGTTGTCCAAATAAAATGCCCAGAAGGCAGTTGGAGAAACTCAAGTGGAGCTAAGGAAAGAAGTCAGGGCTGGAGCTTGACACACCATGCTCCAAGGAGAGCCCAGGGCCATCCCTGGCCGCAGGTAGGCCCAGGTAGGGAGACAGATGAGGGAGTGGGGGAAGGAGGCCAGAGAAGGAGCTGCCACTGTTGAGGAGTCCCCAGGAGGAAGGAGGCGGTGTCCAGGGGGCCGAGTTAGTGCTATAGGCCAGGGAGCAGTGCTCTGAAATATGTATTTGACCTGGCAACCAGGTAGGACTGTAGGCAACATCAACAAATGCAGTTCTAATGGACTGGGGAGGTCAGAATCTGTATTGCGAGAAGGCACCAAATCTGTGGGCGAAAAGGAGAGGGAAGTAGGGGTGTAGAGTGACAATTTTGTCTGTGAGTGTAAGGTGACATTTAGAGGTTAAAATAAGTGGTCTAGCCTGTAAGGCCTCAAAGATACAGAAAAAAAGCTGTGTAAGAAGATGTCTTGGGGCGCCTGGGTGGCTTAGTCGGTTGGGCGTCCGACTTTCGCTTAGGTCATGATCTCGCGGTTCGTGGGTTCGAGCCCCGCGTCGGGCTCTGTGCTGACTGCCAGCTCAGAGCCTGGAGCCTCTTTCGGTCTGTGACTCCCTCTCTCTCTGACCCTCCCCTGCTCACGCTGTCTCTCTCTCCTAGAAATAAATAAAACATAAAAAAAAAAAAAAATTTAAGAAGATGTCTTAAAGGAGGCTGGGTTGGAGTTGACCTCTAAAACGAGGGAGACAGGGCGGGGCCGAGCGCAGCGAACGGAAGTTAGCACGTGTCCATCTGCTTCGTGGTGAAATCCGGATTTCCTAACTGATTTTGAAAGGCAACTGAGCCAAACACGGTTCAAGCTAGGAAGATATGTTTAGAGTGGCATTGCATGCTATTTACTTCCAGGGCCTTCTGAATGTTAGAAGAAAGTGAAATAATCACGAACCACCACCAGTTTCTACACGCAGAGTTTTGAGACAGTGAAGGCCTGGCTATGGGGTTAGAGAGACCGATCTCCCAATGCCTGGAGTTCCTGCGCCTGTGAATCGTGCTTGGCCCCGCCTCTCTCAAAGGGCTGCTTCAGGGATTAATGACATAATATATGGAACATAAGTGACCAACACAGAGGAACCACTGGGCTATTGTTATTTAATATGATTATCAGACCACCCGGCTATGCAGTTTCTTTTGTGAGGGACGAAACTGGAGTTGAGTTGCTAAGCAAAGTTGCTCAGCCCCACGGAGGGCGGGGATGAGATTCAAAGCTCGTTCTTCCCATGACAGAGTCCGTCTTCTTTGTTTTCCTTCCTCCTCTCCCTTTAACATTTGGGGACACAGAATGTTCCCTCTCATATTGGTTAATTACTTTAAAAAATTTTTTAATGTTTATTTTTGAAAGAGAGAGCAAGACATAGCATGAGTGGGGGAGGAGCAGAGAGAGAGGGAGACACAGAATCCAAAGCAGGCTCTGGGGTCTAAGCTTTTAGCACAGAGCCCAATGCAGGGCTTGAACTCAGGAGCCATGAGATCATGATGTGAGCTGAAGTCAGATCCTTAACTGACTGAGCCACCTAGGCATCCCTGTTAACTACTTCTTATGGGTCACCATGCATAGTCCTAACCGTGCGCGCGCGCGCGCGTGTGTGTATGCATTTGTTTAGTGATGTGTGGTGGAGTCAAGGTGGAGAGAAACGTACGAAGATAAATAAGGCAACAATTCTGTCCTTGAAGTGCCCAAGGTCCAGGCTAGTCGGGAAAGCACTATGTAGACAGGTAATTAAAATAAAATGTGATAAGCACCAGAACAGACTATAAACAGAATGCTGTGCTGGCCCAGAAGTGAGAGAAGCCATCTCTGGAAAAGCTGGGAAAGGCTTCACAGAAGAGGTGATGTTCATCTTGGGTCCCGAAGAACAAACCAGCATTTGTCAGGTGGACGGTGGGGGGCGGAGGGGGGCAATGTGGTGGCAGTAACACCAGGCCAAGGCTGGGGCTTCCACGGCAGCATTAGCATGGAGTGTTCCAGAAGGGGAGAAGCCCAGAGACTCAGGGTTTAGGTACCTGTCAAAGGGAGTGGAAGATGAGGCTGAAAAATAGGGTAGAATTGTCAAGGGACTGTTTTTTTGAGGCCAAAGGACTTGGGTTTTATTTTTGGTTGATGGCATGCCAGGGAAGTCTTTGGTAGGGAAATGAGCAGATTTGGTCTTTTTTTTTCCTCTTTTTTTTTTTTATAACAGTTCCATTGAGATATAATTCACATACCATGCAATTTACCTATTTATAGTGTACAACCACAGCCACAATCCATTTTAGAACGTTTTCATCACCCCTAGTGGAAACCTCGAGCCCTTGGGCACAAACGTCCACCCCACCCCCACATACCCTCAGTCTCCTCCCAGCCCCAGCAACCACGAATCTGCTTTTTGTCTTTATAGCTCTGCCTCGTCCTATAACACACAGCCTTTTGTGACTGGCTTCCTTCATTACCATAACGTTCTCAAGAATCTTTTCCCTGTTGCCGAAGAATGTTCTGCTGTACGGATAGACCACATTTTAGTTTCCATTCGTCAGCCGATAGACATCCGAGTTGCTTCCAACCTTTGACTATTGTGAACCATGCTGCTGGGCACATTTGTGTACAAGTTTCAGTGTGGATGTATGTTTTCATGCTTCTTAGGCATATCCCTAAGAGTGGAATTGCTGGGGCATAGGACAACTCTCTATTTACCATTTTGGACCTTTTCCTAAACAGCAGTTCAAAAAAGGTCACAGACAGAGATCCATTAGAAGGGTTTTGAAGTGGCCCCCATGGGAGATGAAGGCGGAATTGGCTGCTTATGGGCTGTTACTGCCTGTATGAACTTCCTGACTCAGCATCTTCTGAATGACAGGTGGGAAGGTGAGCATTCTACTGTGATGAAGACACCTTCACATCCCTTACATGGGTGGCAGTATATGCCTTAGGGTCTCTTGTAAACCAGCAGGAAAGGCTTTCCATTTGAGAAGAATGAACATTTCTGGTGTTCACTGCTGAGCCTCACGGGTTAGAAGGTCATCTCAAGAACCTCCCTAATTCAGCTATGGGACCAGGACCGAGGCACCATGCCTTGTCTTCACAGGGAGATGGTCAAGACAGACAGCAAACTTTTGGGGGCAGGTAGTGAGATGGGATAATAGCGATCAACAGTTTGGAGAGCAGGACACCTACCGAGTTCCTTCTGATGGGATGGAATCCAATGGATAAAATTCCCTGGGCCAGTCTAGATGACACCACTTTCAAATATACAACGCTTGACTAATGAAGGCATTTCCTGACCCGAGAACCTGACAAATGTCACTTTCCATTTAAGTCCCCGCTGCCAGTGTTCTCCAAGGCTCTGAGTTAGTCTCAGCCTCTCCTCTGTGTAGTGGCCATGTGACACTTTTCTCTTTTCCTGTGACAGGGAGAGCTCACCTACATATTCACACCTCCTTGCGTCTCAGAGGTTCTGGAGATCCTTCGCAGCATCACGAAATCTCAGCTGGGAAATTCACTCATTCCGCTGACATGCATCTATCTAGGGCCATGTGCTGAGCTCTGCCCTAAGTATTCAGAGATACTGAACAAGACCAAGTTCTTGCCTTCAGAGGACTTTCAGTCTAGACAGAGCCTCTATAAAGGGACTGTGTGTGTGTGTGTGTGTGTGTGTTGTGTGAGAGAGAGAGAGAGAGAGAGAGAGAGAGGATGTGCAGATGCAGACTCTGAGTACAGTACAATCGCTTGCCTTTGAGTTGGTCAGAATGACATTCTTGATAAGCAGTAACTCCTATTAGCATCAGACAGTTAATGGGTTGAGAGTCAACTCTGCCCTCCTAAAGCAAAATGGAAGGGCATGTTTTGTTGTGTGTGCATGTGTGTGTGCATGTGTGCTTCCTCCAGACATGAAAATCCAGAGAGTNCGCCACCAAAATGTCTAGTCGGCTACAGGACAAAGGGAGAGGAAATTGTGGGTCAGCAAAACCCAAAGTTTACACAAATAAAGCACAAACCAATGCAATAAAGTGTGTAAGACAAAGACTTCCCTTTAAAAGCAGGAGCTAGAAAGTGCAGGGGATCACACAAAAAAACAAGGTAGCGCTGCTTCTCTCCCAATTATTGTGCACTCTCTGCTGTATTTTGTTGACCTCGCTGATTTCAATCAGCTTTCAGCACATCCAGCCTTCACCTGCTATGAATCAAAACCTGGAGGGCTCTCTGTTCCCCGTGCTTGGAAAAAAACCCTTTGATAAGGTCGTTATGGATGCAAGGCAGAGCAGGTTGGGCTGGGTGCTTTTCTTAGACTGGCATTACACATTTATGATGCAAACCAACGAAGAGGCAAAGGCTTAGAGTGCAGGGCCTGGAGAGGGGACGAGTCACAGGTGCCGCCGGGGCGGGATTTGACTTAGGGAGACTTGGGCACTCGCCTTCATTTGTCTGACCCTGTTGGCACAAAAGGCTGGAGAAGGAAGGGCAGGTGCTGGGAGGATGTCACAACAGGTCCCGTTTGAGGAGCTTAGCACTGTGAACCTCCATCATTACGTCTGGGCTCCTGTGGACTGACTTGTCTTTGAGGAAGGTGAGTGGATGGATGGTTCTGGACACCGCAAGCCTCTTTGGCAAAACGTAATCTCCATGAAGGCAGGTTTTTCTTTTTTTCTTTTTCTTGCTTTCTTTTTCTTTTTCTTTTCTTTTCTTTCTTTCTTTCTTTTTTTTTTTTGGTTTGTATTTTAAGTCTGCTTTGTTCACTGGTCTGTTTCAACTTCAAGCCATGTGCCTGTACACAGTAGGTAGTAAATATGTGCAGAAGGAGGCAATGTGAGGCACCCTCTTTTTTAGAGGCGCCGGGTCGTGGGTGTACAGAATGCAAAGCCATCTCTTCTTGGCTCTGCTGAAATTAGGGACTATTCTGGGCTCCAGGCTGCTATAGTGACTGGCTGCTGGAGGTTGGGGGGCCATGATCGTGAGTCTTGGAGACAGATGGTGGAGGAGAATCAGGTGGTTCAATTAGCTTGTACTAAAAAATACAGCTGCTCATATACGTAGCACCCACCCCATAACCCTCTACTGTTTCCAAGGGAAAGGACAGAACTCTCCCTCCTTACTTTCTCCTACCGTGAAGCCCCCAAGCATGATTTTTAAAGATGCCTCTTATTCTCCATGGCTACCCATAGCAATTATTTATTCCAACTTGGATGCTATTTTGCGTGACCTTGGTTTTAACCTTTAATATAGAATTTTCCTCTTTTGCAAATCGGGGTTCATAAAATTGATCTCATAAAGGGGTTAAGAGAAGTAAATGAGCAAATGTATGGAAAGTCACTAGCATATACAACGTGCTCACACGAATGCTAACTATCACCACTATCATGGTCACAGTTACTATGGCTAAAACTGATTACTGCTTCCAGATACAAATATGAGTGTGGGATCAGCCTTTGTGGTTGAGGCCTGAGATCTGAAGATGAAGATGGAAGGAGGAGATGGTTATTGCTCATGGCTGGGACCCCCCTTGGTAACAGACAGATTCCCTATCAAACCCGTCTTCGGGCCCAGACTAGATAGGAGCCAGCCTTGGTCTCCCCTGCTGGTGATGTCCACGGCCTGGGCTGCTCTCAGTGTCCTCTAGTAAAATTGCTGGTGTCTCCTTAGAAACTAGGCTCACTACTTTCCCGTTTCCTCTACAGTAGGGTCCTATTGCGGTTGGGGCCATACAGAGTCCCTTTGCCACTTTTTGCACATAGGGAGATCATTTATTTCAAATTAGACATTGGATCACATCATCTGATCAACGATTTGGGGTTACTATCAGGTGGAAAACTCAGTGTAAATGTCTCTCTCAAAACAAACATTAAAAAAAAATGCACACTGTGCTGAGCTGTGGTTTAGCAGGCTGGTGGCAGAGTTATGTTGTCTGGGTCTACATTTCCCACTCAACCCCTCACCAGCTGGGCAATGTTGTGAAATATCACTGTGGGTTAGTTTCCTCACCTTGAAAACAGGGGTGATGATTCATTCAGCAAATATTTATTGGTCACCTCTGTGTGCCAGGTACTGTTAATAATAGCAAAGCATCTACATTATGGGTGAGTGTAAGGCTTAGATGAGATAGTGAATGAATAGCACTTCGAACTGAATCTGTTTATAAAGCACATGGAACAAATATTAGCTAGTGTTATTATTTCATATGGTTTAGATGCCGGAATTATGGAACTCCCAGCATCTGTCATTGGTTCTTTTTTGTTAAAAAAAATTGAAGCTATATATTTAGTGGACCTGTCCACAACATGTTTTTTTTAACTCAGCACCTTGAGGATACCTATAATTCCTTGTGGCTTGGCCCTTTCATTGTTCTATCTCTAATATTTTCTTAACTCCTCCCCACTGATTCATCCTCTCTCCATTTTTAGGTAAAACCTTATTGTCACTGAAGCCATGAAACACCACCTTGTAAGTATGCTGCCCTGAAGTCTCACCGTTTTCAAAATGCTTTTGGGATATGGTACCCATCTGCCCCAGTGACTACAGGCCCAGGCCTGCTTGGAGTGTGTCTGAAGGTGACGCTAAGCCCTTGTCACCTTACACTCCCACGTTCTGTTTCAAGTTGGGGAGGGTGGGGACTGACGGTGCGTCACTGCCAGTAGAAACAGGCTCTTTGCTGAAAAGAGAAGGGTTCTTAAGAGCCCCAGCGGCCCGCTCATTGTAGACAGAGACAATGTAGTAGACTGAATGCCTTTGGGTTCAGACAAGGGTTTGGTTCCTGGCCTCCCACTCAACAGAAAAAGGGCCAAGTGGGGTTACTGCCCTGTGCTTTCTCTGCAAGAACATAGGGCAACGATATATATTCCAAAGAGTGTATGAGCATTACATACGTAGGAAAATATGTGCACACTTTCAGTGAATTTTGCTCCACTTTCCTCTTCTTGCCCCCACAATCCAGACTTCCTGGTGTGCCCCCTCATGAGCTCTGGGCTCTGTCATCACTTCCTCACCTGCACCATGCCCTGAGCTGTCGTAGAGTGTGTGTGCGTGTGCGTGTGTGTGTTAGCAGAAGGGGGTGGGGAGAGACGACATGGAGGCTGGCTCCTTCTCTGATCTGTCCTGCGGGAGGGACCTAGCCCAGCAGCCCCACGTGGCTCACATAATACCATAAGTAAAACACAAACAAAGCAGAGGTTGTTCTGCTTGTCAGCCTCCGAGACCATATGGAGCTGAGACATGATTGTATTACCTCTGCTATACTGCAGTCGAGCTAAACAGAAAAGCCATAATAAACTATTCTGGGGAGGTCCCCGAGCTCCACGCACAGAGCACACACAGATAAACAAGAGGGTGGCTGGTTTGTTTCATTTTTTCTTTTTCTTTTCTTTTTTTTTTTTTAAAGGAAGGAGCACTAGAGAAAAACAAGGGGGAGGGAAGGAGAGAAAAATGGAGAAGAAACAGGAAAACAGAGCGAGGGAGAACGTAGAAGAGAGAGCGATGCTGCAGGACCACTTCACTGGCATTGCATCGGGAGGGCTTTGCTTCCAAAAGGATTTATGCCTTTTGTGGATTCTGTGGTTTCACCTAGGTAGATGACAGGACCTAATGGTAATTTTGGCTTCTCCATGGTAAATGTCTCTGCTTGAGCAGGAATTGGGAGCATGGAGAAGAGAAGGTGCAAAATGACATTGAGGAATATTCGGAGTAGCTTCTAATCCCCTCATTCCTCTCCATTTCTCCCCTCCTTGTGCCCCTCACCCTCATGATTCCAGTCCAGACAGGTTGGTAGGACTCACATCTTTTGACGTTGACCAGACCCTTTTCTTGTCTTCAACTGGGTTGGGTCCAAGTGCTCAGGGAGTCTGTGTGTGTGTGTGTGAAAGAGAGAGAGAGAGAGAGAGAAAGAGAGGGTGGGAGGGAGGGTGGGAGGGAGAGAGAGAGAACAAGGAGTGGGAGTGGGTGTGCAGAGGGATATGTGGTTCAGATAAAAGCGACATTACCCCTGCGACTGGGCAGTCTATATGCCCACTAGAAGTCTTCCTTGACCTCGAGGGCAAGGTAGAGAAAATTAATAAATCAGGGAGAAAAAAAAAAAACAAACCACAGACACCAGATGTTGCTTCTGAATAAAGTCTTACAATAGGAAAGAAGGATTCCCAAAGTGGCAACAAACTCACATGGAAATGTCTGCGAGGTTAAGGAAAAAAAAAAAATCTCTGTTTGCATGCTGTTTATTCCAGGTGTGAAGAGCAAATACCAACACTTGGAGAACTGCTGTGTGTTTCAAAAGTGTGTGCAAGTGTACAGTTCAAAAGCGATGCAACTACCAATGGTAACTACTTCCATGTAGCATCTACCTCCTACTTAAACACTATAGAAACTCTTTAGAAATCTTGACTCCTTAGAAGCTATATAAAATGGTAGATAAGGGAGTTGTTTTTCTGATGTAGAAAAACTTGAATTCGAATTCAACCCTGACACTTATCTGAGGAAGGGCCTTTGGGTGTCCAGGGCAGGAAACTGGCAAAAGCAAAGTCGTGGAAAAACAGTCCTGTCTCTAGCTCAAGAGGAGAGGTCCAGACTGAAATGGGAGAATGGAGGACTGTGGGAAAAAAAGAATCAACTGTCTGATGGAGTCTTTAAGTACTATTTATTTTTGACAACTATGTACATAGTGGGATATAAATGTTGTGAAAATTATTGTTAGGTGGTCAATCAGTTGGAGCATATGGGTAGAGAAAAAAGAAATTGGTTCACACAAAACATCAAATTTAAAAAAAATCAGGCAATTACAAACTCCAGGAAAAACAATGTATGAGAAATGACACATAATTATGGCAAACTACCTGTCTCAGCAGTGAACAATACTTACGTGGTCCTAAAAGTATAAACACAGAGTATTAATTTAACCCCAAACTGTGATATAATTACACTAGAAGGATAGGGGAGAGATAGTAGAAAGAAGGTGACAGAGTATTAGAGAGCAAACACCTCACCTGCAATAAAAGAAATTCAGTAGCTAGAATCTGTCTAAAATGGATAAGTCAAGAAATAGCAATATAAACATGCTGTTTAGAAGCTGGAGATAAATGCCAGTAGAAACTACTAAGAGCTGAGACAGGTTGCCTCTATGGGATGGAGTGGGTGAGAAGGAAAAAATCAGAGGATTGTTGTTGTTTGATTGAGTCTTCTACTGATGTGTGTGTGTGTGTGTGTATATATATATATATATTTAATTATGTACACAGATTACTTGGATAAATGACTTTAAAGGATAATTATCATTGTACTTGGCACATAATAAATTCTTAAGAAGTGTTAGCCATCATTACAGCACTGGAATGGATATGAAAGAATTATTGTGTCCATTATCTTGCCTTCAGCCAGTACAAAACTTAACTCCCCGACAGGGCTGGCCGTATCACAGGGTAAATCCACTGACTCTGTCAGCATCAACCAGTTGTGACATTGGCCAAGATGCTCTCCCATAGCCATACTGACCTCAGCAATGTACAGTAGCCGGGGTAATCCTGGATACAATGGCCAAATAGGGAAAGTTGCTATATTGGTGTTTCTGCCCTTGTAGAAGGCTCAATAATGCCCCCCTCCCATGTGACCGTGTTCTAATCCCTGGGACATGTGAATGTTAGCTTATATGGCAAAGGAGACTCTGCAGATGTAATTAAATTAAGGATTTTGAGATGGAGAGATTATCTTGGATTAGACTGATGGGCTCGATGTAATCACAATACTTGTCATAAAAGGGAAACAGGAGGAGTCCAAATCAGAGGCAGGCCAGATGAACTGAAATGATGAGCTTTGAAGATAGAGGAAGAAACCGTAGGCCACATTGGCAGCACTGGAATCTGAAACTGTCAGGGAAAAAGATCTTCCCCTTGGACCTGACGAAAGGAATGAGCCCTGCTCACAACTTGACTTTAGCCCAATGCAACCACTTTCAGACTTCTGACCTCCAGGACAGCAAGAGAATAAATATGTGTTGTTTTCAAGCCACTAAGTTTGTGGCAATTTATAATAGCCACAAGAGGAAACCAATGGAATCCCAAACCATAAAAATGTCCCTCCCTTTCTCTTCAGCCTCCACCATCCCCTGCAGTACACACCAAGTCTGGTAAGCTGAGAAATGTAAAAATGCATTTGCATTAAGATGTTAGGAGTTGTTGTATACCTTTCAGAGAAATTTTACATCTTGTGAAGATTCCAGAGAGACAGTCTAAAGGACAGAAAATTATTTGCACTTGTATTTGTATTCCTAGTACCAGGGATAGTGTTTGGCTAATACATGATTGCTGAAAGAATGAGTGAGGTGAGGGGCTAAGTACAGAGAAAGGTAAACAACCAAATAGGGACCCTACACTCAAAGAAAGACTCCATCATCCCTCATTAGTCAGAGATATTTAATACTCTTTACTGTTAAGAAATTCTTCTTACTACCTAATTGAGATTCCCCCAAGCTGAATTTTAAGTGCTGTCTTGTTTATCCTCAGTGGATTTAGTGAACATCTGGTCATCAACCAACATCTATTAAGTCACACTTAGTTTTTTGTTTTTGTTTTTGTTTTTGTTTCAGGGCAAAACATCCCGATTCAATGAACTCTTCAGACTAGTCTTCTCATTGTCATAGTCAGAGCAGGCCAGGTTCCATAATGGGTTTTGCTTTGGGCTCCCCACCAAATGGAACTGTGATGGGATGGAGCTTCTGGTCTGTTCTAGTTCATCTTTGCACATGTGTTATTAGGGGACTATGGATGGAGGGAGCCCCCTGACTCTGTTGTCAGCACTGTGCTTAGAGAAAGTGGAGTAATCTGAGACACAGTAGAGATACAGTTAAATGAACTTCAAGGATGGCTTTGCATGGAAACATCAAACATGAAGCCTACCGATGTGTGTAAAGTTGGAGTTTCCACCTAACTCTTAGCCTCTGGGGAAGGAAGGCATCGTCCAGGGAATGGCTCTGAGTGTGGATGCCTTTGTTTGCCCTGGCACCCACCGCCTCTCCCGGCCACTGCTCAGTACTAGCAGTCTGGGCTCCTAGGGCTGAGGCCCAAGGCAATTCTTTATAATAATGAAGACTCTCCCCTTTTGCATAGTTCTCTGCCCAGGGTGATGTGCAATAACCCAGTGTGGTCGGTGTTATGATCAGGCCCATTTTCCAAATGAGGAAACGGGAGGTCAGAAGACCTTGATTTGTGCAAGGTTACACAATTAGTAAATTTTAGAAACAGGTTTCAATTTTCTGCTGATACCAACCTATGACTTCTTTCTGCTCAACTGCTTCCTTTCCCTACTTCCCCCTTCTTTACTATGAGGACCATTTAGCCTGCTTTGCTAATGACACTCAGATATGCAGAGTTTTCAATCCATAATAGTGATAGCTTCAGGGACGGAATGTAAAAACAATACCAACCCAGAGGAAGTCTTCCTCAGCCTCTGACTCGTCTTCCATCAGCAGGAATGTGAGCAATATTATTATGACCATCAAAATCCTTCTATTAATACGCTGAGGTCTATTGCTTCATACCTACACAGACACAATTTTAGCTTTGGGGGGGGGGCGGGTTCGTTGTTTCCATTCCAGGGCTTTTACTCATCCTGGAATACCCTGGACCAGAGAAGCTTCTCTCCGCATCTCATTGGTCCAGCTCAAATGCCTCCTCCTCCACAGAGCCTTCCCTGACTACCCAGACTCTTCATATTCCAGAGGCAGATACTTCTAGTTTGGTTCTTATCTGATAATGCTTTCTATTATAGCCGTGAACATGTTTGCCTTCCTCACTATAACATCAGCTCTTGAATAATAGAGACAATGATTTTCTAATTTTTGAGGGGGTCAATATAGCAGTTAAAGGTTCTGCATTCTATCCTGAGCTCTGTCATTGGCTAAACTCTGTAGCCTTTCGAAATTATATCTCTGGGCCTCAACTTTCTTTTTTGTCAAAAGAGAAAGCCTCCTAAGATTATATGCAAACATTTATATCTAGGTGCAATTTCTTTAGAGATAATCCAAACTATTCATCAGATTCTTCATGGGGGTCTGGGATCCAAGAAAGTTTACAAACCAAAAGATCAAAGTATTACAGAGTTTCCTTCTACCTCTAACATTCTAAGAATTTGTTCTCAAAAAGCCATCAATCCATGCAGCAGAACAGAGAGTCCAGAAACGGACCTACACTTATGTAGTTGTTGGATTTTTGAAAGAAGTGGAAAAGCCATCTAATAGAAAGGGAAGTCTTTTGATGATATTTACTGAAACAACAGGTTATTTATATGAAAAAAGTTTACTTTGACCCTTGCTTCGTCCCAAATACCGATATTAATTCAAGCCAAATCATAGACCTTAATGTAAAAGTTAACACTGTAAAGCTTCTAGGAAAAAACTTAGGAAATCTTCGTGACTTGGGAATAGGTGAAATTATCTCAGGACCCAGACAGCAATAGCCATAAAATAAAAAATTGTAAATTAGGCTTTATCAAAATAGAAAACTGTTGCTCACCAAAAGGCACTATTTAGAAAACAAATACACAAGTCACAGACTGAAAGGAAATATTTGCAAAACCTATCTGACTAGAAACTAGTATTCAAAATATATAAAGAACTGCTACAAGTCAACAGTGAAAAGACAAACAACATAATCAAAAACAAGAGCAAAAGATTTGAACAGCTACTTCACTAAGGAAAATTTACAAATGGCGAATAAGCACATGGGAAAACAAAAAGCTCAGCAATGAGACACCACTACGCACCCACTGGAATGTCTAAAATTAGAAAGACCAACATCACAGGTTGTCAAAGATGAGGAGCAACTCTAATTCCCATATATGGATGGTGGCAGCGTGCAACCATGTGGGAAAAAAAGCTTGCAGCTTTTTTTATTTTTTTGTCTAAAATGAAACCTATGCTCACCCTATGATCAGCAGTGCAACTCCTGGTTATTTATCCATGAGAAATAAAAATGTATATCTACAAAGAGACTTGTAGAACATTCATAGCAGCTTTATTGATTATAGCCCCCGACCTGGAGACAGACCAAGTCCAAGTGTCCATCAACAGGAGGGTGGCTATATTGGGAGGAGACAACCCAGCAATGAAAAGGAACTGACCACTGATACATGCATCAACATGGATGAATCTCAAAAAAAAATATTTTGCTTTGGGGGGGGAGGGGGGAGATGGGCATGGAGGAGGGCACTTGTGGGGATGAGCACTGGGTGTTATATGGAAACCAATTTGACAATAAACTATTTGTTAAAAAAAATATAAATATATATATATGTATTTTTTGCCTTACATTGTACAAGAGACCCCCAAAAGTACACTGTGTGTTATTCCATTCATATGAACTTTAAATATTTTTTTGAGAGAGAAAGAGAAAGAAAAAGTGCAAGCAGGGGAGGGGCTGAGAGAGAGGGAGACACAGAATCTGAGGCAGGCTCTAGGTTCTCAGCTGTTAGCGCAGAGCCTGACATGGGGCTCGAACCCACGAACCATGAGATCATGACCTGAGCTGAAGTTGGACGCTTAACCGACTGAGCCACCCAGGCGCCCCCATAACAACTACTTTAAAAGGCAAAACTAATATACAGTGAAAAGTGAGGGCCAAGATTCCAGAACAGCATGGAAGATTTTCTGTGTGTCTCCCGTCCATGAAATACAGCCAGGTCAACACCAAAGCATCCTGCACACCCAGAAAACTGATTTGAGGACGAACACAACAGTCTGCACAACCTGAACCACAGAACTGAGCAGGAACGCGGCGCAGAGAGGTGAACTGGGGGAGGGAGACGCCCCATAGGGCAAGGAGCNCAAATTCTATTTTACTTCCATCATTTAATTTTATTCTATTTCATTGTTTTCATTTTTTCAAATCTTCAAACATTTCCCTTTTTTTTTCTTTTCCCTTTTTTTTCTCTAACCTATTAAGCCCCTTTCAACACCCAGACCAAAACACACCTAGGATCTGGTATCATTTATTTGAGTTTTGTGTGGGTGTATGTGTTGTTTATAATTTTTTAATTTTAATTTTTTTAATTTTAATTTTTTTTACTTCATTAATTCCTTTTCTTTCTTCGAAATGACAAAATGAAGAAATTCACCCCAAAAGAAAGAGCAGGAAGAAACGACAGCCAGGGACTTAACCAACACAGATACAATCAAGATGTCTGAACCAGAATTTAGAATCACAGTAATAAGAATACTAGCTGTGGCCGAAAATAGATTAGAATCCCTTTCTGCAGAGATTAAAAAAAAAAAGTAAAAGCTAGTCAGGATGAAATTTAAAAAATGCTATAACCAAGCTACAATCTTGAATGGATGCCACGGTGGCAAGGATGGATGAAGCAGAACAGCAAGTCAGTGATATAAAGGATAAACATATGGAGAATAATGAAGCAGGATAAAAGAGGGAGACTAAGGCAAAAGAGCACGATTTAAAAATTAGAGAAATCAGTGACTCATTAAAAAGGAACAACATCAGAATCATAGGAGACCCATAAGATGAAGAGAGAGACAAAGGGAGTAGAATGGTTATGTGAGCAAATCATAGCAGAAGAATTTCCTAACCTGAGGAAAAACACAGACATCAAAATCCAGGAAGCACAGAGGACTGCCATTAGATTAAAAAAAAACCTGACCATCAACAAAGCATATCATAGTCAATTCACAAAATACTCAGGCAAAGAAAGAATCATGAAAGTAGCAAGGGGAAAAAAGTCCTCAACCTACAAGGGAAGACAGATCAGGTTTGCAGCAGACCTATCCACAGAAACTGGCAGGCCAGAAAGGAGTGGCAGGACACATTCAATGTGCTGAATCAGAAAAATATGCAGCCAAGAATTCTTTATCCAGGAAGGCTGTCATTCAAAATGGAAGGTGAGATTAAAAGTTTACCAGACGAACAAAAATTAAAGGAGTTTGTGACCACTAAATCAGCCCTGCAATAAATTTTAAGGGGGACTATCTGAAGGGAGAAAAGATGAAAATAAATAAATAAATAATAAATAAATAAATAAAGCCCCAAAAGCACCAAAGACTAGAAAGGACTAGAGAACACCACTAGACATGCCAACTCTACAAGAAACATAATGTCAATAAATTCATATTTTTTAGTACTCACTCTAAACATTAATGGACTAGATGCTCCAATCAAAGGACATAGGGTAACAGAATGGACAAAAAACAAGATCTATCTATATGCTGTTTACAAGAGACTCACATTAGACCTAAAGACATCTTCAGATTGAAAGTAAGGGGATGAAGAACCATCTATCATGCTAATGGTTGACAAAAGAAAGCCGGAGTAGCCACACTTACAACAGACAAGGCTTAAAATAAAGACTGTAACAAGAAATGAAGAAGGGCATTATATTATAATTAATGGGTCTGTCCACCGAGAGGATCTAACAATTATAAACATTTATGCTCCAAATGTGATAGCACCCAAATGGATAAATCAATTAATCACAAACATAAAGCAACTCATTGATAATAATACCATAATAGTAGGGGATTTCAACATCCCACTTATGGCAATGGACAGATCATCTAAACAGAAAATCAACAAGGAAACAATGGCTTTGAATGACACACTGCACCAGATGGACTTAACAGATCTATTCAGAACATTTCATCCTAAAGCAGCAGAAAGACATTCTTCTCCAGGGCACATGAAACTTTCCCCAGAATAGATAACATACTGGGACACAAATCAGCCCTCAATAAGTACAAAAAGATCGAGATCATATTGTGCATACTTTCAGGTCACAACGCTGTGAAACTTGAAACAAATAAAAAATTTGGAAAGGTAACAAATACTTGCAAACTAAAGACCATCCTACTAAAGAATGAACAGGCTAACCAAGAAGTTAAAGAGGAAATTAAAAAGTACATGGAAGCCAATGAAAATGATAACACCACACCCCAAAATCTCTGGGAGGAAGCAAAGGCAGTCTTAAGAGGAAAGTATGTAGCAGTCCAGGCCTTCTTAAAGAAGGAAGAAAGGTCTCAGATACACAACCTAACCTTACACCTTAAAGAGCTGGAAAAAGAATAGCAAATAAAATCCAAAACCAGCAGAAGACAGGAAATAATACAGATTAGAGCAGAAATCAATGCTATCGAACCCCCCCCCCCAAAGAAAAACAATAGAACAGATCAATGAAACCAAAAGCTGGTTTTTTGGAAGAATTAACAAAATTGATAAACCACTAGCCAGTGTGATCAAAAAGTAAAAGGAAAGGACCCAAATAAATAAAATCAAGAATGAAAGAGGAGAGATCACGGCCAACATATCAGAAATAAAACAATAATAAGAGAATATTATGAGCAATTATACACCAATAAAATTGGCAATCTGGAAGAAATGGACAAATTCCTAGAAACATATAAACTATCAAAACTGAAACAGGAGGAAATAGAAAATTTGAACAGACCTGTAACCAGTAAAGAAATCGAGTTAGTAATAAAAAAAAAAAAAATTCTCCCAAAAAACAAGAGTCCAGGGCCAGAGGGCATTCCAGGGGGATTTTACCAAACATCTAAGGAAGAATTAACACCTATTCTCTTGAAGCTGTTCAAAAAAATGGAAATGAAAGGAAAACTTCCAAACTCTTTCTATGAAGCCAGCATTACCTCGATTCTAAAACCAGACAAAGACCTCACTAAAAAGGAGACCTATAGACCAATTTCCCTCATGAACACAGATGCAAAAACCCTCAACAAGATATTAGCCAACCGGATCCAACAGTACATTAAAAAAATTATTCACCATGACCAAGTGGGATTTATACCTGGAATGCAGGGCTGGTTCAATATCCACAAAACAGTCAATGTGATTCATCACATCAATAAAAGAAATGACAAGACCCACTTGATCCTCTCAACAGATGCAGAGAAAGCATTTGACAAAATACAGCACCCTTTCCTGATAAAAACCCTCAAGAAAGTAGGAATAGAGGAGCATATCTTGAGATCATAAAAGCCATATACGAAAGACCTAATGCTAATATCATCCTCAATGGGGAAAAACTACTGAGAGCTTTCCCCCTAAGATCAGGAACAAGACAAGGATGTCCACTCTTGCCACTGTTATTCAAATAGTATTGGAAGTCTTAGTCTCAGCAATCAGACCACACAAAGAAATAAAAGGCATCCAAATCAGACAGGAGGAAGTCAAACTTTCACTCTTAGCAGATGACATGATATAGAAAACCCAAAATATTCCACCAAAAAGATGCTAGAACTGATCCATAAATTCAGCAAAGTCACGGGATATAAAATTGATGGACAGAAATCGGTTGCATTCCTATATAACAACAATGAAGCAACAGAAAGAGAAATCAAGGAATCATTCCCATTTACAAGGGCACCAAAACCCATAAAATATCTAGGAATAAATCTAACCAAAGAGGTGAAAAATCTATATACTGAAAACTATAGAAAGCTTATGAAAGAAACTGAAGAAGACACACACACAAAATGGAAAAATATTCCATGCTCCTGGATAGGAAGAACAAATATTGTTGAAATGTCAGTACTACCCAAAGCAATCTACATAGTCAATGCAATCCCTAGCAAAATAACACCAGCATTCTTCACAGAGCTAGAAAAAGCAATCCTAAAATGTGTATGGAACCAGAAAAGACCCCGAGTAGCCAAAGCAATCTCGAAAAGAAAGTCAAAGCTGGAGGTGTCACAATCCTGGACCTCAAGCTGTGTTACAAAGCTCTAATCATCAAGACAGTATGATAGTGGCACAAAAACAGACACTCAGATCAATGAAACAGAACAGACAACTCATAAATGGACCCACAAACATATGGCAACTAATCTTTGACAAAGGTGGAAAGGATATCCATGGAATAAAGACAGTCTCTTTAGCAAGTGGTGCTGGGAAAACTGGACAGCGACATGCAGAAAAATGAACCTGGACCACTTTCTTGCACCATACACAAAAAGAAACTAAAAATGGATGAAACACCTAAAAGTCAGACAGAAAGCCATCAAAATCCTCGAGGAAAAAGCAGGCAAAAACCTCTTTGACCTTGGCCGCAACAACTTCTTACTCAACACATCTTCAGAGGTAAGGGAAACTAAAGAAAAAATAAACTATTGGGACCTCATCAAAATAAAAACTTCTGCACAGCTAAGGAAACAATTAGCAAAACTAAAAGGCAACTGATAGAATGGGAGAAGATATTTGCAAACGACATATCAGATAAAGGGTTAGTATCTAAAATATAAAAAGAACTTCTCAAACTCAATCCCCCAAAACTAAATAATCCAGTGAAGAAATGGACAAAAGACATGAATAGACGCTTCTCCAAGGAAGACATCCAGACGGCCAACCAATATATGAAAAAATTCTCAACATCACTCATCATCAGGGAAATACAAATTAAAACCACAAAGAGATACCACCTCATACCTAGCAGAATGGCTAACATTAGCAACCCATTCAAAAACAGATGTTGGCAAGGATGTGGAGAAAGACGATCTCTTTTGCACTGCTGGTGGGAATGCAAACTGGTGCAGCCACTCTGGAAAAACAGTATGGAGGTTCCTCAAAAAATTAGAAATAGAACTACCCTATGAGCAATTGCACTACTAGGTATTTATCCAAGGGGTGCAGGGATATCCCTGTGGATATCCCATGTGCTGTTTTGAAGGGGCACATGCACCCCAATGTTTATAGCAGCACTATTAACAATAGCCAAAGTATGGAAAGAGCCCAAATTTCCATTGATGGATGAATGGATAAAGATGTGGTGTACATATATACAATAGAGTGTTACTCGGCAATCAAAAAGAGTGAAATCTTGCCATTTGCAACTACGTGGATGGAACTAGAGGGTATCTATGTGAAGCGAAATTAGTCAGAGAAAGACAAATATCATGACTTCACTCATATGAGGACTTTAAGACACTGAACAGATGAACACAAGGAAAGGGAAGCAAAAATAATATAAAAACAGGGAGGGGACAAAACATAAGAAACTCTTAAATACAGAGAACAAAAGAGTTTCACTGGAGGGGTTGTGGGAGGGGGGATGGGCTAAATGGGTACGGGGCATTAAGGAATCTATTCCTTAAATCGCTGTTGCACTATATGCTAACTAATTTCAATGTAAATTTAAAATTAATTCATCAATTTGAAAAATACAATGAAAGGAGCATAACAGTGGAAGCATAGGAGTGGGCCTCACTAGGAGGGGCATCAGGAAACTTTCTGGGGTGATGGTTATGTTCTATACAGATATGGTTTGGCGCTAGACAGGTGTATGCATTTATCAAAACTCATCGAATGATGCACTTAAGATCTGTGCATTTTCTGGGAGGTAAATTTTACTTCCCCAGAAAAGAACCGTAAACAAATCTTGAACTCTAACGATATCCACACTGAGGCGTTTAAGGGTGAAATGCACTGATGACTGCAATTTACTTTGAAATGCATCCAGAAACATCAGCTAGATTGATGGCGGACACAAGAGGTGGCTGGACAGACAGGTATATGATGAACCAACAGCAAAATGTTAATTGTAGTGTCTCAGTGGAGGGTGTATGGGTGTTCACGATGCAATTCTTTCGTCTCTTCTGCTAGGCTTGAAAACTTTCATAAGAACATCTTAGAGGGAAGAAAAATCTATCTGTCGAAAAGCCACAACCAACCAACTACCCAATCAACTGGTAAATCAGCTAATGATGTGGTATTTCCCCAGCTTTACTCATTTGGATACTCCCTGTATTATTATTTATTTAATAATTTACCCAAACTCGACTTACTTTTAAAACGTAGAGTCTACATTTGCCTCATCCCGAGTAATACTATCTGTGAAATTATGTGTGATATATTATATCTTTTATAAGACACACAATGCACATTTATATTAATGTATAAATGTTACCCTAGAAATGTTTGCTCCTATGTCAAGTGTAACATTATTGCACTTACCCCTGAAGTGTGCATGTCACACTTTAGGGGTTCCGATCTTTGCTGCATGCCATGGGGGGAGGGGAGATTAGAAGTGGAGCATGTGGACTCTGACCTCAGAGAGCTTTAGCGACAAGCCCCATAAATCTGCAGGAGGAGAGGACAGACTTTGTGCAAATGTGAGCAACAGCCTGGGCTGGACACATATAGCTGGGAAATGTCTGCAGCAGCCCTCACCCCATGGAAGGCAAGGACAAAAATCGCTGGTGACACACGGGTCAATGGCCTGTCTCCTTGCTCAAGACAAGTGGGGAAGAGACTCTTTGAAGCCTCAGCAGCAGACACTCAATTGGATAGACTCTCGGGTTTGAAGCTTTGCCACAGGCTTTGAAGAGAAAGAGAAAACCACACAAAATCCAGCCACCTGGTCACAGGACGCGC
>NW_027532613.1:501299-592367 GCF_008692635.1 Crocuta crocuta | reverse complement strand
GCCTCTCAATTGTCAATTAAAATAAACAGCCTTGTATTCCGCGGCCTGGCTTCAATCTATCTCGGCCGGTAGGCTGCGCATAGATTTGTGGCAGTGCCCGAAAGTCCTTGCTCAACCTTTTTAATATCTGAACAAAGCAATCAAACCCGATAAGATCTAGCGAAGGCAAGATCACTCTTCTGTCCCTGGGATGGAAGCTTATTAGTCTGTGGCCCACATCATCAGAGTTATTGTGCCATGTTAAATTTATTGGTACTATCTCACCTCATTAAATACTTAAATAGACCTGACAGGACAGAAAAACGGGCTTTTTAATTTTTTTCCCCCTATCCAAAGGGAGCTGGTGTTTCCCATGTCCCAGTTCACCTCTGCTACAGCTGTTGGCAAAGAAAGAAGTAAGGAAGGCAGTGAATGGAAGTTTTAGGCTGGCTGTTTAGGGATTCCTGGGATCCTGCCCCCCTAGCCAGGTTTGGCTGGAGGTGAGAAAAGCCCNCGCCGGAGTGCATGTGGGCTTTTCAGCGGGCCTGACATGAAGGAGAGGCAGAGGGGGGCTGTGTGTTCATTTCTCTTTGCTGCTTTGCTCGGACCTGGTCTCAGCTTTACATTTCCTAGGAGCAGCCTTTCGGTCATTTGGCAGGGACAGTGCCCAGAAGCAAAGATCAGGGTGACCGAGGAGGGGAAATCAGGGTGTGTGTGTGGCTGGGGAGGTGGGTGGTGGCAGGTAAGCTCTCCGTGGATCCTCCAGCGCTGGGGCCTGTGGTCTTTATTTAGCAAATAGCCCTCGTATCCAGGGCTGGATGGTGGCCAAGGCCAGGATTTCCCCAGATTCAGAGGGAGAGAACTTGGCAGGCTGGTGAAGCCTTGCAGGGACCCACTAGCCTGAAGGCGTCAAGCAAGTTGCAGCTGATGAGAAGTGGGTGTCGAAGAATGCTCACTTGTTCCCATGCCTTTCCCCAGCGCTCCCCCACCCCCTGTGATGTGTCTGTGCGTGTGTTGGGGGAAGGGGGCCGTTCGAGTAGAAATCCAAGACCCAGAGAGTGCTTGCAACCTAGAAAATATTCCTTAAACGGCTTCGTCCAGAGGTTGAACATTTTTCCTCATTTATCAGGCCAATTGCCTTCTCAGCCAAGGTGATTTGGGACACAGCCTCCGTGCACCCCCTTCCTCTCCTCATATCTCTGCCTGCAGAGAAGGTCTCTTTTCTCCAGCTGTTTCTCTCTCCCAGCACTGGTCCTTGTTTGCACCTTGTTAATAAGGTGGGCAAAGGGCCAGGAAGCAGCTCCCCGGCGCCTTCCGTTCCTAATGCCCTAAATGGCCATGACACCGCGCTTAATTTCCGTTTTAGTGTAACTGCTGGCGGGACATCAGCAGGCCGAGGCCTGGGTCCTGTGACAGTATCTTCAACTGTGGCCATCAGCCTCCCTGTAATTAGATGCCACTTGGAGCCCAATGCCCCACACTGCCAGAGCTCAGTGGACTTATATAACTGTCCCCCTGTTCAGAGCACAAGGCTCTTTACAGGCTCTGAGCCTCCCGGCGTTAAAACAGCTGTAATCCCTTGCCCACCCTGGGAGGGAAGGCAGGCCACGACCAGATGGGTTATCTATGTTATCAGCTTAGAATAGCGTGGGGCACGTAAAACTCAAGGCTGGTGCCGAAAACCTAGATGGTTGACATTTACCAACTGGGGAGCGTTGCTCTTTATCTTTTTTTGGAATGTTCCACAGTAGACTTGGGGAAGTGAGATGGTCAGAAGCCATGGGTGCCTTCTGCTGCATTCAGTGCACATAAAAAAAAAAAAGAAAAGATCAGTGGGAAACGTTGTGGATGAGCCACGGTGGTAATTAAAGCATGGCAGCCATGACGAGGCTTGCAGGCGATTGGAAGGCTGCCTGTGCATGTGGATATAAGGCCCAGTTTGGTCTGAACCAAATGCTGGTTGAGGCGGAGGGGATGATGGGAAGGAGGGAGGAGGTGATTAATTACCACCAGAGTGGCAGTATGTCTTCATTTAGAAGCTGCAGCCTCAATTATCTTTAATTACTTCCCTTGTGGCCTTAAATCAAGGGCTGGTCCAGAATGGGGGTCAGTTGCTGAGGTAGATGTCCTGCCTGGGCTGGCAAAAAGTGGACCTGGGGGTGAAGTGTCACTGTGGGGCATACATGGCACTGTTTCAGATCGGCCTTCCCTCAGGGGCTGAACGATAGAACTGATAATAATTAAAATCTGAATCAATCATACCTTGGATAGAGAGAGTATGTTCAGAGGAGCCCAGGACCTCTCCTGATTCATTGATTTTATCTTCACTGAGTCAACTGGGGAGGTCAGGAGCGCTGAGTGGGGACCCATGCCTGCCGTGTGGATGGGCAAAAGAAGCCCATGCATCCGGATACTGGGTGAGAGGCCCAGCTCCTCTGGGTTGACCTGGGTTCTCTCCTCCAGGGCAGGGCTCCCAAACACAACGGATAGGGACCACGTCAGGTTCGGGTTAAGAAATATGGATTCGCACACTGGACGTTTGGAGTTGGAGTCTTCAGGAGTGAGGCAAAGTTATGTGTATTATCAACAGGCTCTTCAAGCGCTCCTTGGGTGGCCGGTATCTGGAATCCCACATGGGGCTGGTTGTCTGGCTTCCTTTCTACGTAGGGAGGGGCCGACCCCTTATGTCACGGAAGGCTCTTCATCCCTGGACCCTCCCCTCATTCTTCCAGTTCAGACTTGTCAGGGCTGGAGACTGTGTTTTCAAAATCCAGGACTTGTTTGAAAGGCAGTAGGAAAAACAATGAAAACATGAATGGAGATGCGGTGTGTTTTTCTGGTGGGGGTAGGAGTGGGCCAGGGAGGTGGGAAGTTACAGAATGAGGCAGAAGAGGAGGTGATGTCAAGCAGGGCCATTCCTCTCCTGTCTCTGAGCTGAGTCTCCTCATCTGTAAGGTGGGGGGGGCGGGACGAGATGGTCACTCAGACCCCTTCCTTCTCTGATGCTTGATTTTCTCTAGTCTTCAGGACAGACTTTCTCCTCCGGCCCCCTAAATGGTGTGATGTCAGGGAAGGAGGTCGTTTCTGCTCCTAGGCAGGGAAGGGGAGGGGCACCCTACGTGTGACTCACACATAGCCTGTTGTTCTCTCTCCCACCTTGTTCTCCAACTGTTCCCCTCTCTGTCTCCCCGTTAGACAGAAGTGGAGTCTAGAAGGATGTTACCCTATCCCCTGCCCTACGAAACTCGCTCTGGGCCATTCAGGAACTTCTGGCTCATTTTCTGCTTTCATGTGGTCCTTTCTTCCCGGGCCAGGGAATTTCTTTTGGCTTCCTACTCCTCTTTGACCCCCAGGCGGCCCTTCTCAATTTGTTGAATATAAATTATGCTCTCGGAGACAAATATTTCTTCCTTTCTTGTTCTTTATGCTCTTACTGCCCTCAGATCAAAATGCAGGACACTGTCTCTTAATGGGATCTTACGTTTCGAGTTCTCAGCTCCCTCAAGTTATTAGGAGCAGTTAATTGGCAAGTAGCTGTGTCTTTTAGGCTGGTTTACCAGTGCCAATGGAATTTATGAATCATATCCCAGGGAGAAGCCTAGGATGACTCCAGGGTATTTGGCCTTAAACAACAAAGTTGCTATTTACAAATGACCATCGATTGACATTTGCTGTAGCTTAATGAAGCATGGTTCTTGGGAGGAAAGCGAGAGCTCTGGACAGGACTAGGTAGAATTCAGTTCAAGAGACATATACTGATGGCCGCCATGTTGCCACCAAGGTCCTGGATACTGGAGATGCTGGGAAATGCCAGGAGGAAGAAGACACAGACAAGTCCCCAGGGGAGCTCACCTCGAAGAAGGGCACACCCCATGACATCTGTCAGAAGTGATGTGCTCCAAGGTAGTTTTATCTGAAACGCACTGAGGAGGAAAGCACAGTTGAAAGAAACTTCAAAAGTTGCAACGCTCTAAAATTTAACCCTGCCCTGTGGCTGGGTTATGCAGTGTCGGCTTTGAACTCAATATATTGGAAAATATTTCCTTCCCTTGTTTAAAATTTTTGTTTCTGCTACCTAGTATTCATGCACAAAGGGGAGGGGTCTTTCCAATATTTTTACGAGGGCATAGCCGAATGCAGGCCTTGCGTGAGTCAGGCCTTTGACAGTAAAAAAACAAAAACATAAACAAAAAAAACACCGCCCCCACTTTTGAAGACACCTTGTCAATAGACAAAGATAAAGAGGTTTGTGTTCAGGAGCAGGAGGTTAAGAAATCTGAGTTCATGCTAAATTCACTGATTCCCTAATTCATTTCCTGACTCAAGTATTGGTTCTTTGATATACTGGCTGATAGTCTAATGATTAATTCATTTATTTATTCAATAAACACCAATGGATTTCCTTATCTAAGTTCTTATCCAAGAAAATCAAGCCGAATGTTTTTCTTCTTTCTAGTTTCTCTTTTCTTGGTTTCCTTCCAAAGCAATTAAGAGGAGGTAGAGAGCAGAGAGCAGGAAAGACGTTGAATTGGACTCCTCCAGGACGAACAGCCTTTGCAACGCCAGTCCCCAGGGACGGAGGGGGCCTTGAACGTGAAGAGAGAGAGACAGCAGCGTCTTCTAGGGACCTGGCTTCCTCTCCTTCCTTTTGTCTTTGTGTTGTCTTGCTCTCTTGTTCTCCCCTTGCTCCTTTGTTCCTCAAGGTTTTTGGTCCTGGGGTGGGTGGTCTGGTGGGATCACTGTGCCCTGTGGCTCTCCTGGACCCGCCATCGCGCCTCCTTCCCCAACAACCCAGGGAGCTGGAAGCAGCTGGTGTTCCCATCTCCTGAGAGCCTTTTTAATATTATTTCATTTCTTTTAACCTTTATTAAGACAAACATTGGGCAGAGAACACTCTATACGCCCACAAGAGACACTCTCCTTTTCGATATTAAAAAAAAACAAAACAAAACAAAATCTAAACCCATCCAACCTGAGGCCCGAAGGAAAGAGAGAGGAGAGAGAGAGGAAAAAAAAAAGAAAAGAAAAGAAAGAAAGAGAAAAAGAATATCCTAGAGATATTTTTACCTTCAAAGATCCATCACTCATTACTGCATATCACAGACACGTCTACAATCTCATTTTCTTACAATTCTCCGTGAAATAAGTGTAAATGGAAAATAATACCCCATTTTGAAAGTTCAACAAAATGTCTTTATCCACCAAATGTAGCCCCAGCTGTCTCATTTTCAGAAACAAAGCCTGATTTTAAATAGCAGCTCGCCACCCAAATAAACACCGCAGCTCTCTCCAGCTCCCGCGGCTGCCGCGCTGCAGCTCACCCCTCTCCCGGGCCCCTGAAGGTGCACTGCTGTGGAGCCCAGGGCCCCCCCCCACCCCACTGCAGCCGGTTTGGGGGCTCCCTCCCTCTGAGGAGGGACAACGGGAAGAATTCTGTAAATATCCAGAGCCGTCTCTCCCTCACCTCTAGGGGACAGAGTTACCTGGGTCACCTGTCCCTTCTGCGCCCCATCGCGCTCCAGACCCCACCGCACCCTAGCTTGGGAAGAGGAACCAGTTTCCTCCAGCACCTGACTTCCACTTTGATCAACTAATGATGTGTCACGGTAGACCCGCTTCCCCCTTGCGAATAAATGGAAAGGTGTTTTAGAAGCACAAAGAACAGAGGAAGCTCAGACTTGAAGGCTTGAACCAGCTCTATGGCGCTGAGCGCATACTTGAGACCCCGGACCCGGGTTTCCTCCAGGCTGGCATCTCCTACCACTTAGATGCCCCGACTCCAGCTCCTCCCCTTCCTCCTTTTTCTCCGCCTCAGTTAAAAGCAGTGCTATCTGTCCAGTGGCTCAGGTTGAAGAAAACCACACATATGACTCCTCCCTTTCGCTTCCATCCTGTGTCTGACCAGACACCTGTTGGCACCACCTTCACCTTCAGCCAGAACGGGATCCGTTCACTCCTCCACTGTCGGGCCGCAGCGGCACTCTGCTTTCACCCTTGCCCGGGGGTCAGCAGCAGAACGGGGGCAGAAACACAGAATCTGGAGCCAAAACTGGGCTCCGGGGTCCCAGCAAGTTACCTAGAACCCTCTCTGCCTTTTGCTTCCTGTCTGTCAAATGGGAACAGCACTAGGTGCTACCTCTGAGGTTTGTTGTGAGGACTGGCTGAGTTAAGATGCACAAAGAACTTGACACAGGACTAATAATAAGAAAAGTACTACATAAGTATTAGCTATTATTACCATTTCCATTGTTCTAAATACGGCACCAGAGGGTCACAATACACATCAGGCGGCCTCACTCCTCTGGTCAAACCTTTCCAGTTATCTCCTTCAGGATAAAATCCAAAGTCCCTTCCTAGGAGGCCCCGAGTGAGCTGGCCTCCTTGCCCTCTCCCGTTCGTGTCCCATGCTGGCCAAATGGAACTTGCAATTTCTGGCACATGCTAGGCCACTCCTACCCCGGACACTTTTCGCTTGCTGTGCCTTCTGCATGGAACGCACTTGCCCCAGACAACTATGCGACTCACTCCCTTGATTCATACAAACACCACCTCCTCGGGGGCCCCTGGGTGGCTCAATTGGTTAAGCATCCAACTTCGCCTCAGATCATGACCTCTCATGGTCCTTGGGTTCGAGCCCCGCTTTGGGCTCTGTGCTGATGGCTCAGATCCTGGAGGCTGCTTCCAGTTCTGTGTCTCCCCTGGCTCTCTGCCCCTCTCCTGCTCATGCTCTGTCTGTCTCTCTCTCTCTCTCTCAAAAGTAAATAAACACTAAAAAAAGAGCATCTTTAAAATATATATATATATACATATATATATATATAGAAGAGGCTAAGTGACTTTCGAAGAGCCACGTGAAAACTGGTGGGAGAGCCAGATCTGAAATCTAAGTCTTGTGACACTGACTTCAGACATTTTCCCTCTTCTCTGTGCTTCCTGCTGACGCTGGATTTGACCTACATGCATTTGCTGAATGGATGGGTAGATGGATGGGTGAGCAAATAGATTCTCCCACTGTTGGGAAGTGGGTAAGAGCTGTTAAAACTAGCCTGGTCTGAGGAGAAGCCCGGACATGGCTTTGACAATGTGAGGCTGACACGGAGCTCCGCCAGGTAGGAAGGGCGCGTCGGTGCTATGCCTGGCCATGAATCACCCCCAGTGAGTCAGGAACCGGGAGGCCTGTCAGGGGGATTTCGGGTGGAATTGATGTATCAAGGTGTCACTCTCTCCAAGTTGTTTATCGGAAGTGACACTGAGGGAGATTGACAGGTAGTCACTGGACAAATAGGCAGATCGCAGGCTCACAGGGATGCTTGGCAGCCCGTGCTGTGTGAAAAGCTTGAGGCGAGCCCCTGGAGATGCCCCTGCAGGGAGCGGCCAGGAGGCCCCTCGCGACAGGCGGGCACGGCCAGTGTTTCACAACACAGCGACCTTGCCTCGGGACCTCCTGGCTTGCTTAGGGTGGGGATGATCTTTTTTTTTTTTCTTCAGCTTCGTTTCTCTTTGCTCTTTTGCCTTCTCAGAGACTGGTGTGACCACCCCCCATCAGTCCTTAGTTTTTTGTTTTTTTTTTTTTTTTAAATTTTTTTTTTTTTTTAGTGTTTTATTTATTTCTAGGAGAGAGAGAGAGAGAGACAGCGTGAGCAGGAGAGGGTCAGAGAGAGAGGGAGTCACAGACTGAAACAGGCTCCAGGCTCTGAGCTGGCAGTCAGCACAGAGCCCGACGCGGGGCTCGAACCCACGAACCGCGAGATCATGACCTAAGCGAAAGTCGGGCGCTTAACCGACTAAGCCACCCAGGCGCCCCCCCCCCCATCAGTCCTTAGGAGGTCCCCACGAAGGGAGCCCAGAGGCGGTACAGAGGATGTGGGCTGGCCTAGACCCATTATAACTCCTCAGGCCGGCACCTATCTGCTCGCCACCGCTTCCAACACAGGAACGGTGGCTCCCTTCGTGCTAAGCCCTTAACAGGCCCTCGCTTACCCGACCTCCGCAACAGCCACATGAGGTAGCGATTATAGTCCCCGTAGTATAGTTGAGGAAATGAGACCTTCAAGGTTAAATTGCTTGTTTGGGCCGTATAGCCAGATAGGGGCTGAACCGCCATGGCACTCCAGGTATCTGTGACATGACGCCTCACTCAGCCCCTGAACATCCCTCCAGGGACCTTCAAAACCAGGCCCTCACCCTCCGGCTCAGCCAGGTTTTCAAAGCCCCTCCCTCCCTGTCAGGCACCTCTCCATTGCTTTCCATTCTCCTAACACAGAGGTTCTGCTTAACCAAACCCATATTGCTTCTAATGCCCATGTCTCAAAGGTGTTTTTGTCTTTGTTCTTCAGCTGCGTGTAATGCCTGGCCCAGTCAGAGTTAAATAAATGTCTGTCACATAAAGGGAGGGACTTGTTCAGACCCCATCATTCTGCCTTTTTACCTGTTTCCTCCACACCAGATCTGTCTCCATGGCTATTCGATCCACATGTCTCCCTACCTTCAGAGCCAAACTTAAAATCTAGATATTCTTCTGCTGGTTATGAGTGTATCTTGGTGCAAAATTTAGGTCGGGGGATTTGACAGAGTATCGTACATGCCATGAAATCTGTTAATCCTGGGACGCCTGGGTGGCTTAGTCGGTTAAGCGTCCGACTTTCGCTTAGGTCATGATCTCACGGTTCGTGGGTTCGAGCCCCGTGTCAGGCTCTGTGCTGGCTGCCAGCTCAGAGCCTGGAGCCTGTTTCAGTCTGTGACTCCCTCTCTCTCTGACCCTCCCCTGCTCACGCTGTCTCTCTCTCTCTCCTAGAAATAAATAAAACATTTAAAAAAAAAAAAAGGAATCTGTTAATCCTTTTGCCTTAAGCAATTTTACTTTTGGGAATTTATCCTAAAGAAACAGCCACACGTGTACATAAAGAGGTCAGTACCAGGATGTTCACTGCAGCATTGTTTAAGGAGGCAGGAAATTGGAAATTCCTGGAATGTCCAATAGTGTAGGACTGTTCAAAAAAAATATTACACAGTCTCTTTTATATTCATACAAGAGAATACTTAGTAGTCATTAAAAGTAATGAAGATATATATATCTATTGACATAGGAAATTAAGTGAAAAAAGTAGGTTATGAAATAGTACACCCAGAATAATTTGATTTTTATTAAAATTGTATGAGTATAAATATATGCATCAAAAAATGTCTAGAAGGACATACATCAACCTGTTAGACAGTGGTTATCTTCACGTGGGAGTTGTGGGTGATTTTCTTTTTGTCTTTTTACTAATCCATTTTCCAATTTTCTCTAAAGCACATGTCTAAAAAGAAAGAAAAGTAGACATTCGCTGAGAAATAGTTCCTGATTACTCTTACCTCCCCAGTTAGCCTCAGATCTGGTGCCTCTCCCTGCCTGGTAGTGTCCCTGCATGTAGGCTGGACTGGATTGACAGTAAGGATCTAGCACATTCCTATGGGCAATGATTTTCATTCCCCTTACGAGCTCCTTGAAGGCTGGAGTCCCCTCTTGAATAGGTGGTTGTTGTTTTGCAGACTTTAGTACAGGGTGCAGCACATTGGGACGCTTAAACTTTTTCTTCTTCTCTATCAGTTATTCCTATGAGGTAGAAAATGAAAAGTGGAACTCACCCAGGCCTTGGGGAAGAGGGGGGGATGAAGCCATTTCCCCAGGGCTGGGCAAAGGTCCAAATTAGCCCACGAAGCCAAAGGCAATAAATAATCCAGGGACCCATGAGGTCAGGGCCCTGGCCTCTGGCAGCCACCCTGACCCGCATAATGGGCCATAGGAAGTTATGATTCATGCAGACGCTGGCTGGGCTCCTGCCAGCCTGGCCTGAGGAGGCTCCACAGTTGGAACTGGATAGGCCTGAAAATATGGCCCCCCAGGGACAGCCCGGGCTACGCTCTAGGGAGCTGGGCCGGCCAGAGGCCTGGAGGGGGTTCTGGGAATTGGGAAGTGGAGACACATCGGCCTTCTTCTGTCTGTGCAGCTAGAGCCCCAGGGAGAAATCTACAGCCATTACCCAACCAGACAGAGCAAAAAAAAAAAAAAAAAAAAAATGAGTTTAAAGTACCAGAAGGAGGACTCGGATAATAATAATGTAGTGAGTGGCTTAGGCAGCAACTGTTGCAATAATATTACCTCCCATTTGTGCAAGACTTTACTGTGCACAAAGTGCTTTGCCATATATTATCATACTTGACCCTCACAACAACCCCCCAAAATAGGCAGCCTTCACCTGGATTTGCCAGGGAGGAGGCTGGCACTCGGAGTAATTCATCTGCCAAGAGTTGCACAGCCAGTTAAGAAGCCTGCCTTCCAAGTTCACTGAGCTAAAGGAGATCTACCTGAGCGCACGAGACCACTAGGTAGCTGGGTGCTAAAGGCACACCATAGGTTTAAGAACAGAGGCCTCCTTAAGAAGTCTGAATGAAATTTAGAAATAATCTGACTGGGGGAAGTGAAATGATCCCCGAGAGCCCCAGTTCATGACAGGGAAGGCAGAAAGGCAATGGCCATGAACATGGAGTGTGGGCCTTGTGCCTTTGAACACTTACTTTGGTAGCACAGCAATGATGCTCCTATTTTTAGGAGCAGAGGGTGATGGGAACAACAATGGAATTCTCTGTCAAGGCTTCGGACCAGTCCCCACGGTGAGTATGTGAGCTTTGAGGCTATAAACCAGGGATGTCAGGAACGACATCCTGAGAGAGAGTCAGACTGGTACTTGAGAGATCTCTGGAAATTAGGAAGAAAAACATCTCTGAGTCTGGCCTTGTGAGCTCCCTGCAGGAATGGCAGGAGACATCCACCAGCCAGGGGAAAAACAGCTACTGTGCGCATTGTACGTGTGGAGAGGATCCACTCCTAGGCCCGTCTCATTGTCAGAAAGGGCTCCAAAAGCAGCGTACTGAATGGACTTTCTCCTTGCCCCCTCTTAAAGGTGCTGTTATTCCTTCACTTCTTCCCACGTGGCTGGGGTGAGCCAATGCCCTTACCACCCTCAGAATTATTCTCTGCTATGGCTCCATGGTTCCGTTTCTGGGTGTTGTGAGCCTGGGGAATGCAGCCCGGGCTCGCCCAAGCCCAGGCCTGCATCATCTTGGCCTCAGGGACCAGGGAGAATGACACATTCTGTGCTCAGGACAACTGTGCTTCAAGGAGCTTCCATTGCTGGCGTCCAGTTAGGAAGACAGAAACCATGCTAGGTATTTCAACAGAAATGGTTTTACTCAGGAGACTGGTTCAATGGAAGCAAGTTATCCCAGTCTGGGTGAACAAAGGGAAGAGCTTAGGGCCGTCAGAACCTAGAAGCTGCCAGGAGGGACCCTGCAGAGCTGGGATCTAGACCTTAAAGGAGGGGGTGCTGCTGATACACACGGAGCTTGATGGAGGGGCCCAAGGCTCAGAGCTCTGAGTTAAGGGTGTGAGCCAGTGCTGCTGGTATCTGGAATTCAGACAAGGGGCTCTGCAGAGCTGGGACTCCGGGGCACTGCCTACCAGGCCTGGGGTCTTGGAGGGGGTGCGGTGAGCCTGGTACTGGGAGGGCCAAAAGAAGCTGGAGACTGGAAACAAGCATGTTAAGGGGCCACACTGGCAGACATAGCAAGTGAATGGGAAGGAGCAAACTTCCCCTCTCCTCCCCTCCCCCAGCTTTCCAGTCTCCGTCTAGCTCCCCCTACTGGCAGGACCAGATGGAAGCCTGCTGGCCAAGGAGAAAGGCAAGTCAACTCAGCATCACAAAGCAAAACCTAAAAAGTTGGGTTTGGAGTTTAATAACTGGCATGGAGCCTTATTCTCAGGAGATATATTAACGGAAGGATATTTTCCAGAAAGACACAAGGAACTGCAGCGGGTAGTTTAGACTCTCCTATGGCCCACGTGCACGGCCAGCTTCTTGAGTCACCACGTCTGACCTCCCAGTTCTTAGAGTTCAGTGATAGGTCCTGGGGACTTTATACACTGCATTAGAAAAAAAAAAATCTGGGGTGGGCATGTCTTCATCTCATCCCTTTTGGGATCATCTTGATCCTTTGCCCCTTACCCTAGACTGAACAAAACCCACTTCCAAGGCATTGGAAAAAGAGAGATTCAAGTGTCAAACAATAATAGCAAGATATTATCAATGTAGGCCTGTGATTGTGTCACATAAAAAATAAAATACACACCAGTTAATCAAAGCACTACAGACACTTTTAAGTAATCCCACTTTGGCTTTGCATAACTCCATATACCGCCGGCAGCCCTCTTTTCTACCACCAGAGACCATAATACACATCAAAAATTCTCCTTTAAATTTATTTTCAGTAAAGATTGGTCTTTTGAACTGCGGCAGTGGAGGCTGAAGGGTACAAAATCTCTCTCGCCTTTTTCTCTTTCTTTTTCTGTCTCCCCTGTCTTTCTCTTCGGTGGGGCGGTGACCCCGGGGTGGGGTGTGAGAGCGGCGGTGGGTTCTACACATCTTGCCGAGCCTTCTGTCCTTCGCATGGATCAGTTCCTCTCATCTGCCACTTGATTAAGACATTAAAGCAGGAAGGTGAAGGAAGGTTGAGCTGCAGCGAGAGGGAGTAAGAGACAATTCCCTCCATTCCCCATTCGCCTTAGAGAAAGGCACCACTTGCTGGGCCCCCAAAAGGCGCTGGGCCAACCCAGCCATGGGGATGCAGCCTTAGTGCGTTCTCAGAACCTCGGATTTGGTGGAATGCCCAGCACTGAGTACCTAGGGGTACTGACACACACCCGCACCAGTGCTGAACCCTGCCTTGCTGCTCACCAACGGGATGACAAATGAGATAGGCTTCTCATCTAACACATGGAACATGGCGGGCCATATTGTTGCAGTACTTTTTAATGGCTAAAGCTTAGTCCTAGCTTTGAACTGGAATTTATTACCTGATGGCTGTATGACCTGATGCCAGCTTTTGTTTTGTTTTTGTTGTGGTGAAATCTACATAACATAAAATCTACCATTTAAGTGCGCCGTTCAGTGGCCTCAAGTACTTTTACAATGTTGTGCAACCATCCCCACCATCCGTTTTCAGAACGTTTTCCTGTTCCCAAACTGAAACTCTGTTAGACACTAACTCCCCACTCCCCTCTCCCCACCCAGCCCCTGGCAACCACCATTCTGTCTTCTGTCTCTAGAATTGGACTCTTCTAGGTATCTAGACCAGTGGAATCATACTGTATTTCTCCTTTGTGACCCTCCTAATTCACTTAGCATAGTGTCTTCAAGGTTCATCCATGCTATTGCACGTGTCCCTAATGTCAATTCGTCTTCCAAGTAGGTATACGAAGCGTTGTCAGCTCATACACCGCTTCTTTGTCCTGCGTCAGATGAAGAGTGGGTTAAGTGAAGCCGATGGGGGAAAATGAGAATATCTTCACAGACTCTCAGAGCCAGAAGGATCTTCAATATCATCTGGCTCTACCTTCCAGCATTGGAGGACACTCTTACTTCCATCTCTGGTGGAAAGGTAGGCTGAGAAGAAGAGTAAGCCTCCATATTTTTTAAAGTAAATTACTCCCCCCCCCCAATTAGCTTACTCTATCATAACAGCAGCTCTAATGCAAGTTCATTTAGGTCTTATTTTCTCCATTTAACTGAGGGTGACGCCAGAGCCTAGAGGGCGGAATGAATTTGCTCCTGCCCCATTGTGTGGAGGCTCTTGTGTCTAGTCTCCCATCCTTTCTATGCCACACTGCCTCCATGGTAAGCCAGGTTTGAGGATCTGTCTATATTTAATTCCTTATCCAAGGTTCCCCTGCTTTTCTCCTTTTTCTTGGAGTTATCAGCTCAGAGCCCCAAATCAGCTATTTTGAACCTCTTAGATCACGTCTTAGGAAAGGGGCTGGATAGACACTGTTGAATATGAGCTGAGGTGAAGAGAAGAGCTCAGAGCAAAGGGGCCCATTGCTCTTGAAAAGATTCCACAGCCTCATCAAGGCCACCATTTTGTGAGTCAGGAGATGCTCTCCAGCGTCTGGTCTAAGTCCCTTCCACAATCATCGTCATTTTCTCCCCTCTTGCCCTGAGATCAGTGGGAACAGAGAGGAGCTGCTATTGTCATTTGTGTTGTAAGAGACAGACTTCTCACTCAGGCTCCTTTGCCCTTGGCTGAATCTCCCAATCCTGAGGGCTTCCATAGAAAACAGAGGAATCCACAGGGTGGGCTTTTTCTCCTCACCTCTAATGGTGGCCACTAGTGGGGTGTGAGTGCTCAAGGTGCCGTGAGGAACATCCCAAGGGCTTTCTCCTCAGGGGTCTCACAGGTGTTGGATGAAATTTAAGAAGCACAAGCTGCCTTCCACCTGCCAGCTCAGGGGTCTGGTGCGGGGCGGGTGGGGCAAAGGGCAAGGGGAAGTATGTCGGCTTGAACATCAGAAGAGTGTAAATAAGAACTGTTCTTCTGTTGGCTGTCCATGCCTTTCTTTTGATCTCCTGAAAGGAATGTAACCCTACAATAAATACTCCAGCCTTACATAAATAAGTTCCAGCCTTCTAAGGCTCCTTCCGCCAGGCCCCTGGATTCCGGAGAATGAAAACACACGGGTATATACCCTAAAAAGGGGTCATGGCTGGGAGCTTTACAGGACATCCCACAATGAAGCAATGGTGTGCGCAGCTAAGTGGTGTTGGGGTGGGGTGGACAATGGAGAGAAATACTCCAGAATCCCCTTCTCTGGGGATAGGAAAGCTTAGGGAAATTGGCGGCCTCTAGGCAGTCTAGGTGGGAGCAGAGGAGGCAGTCTTATTTGGGCTTGAGCGGCCAAAAGACTTTCTGGAAGCCCAGGTCTGAGCCTCTGGAGCTTTCTTTTCAGCGGCTCCAGCTGCACATTCCTGAAAAGCCGGCACTTGTGAGAAGCATCTCCCAACTCAGACATGAGTCACGCCAGCTTATTTTAAGGCCTGACCCCTTCCCGGGAAGGGAATCCGGCATGGAAAGCCACGTGCTGGAAGGCGACCATGGACCCGGGCCAAGGAAAACAGAGCCCCCCTACAGCTCCCGACAAGCTTCTTTCCAGAAGCCCAGTGTGAGCAGAGGCCAGGAACAGCGGTCCACACTGACACCCACTCCCTCGCGGCGCCAGGAACGCTGAGACATGCAGGGCACAGCTCATGTGCCCGTTGAGAGGCCGCTGAGGGCTGGGGGGGAAGGTCAGGCACGGGAGATCCTCTTCCCTCTTCCTGGTGCTCCCGCCTTGTTTTTAAGTTCACACCAAATTGTCCTGAGAGGCTCCTGCCGTTTGGGGATAAATGGCCAGAGGGAGTCCAGAAGCTCAGGCTTGCTCGGCCAGATGTAGTTAAGTCCTTTAATAATTCATACCCCCATTTCCATACATAGCCCCACTTAAAGAGAGATCCCAGGGAAACCTAAAAGCTTTTCTGATTGCACGGCCTCATCCAGCATCTTCATAAAAGGTCCTCAACCGGCCTCTCAGCATTGACGACGTCAACGCTTATGAAGAAAAACTAATAGTTCCAGCTGGTAGTCATTGAAAAGTCACTTAATATTTTTCAGTGCAAGGAGCTATCCTTAATGGGACACAATGTTTTTTTTCCCTAAGCAGTTGGAAAAAAAACCCTTGACATCATATTAATAATGTCAAGTTTTATTGGCTCTCTCATTTGACATGATATTAAACTTTTCAGACTCTATCTCGACTGAGGTACAAGGTTGTTAAAACGCCGACAGATTGGAGCCCGACACAATGTGGCTTGGGAGAAACTCCTGTCCAGGTGAGCGCGGAGAGGAGGGAAGGAGTGAGACCTGGGGCTCGGCGGGCAAGGCGTACCTGGTGGAAAACCTCTTAGAACCGGACCCCCTTCCCCACCGTCTTCTTTCTAACACTGAATGATACAGGCACCTCAGGGCAAGATGGGGCTTCCGAGCTATATGGCATTGGGCCACGCATCACCCTCTGTGAGTCTGGTTCTCTGGCTAGGATAAAGTGAAAACCTCCACGGTAAGACACAGACCTGTCTGTGGAGAAGTACAAGCTCAGCTTTGCGTGGACAGGATACCGCTGGCCTCCTACTCAGAACAGAGAACAGCAATAATGACTGACACTCATGGGCCAAGCACTCTACCGCATTAACCTGTCTTGGCTTTCCACATGGCCATCTGAGTTAGATGATATTGTTGTTGACACTACTCCCTCTTTTTTTAAAATTTTGAGAGAGAGAGAGAGAGAGAGCACATGAGGGGGAGGGTAGGAGAGAGAGAGAGAAACTTAAATAGGCTGCACACTCAGTGCAGCGCCCGACACAGGGGCTCGATCCCATGAACCGTGAGATCTGAGCCGAAATCAAGGGTTGGACGCTCCACCCTTGGGTTGAGCCGCCCAGGCACCTCTTCCTGACCTCCATTTTTAAGACACAAAACTGAAGGAAAGGTTTGCCCCAATCTCACGGCTAATAAGTAGCGTCCTATCCAGGGATCCTATCCAAGCGGGCTGTGGCAGGACACCTCTGTGCTTGCCACTTCTGGGTGCAAGTGGCACTCACTTTGGAGGGGTTCACATCTGTAAAGGCGGGGGACCCCATCCAGGCTCTAGCCCCGGCACCCCTCCTTTTCCCACGGTGTCACTGGGGGTGCCTGACAACGACAGCAAACGTGTTTCTAGCAGGTGGGCAGCATCGACTTCGCCTGTCAGGCGCAACACCATAAATAACATATTTTAAGCAAAGAACACCCTAGCAACCCAATAATGCATGTCTAAAGCCATCTTGATGTTGGAGAGATACAGTAAGACTTTTATGCTTTGTTTAAAGAAATTGTTTCCAGCATATTTGTAGGGAAATCACTCCAAAGAGTTTATTTTGGATGATTGATTTATAGGAATCCAGCTCACACACCCAGAGGATGGCACTTAAATCATATCTTCTTTTCATTTATAATAAGGAACAAAATGATCCTATTTTGACAAGCCTGATCATTTTGGGGGCTGAGCAGGCGTCCTCGGTGGGCTCACTCTATAGCTCGCGGAACTGAGAGAATATTATTACGTCTCATTAAAATCAGCCGCAGCTGCTCCGGCTGGCTGCCCCAAAGAAAACAAGGCTCTTGGCAGTTTATCCGAGTCTTCTACCTGCTGGTGTGTAAGGAGAGCACAACTGAAGCATCTGGGGTTGTGATTGTCAGAGCCCGTCCCTCTCGGGTTTGAAATTAGAGCAGTTCTGAAACGTAGAGTCCCTTCTTACCCCACCAAGGGGTGACATGCCCACCCATAAGCCTTTCTGTGTCCTCCCCTCCACCCACCCTCCCATCGATGCTGCTGCAGGCTCTGAGCTCCTGGCCCTCTGACCTCACAAGGGCCTCACTGCTTTCCCGGGCCCAGGGGGAGTTTTCACTGCCCAGGCGGTGCTGAGGGTGACACGTAAGGAGTCAGTTCTTTCTACAGCCTTCATTTATTTCCAAATTCACAGCTCGGGCAGAGGTTGCCTGCAGAACACCCTTAAGTCCACATTGCTGTCCCTGAATTTGTGCTCAGCTCCCCGGCTGGCTTGGGGTCCTGCTGAGCGACTCTCGCCCTATTGGGGGCTGACAGTGGTGTGGGGACGTTCACCTCCTCTTACTCTCCGGTCTCCTGCGGCAGGCCCCTTTTTCTTGTCTCTCCCTCGGCCAAGGGCCTGGCCCTCACCACTCCCGCTTCTTGGGGAGAAGAGAGTTCAGTCGGTGGCAACCACACAGTGAGAAGACCAGGAAAGTTCTCCTGGAACAAAACCTCGCCAAGTTCTCAGGGTCCGTGGCAGTCTGTGTAAGAGCAGTCCAGCGAAAGATCTTCCTTCTCTCATCTCCCTCTTTCATCTTCCCTAATCCCCTCCCCTCGACTTATCTTTCTTTTTCCCTCTGCCCCCAAGCCCCCCCCCTCCTCCTCTTTCTATTCACCATCAAGAACAGCCAATTTAGCGGGCGGCCATACGGCTCCCACAAAGTCCCTGGGATCAGTGGCTGTAGGGAACGGCACTGCCAGAAGGGAAAATCAAAGATGAAATGAGCATTTGGATCTTGCTGAAATAGAAGCTTAGCACCCTCTGTGCATTATTCATGTGCTGCATTGTCACCCCGTTCTCTACATTCTCCACTGAGCTACAACGGAGCCCCGAATCCTAGTGGCTTTGAAATACTTGGCACTCTGACATTGATCTATCCCTGAGCCTGCAGATGGCCCAGGCAGGGCTGTGTTCTGGTCTGGCTCGGGCACGGCTGCAGACCAGGTGAGGCTCCAAGGCCAATCACATTCCTTTGACAAGACACTTCAAGCAGCGGGTCATGATTCTCGCGCCATGTTGAGTGCTCGATACCCGAACCAAATGTTCACAGTCCGACTCGAGCTACTGGCTTCTATCCAATTGTTTGAAAATGTGAATCATTGACCTTGGGCAAGTCATTAGATTTCTCTGAGCTTCAATGTCCCATACTTAAGACTTGGAGCTCATAGTGGCTTCCTTAAGGGGATGAGGGGGAACTAAACTTGCTCATACGTGTAAAAGTGCTTTGTAAGCTGTAAAATGCTGAATTAACATAAAAGCAGTAGAGGAGGGCTTTTAACTGTATTGGGTATTTATGATGTGCTGGCCATCATGTTGTGTGTGCTTGCTCATTTAATTCTCACAGACATGCCGGGGAGGCCGATAACATGATTATCCCCTTGCTTACCAGGAGGGAGGCACAGGGAGGTTAAGGGAAGTCCACAGCTCATGCATGACAGAGACAGGATTCCCACCCAGATCTGTCTCCAGAGCCCCCGCTCTTATGACTATGATTAGGTGCTATTAGTATTGCTATTATTATCCTGATAACCATCTTGCTCTTCCCAACTGCTTTGCAAGTACCCATTCTAGACAGAGAAGCAGGCTACTCTCTTAGCTTTGAACATAAAGCTAAATGTGGATTTGCCACATCTCAAATATTCTCCCCTCCCCCAGAAAGTTCCTGGATGGGAGACTGTTAGGTGCCCTGGGGTTCTTGGCTATCCCATTTGCACCGTGGGCCAGTGGCTGTTTGCAAGGAATGCTGGGAAGGGTTGACTCTAGCTGGGGATTCCTGGACAGAGGGACTTTTGATGCCTCTCCTGCCCTTGCCCCCTGTGGACGCTAGGGCCAAAGCTTCACCCTTTTCTTCTGGAACTCATCTATGGAACTATTCTCTTGGCAGGAGTAAACCACTGTGTCTCCAAGCGCCAGCGCAGAACTCCAGGAAAGCTAAGTGTAGAGAAGGGGCTGTATGTGCAAGCCCTTTGATGGAGCCAATGAGAGATCTTTCCAGAGGATTATAGTGACACGACACTTAGCCCTCTTCACGGGCATGAGCTAGGAATAATTACCCAGGGCAGACTCGCGCAAAGAGGCAGTAAGCTGGCTAAGGCTCTTAGAAGGCAGGCCTGATGACATTGTTATGTGTCGGTCCCAAGGCTCAGGATGCCGCAGGGTCGGGTGTTAGCTGATTATCTGATTCTGTCAGCAGAGAGCTTTCAGCGAGTCCAAAAAGCCAGCCCCCAGATTTCCTTAGGAAAATACTAAGCTTAGACACCTGCAGTGGGGTCCTCATGTGGCATTCTGCCCCTGAAAGCCTTCCCAGTACTTACTGTATCCATGTGGATGTGGAAGAAGTGCCAGAATGCCTTCTGAGCTTCCTGTGTTCCTGGTGCTTAGGTGACAGGGAATCCGTGGCTTCCATCCCTCCTGGGCATGAGACATAGATTCTTTCTTCTATGAGAACCTTTACCACTTTCAGTCTGATACTGGTTTCAGCTGTCAAAAAATTTCCACCTCTTGCTTGGCTGGGGGCTGTTGAAGGGGATACTGAATGGCTGGCCAGAACGGAGATGAGGAAGAGCTCATTCCCTCTTCTTTCTGCTCAGAAGGTGCTCAAATGGCAGAAGGAGGGAGTAATCTCAGCTATAAAAAAGGACTTGCTTGGTTTTGAAGGTAAGCCTCGGCTGCCTCCTATAATTGTAAATAACTACATTTTATTATTTACTGTAGTTACCATTTTAAGAACTCTCTTATTGTATCTCATTTAATCCCTCCCACTACCTGATGAGAGAGATATAATCATTAGTTTTCCATCTTATAGCAGAGAAAGCAGAGGTTCAGAGAAGTTAAATCAGGTATCCGAGGTCCGCAGTCAGAAAGGGATAAAGCCAGAATTTAGACCCAGGCATTCTGATGCCAGAGTCTATCTACACTCCTAACTGGGGCTTTCCAGCCGCCTCCTTGCTTCCTGTTAAGAAATGCTGGAGAGGTCTCTCCCAGTGGGGCTGGACACACCCAGGTGGCAAAGGGGTGGGGGAGGGGACCTTGCGGGTTTGCCGATCTCTGAAGAGGGTGGGGATTCTCATTGATGTGGCTCCCTCCCTCCCCTCTGGACACTGTTGCACCCATTCCAGCCCTTCCCCATGAGCTGGGAGAGGGAAGTGAGGATGAGAAACCTTGCCAGGGACTGAGTCTAGCCCAGGGTAGTAGCTCTGTGCCCAGGGTACCACAGCACTTGACTTGCACCTGTTGAGTTAGGTGACCGACTACTCCCAAGGCCAAGGGGTCAGTCACCTCTTCCATCAACCCTCTGCCCTGATCTGAGTAATCTCGCACAAGCCGTGGCCGTGGCCCCTGCAGCTCTGGCCCCCGCAGGTCTCCTCGGCAGCTTGGTGGGGTTTTATCTGGCCCACTAGGCCTTGTCAGTTTCAAGAGCCCCCTGACCTTTTAATAAACATTTCCTATGTTATCGCAATATTCCCTAATTCATTCCCTTCTGTCCCCTGAAAATCTAAATCCTATTTAAGTTAATACCCTTCATTTTCATTTATAAAGACAGATACAAAATAATTATTTCCTATCTCCGCGCTTCCTTATCTCCCGTCCTAATAATGCCTTTGGCGGAAGCGCATTTCCCATCAGTTCAAACTGTTTGGGTTTTTTTTTTTTTGTTCTTTAAGAAAGAAAAATAAAATGCGTTCTCGGGCTTTGTCTCCTCTCTTCAGCCTTCATCGGCTCCCTCTTCCCTACAAGTGTCTCCTCTCTCCCGCTGAGAGGCTCTTGCTCAGCCGGCTCCTGTCATTTTCCTGGTGGGGCTGTCCCCATCTGAATTTCATCAGCCCCCGCACCTGCCTNTGAGCAGACGTGGTCTCAAAAAGAAACATTCTTTGGTTTCCTCTCATGGAAAGCAGCGAGCAGAGAATTCACAGTTCCCTTCCCCGGGCTTCTCTTTGAAGTGTTTGACCGTAAGGAGGAGGGATGAAAAGGGATGGGGAGATAGTGGTGGGCGTGAGGATCCAGGTTTAAGTGGAAACCAGGAAACAAGGGACCCAGACTTCAGGGACCCCCTCCATCCCTCGCCTTGACGGTTCCGCCAACAGTGACTGTTATTTTTGCCTGTTCTGTACCCGAGTCAGTCCTTCCCTCCTCTCTTTTACTTTGGGACGGTAAAAACTCAACACACAGATTGCATGCGGGGTTTGGGGGAAAGTCATTAATGGAAGCCGACTGATATTCAGGGGATCCGTTCTGTTCTCAGAAAAGGGTTATTCAAACCCAACTGTTGGCACTTGCTGAGAGCCTCCCCTGTGCCAGCCACATAAACGATCTCGTTGATTGCTCAGCACAGTCCAGGAACCTGGCTGCCATTGCTTCTCGATTTCACCTGTGAGACAGCTGAGGCTCAGAAAGACTGACGAACTCGCTCACGTCACTTGGGCAGCAGTGGTGTAGCTGGGCTTCACAGCCAGGTCTGCCCGACTCCACAGCCTATATTCCCAGTGTGTGAGTCTTGTCTTCCTTCCTGCCCCGCGATCACTCACACCCAGGCCTTCACTGGGAGGAATTTCCGTTACTCTTCCAGCTTTAAAGTCTCTGTCAAGGCCAAGAAGGCACTCTGAAGCTCTTTTGTAGGTGTCTAACAGACACACCCTGGGCTCTTTGAACATTCATGAAGAATGCAGGTGATGAGGCTCAGAGAGAAAATGGCAGAAGTAACGTCTGGAAAGATCAATGGCCACGGGGTGGGAAGCTTAGACTTTCTCTCTATCAGGTCCCTTCATCGTGTGGTCGAGGAAAACTGAGGCCTGGGAGGGGCGGGCCTGGCTTTTGCCTTCACTGGGCTCAGCGGCTAGAGCATACCGGTCTGGTGCCAGCTCGGGGTGCTCTACTTCATCTTTCGGGGGAACACGTGGAAGCCACATGGGGATCTGCAGAGGGGGGCTAGGGAATTGGGAACCTCTCATAAGACTTAAACTTGGGGTAAAGAAGGGGTTTAGGGAGGCCGGCAATGGCCAGAGGCTTCTGGATAAAGAAGGAACAGTCCCAAGGTTAACACTCCAAACTCCGAAAGGGGCAAGTGTCCCCGAAGCCTTGACTCCTAAGAAGGGTGTCCATTTTTGGGAAGTGGCTGACCAGCCAGTGCTGTCTGCCTTCTGGTTCCTTGGAAGGTCCTGGCCTGGGGGACCAGTGACCTGGTCACCCATGTTACTGGGCTCAGTGACATGCATAGAAACCTTACAAAATATCGTCAGCATAGTCAGTGTACAGCTTGGGCCGGAGGGCAGGAAGGATAATGGCAACAAGGAGGGTCTCCTAGCCAGAGACCAGTTACAAAACAGTGTGAATCAGACAACTGCTTCATAGGAATGGGCCCCTGAACCCAAAACCTAGGTAGCTGAGATAGCATCTTCCAGTTGACATTTGAAAGGTGATGAGGCCCCTCCTCTCTCCTTGTCCTGTGATACTGCCATTAGAACCATTCTCTTGCACCAGGAAGTCCTTCTAAAAACACACATGTGCACCCAGCCAGGAGCAGCATAATAAACCACTGGTGCAACTGGTTTGCGCTGGGACCATGAGGGAATGGGGCTCCGAGACAAGCATGCTGCGGTAAGTGTGCAGTTGCTAATGAGGGGCAAGATGGTGGATTTGGACGTCTTCTGAACATAAGTTGTCTCACTGCGGGGTCAGGGGAAGAATGGAAGAAGGCTTGGGGGCAGGGAGAGGCAGTCCTGAAATGAGGCTTCCTGGACACAGAAGGAGCTTGGCCAATCCCACGTTGCTCCTGACAGCGCCCTGGGTCAAGGGAGATACCGCGTGGCCTAGAGGAAAGGACACACAGGCTGCGGGGCTCCAGAGCTGGGTCCTGGTCCCAGAGCTGCCTCTCTGAGCGTCTGTTTCTGGTCCCATAGAATGAGGGTGTGTGGCTCTCGGTGTTTCCCACGCCCCACGTTATTCAAGTACTATTTTCATGAGGTTCGTCAGCTCTTCAGGTATTTTTCTTTCAATTGGTTTGCTTTAAAAATTTGTCCTCACCCTTGACAGACTGCCCTCACTACGTGGGTTTGGTGTGCACCTCATATTTTTTTCTAATGCACGTGACAATAGACTTAACTATGAATTTTCTTCTAGTCGTGCCTGCATATCACCAACATTGCCTTTTGTGCCTCCCTCTGAGGGGCTCCGGGCCAAGCGATGGCAGCCTCCTTCCATCTCTGCGGAAGCCATGATGCGTTCCTCAGGGGAATAGCTTCCTTTTCCCTCTCTAAATGGAGAACAACGTTTGCAGAAGCTCTGAGTCCCCATTGGGAGAGAGAAAAGATCTGCATGTTTCACGGATGCTGAAGCCAGATTCTGAGAGGGATGACAAAGTCATCGCTAATTGCAGCCAATTACTCTATCGGGTGGTACTGGTAAGGAAAATGACTTCAAGCCCAGAATCATCCAGGAAAGAATTACCATACTGGTAAATAATTTTGACTCCAGTAATTTTTAATGCTAAAATTTGCTACAAGTACTTAGAGAATTAAAAAAAAACCTCAACACTACATGCAAGGTCTCCATTAGAGCTTAATAAGACAGTTTTGTAATTAATAACCCACGAGTCACACCTGTAATTTGGGGTATGAAGAAGAAATATTAACTAAGCTTTTTTTTTCCTTTTTATGAAGGGCAGAATTATTTGCTCTCAGCTTCCTGAGAGAATCCACTGGAAGTGTCTTAGGTTATTCCAATTTGTCCCTCATCTAAAGGAATAAAAATTCATCAAGGTTGATCACACATTGTGTATTTCTAACTGGGCTTGTGATTCCATTCTGTGTCTTTTCCTGGTCTCTCTTTTCTCTGTGCCTCAGTTTTATCATCTGTAAAATGAATATGAAACGCAATGGCCCGAGGACTGTTATGCTCAAGCACTGTGTATCTATAAATATATATATATATATATATACATAGGCTGTAAACTGCTGCTGCGTCTTTAAGCAAACACTGATACCAAATTGCTTGGAATAATTTTATTAATTTATCATTTTATTTATTTCCATTCATTAAGTACCTGTTAAACACTCTCATTCATCACTCAATCTATCCATCCATCTATCCATTAATCTACATTTCCAACAAATATCTAGCAAGCATCATTTACATGCTATATCCTGAGGGAGACATTAAAGAGGTGTAAGAGAGAGCTCCCACTCTTTGAGACCCTGGAATTTGTTTCTCAAAAAGAAGTTGATAGATGATAGTTAACTAACAATACAACCTCCAGAGAGCTAGAGATACAATGGACAATGTACGTTTCCTCTACAATGTAGAGGAAAACCATTCTAAGAAGTAAGGGTTTTTAAGAACTCAGAAGGAGAGAGAGTTTTGTAGGGTGGCGGAGCCAAAGAAGTGTTTGAGAAGCAGGGGAGAGTTGGGCAGGGTATTTAAGGAGGAGCCGCATTTGGGTTGGCAAAGAAGAGTAAAAGGCGATTTTAGGTAATGCCCCACCGTCCGATTGCTGTAGGACTTTTGGCAAATCTCTTAACCTCTCTGGTCTCCCATGTCTTCCTCTGTAAAATGGAGGATAGGACTGGTTGCTCCAAAACTTTATGATCCAATGAAATTCTGGACAGGGGGAAGGGCATGAGTGATTTCAGTGCAAAGGCAGGGGAAAAGCTTAATGACCTTCGAAAGACCTTGTCTGATTTGCCCAGAGTGACTGTTCTGCATCAGAAAGAACAGCCTCTGTTTGAACTGAGGGCTGTAGCCTGGAGGTCTGATCCGAATTCCCTTTCCCTGGACTGGAAGAAACGCAGTCTCACTATCTTGCCAACAACTGCCTGTGGCAAATTCAGTACCCTGCTTGATGCAGCATTTGGAGGAAATTTTTCCATGAAAACAAAAGTTTTTGCTTAATTATTCAGCACACTCATGCGTTTAAAAATACTGTCCACTCTCTCACTAGCTGTCTTTTTAACAAAGCTTCTTGGCTTCCGAGGAAACAGCCTCCATTGTCTAAAGCTTCCTTATAAAGAACTCGGGGCCAGGCGTAATCCCAGCTGTCCCTGGGCTTAGCGAGAAGCTTCTGTAGGCAGAATGAGGTGTCTAAAGTGCCTTCCTGCAGAGATATGAACAAGGCACATCCAAGCTCCCTAGGGGCTGGTGTAGGCGGTGGGGGGGGCAGTGAGACAAGGTTATTTGGCCCAAGTGTGGATGGTGAGTTTTACGGGATCAGAGACGTCTTTCTCTACTCTATCTTTTGTTGGAACTTTATTTATCTATGCATCTTACATCTATCTAACGTATTCATTGCCCACTCTGTGCCCCACACTACTGTAGCTCCTGACACCCTCATGTATAGAGAAGAATTAGCGTAGGGCAGTTTTCAGGGCACATAGCGAAATTGTCAGGAGGAAAATAAAAAGCCTGGAGGAAGCCTTTTAATTGTTGCCTTGCCCAAATTTAACATCTTTGATTTCTTGGAGCCGTTCTAGTTGCATGGCGTTTGCGGGAGGTTGGCTCAATTGATGGAAGTTATCTACCTTGAGGAGGGGGTCAGACCTCAGCTCCAGAGGGCAGGACCATGTCGGTTTCATATGCAGTTCAGCCCATCATTAGATCAGCAGAATCCCAGTGACCGAAAGGTTTGGATGATGAAAACGCTATTTATCAAAACAGCAGCCCACTGAGATGCCAAGTTATAGCATTTAATGTAGTCACCAGCCTGCATGTGTCCCCTAAATATTTTAGGCTGCTTCCCAAGCCTCCTTGCTGAAGATGCCAGGAACAGCCATATCAAAAGAGAGAGGGCCTGAAGTTGGAAATGTGAGGCATTCTAGAGTGAAGCCAGAAGATCAGAAGGGATTGCCATTTTGCCTGTGACCCTGCCAGAGGGTCTTTTCACCACTACTCGCTTTCTGGGAGCTGCCTCCCTTCCATTGGGGATGGAGGTGTGGGTTGGATGGTGTGTGGTGGTGGTGGGTTTGAGGAATGGGATTAGCAGCGATCTCCAACCTCGGACCACAGAAGGTAGTTCCAGCTTACTAATCATTTGATTTCCATCACTGGAATAGAAGACAATGAGACATAAGTAGCATTAAGAAGGCATTTAGGTAGACATCTGATAGGACTTCTATTATGAAGGTCCCAAAAGAGACTGAGGACTTATTCAATTAGCCATGACCCTTGGTTTCTTCCATTGTTAAGTTAGGATAAGACTACTTATCTTGAAGACATTTGTGATGATGGGATTGAAAGAGATAATGTATATGAAGGCACCTAACACAGTGGTTGATCCCTAATAAGTACTTAGTATCTGTTGCTTGAATCTGAACCTGAAGCCTAGAGAGGAAATGAAGTCTTCTCTAAGAAGGTAGCTTCTAAGCTGGACTATATAAACTCTTCGGAATATTTTGGTCAAGAGGATGCTGCCTTTCAATGATTCTCATGGACAGTCCATCCTGCAAATGGATCTGTTGATATTGACTTCAAAAATGAAATGTTTATCCTGAGCGCCTTTTGGAAACATAAAAAACACAGTCAAGAGATCCTGCCTTCCTCAGATACCATGATTTGCCCATAGAAAGAGCCAGAAGGTCTCAAGGGCCATTGGCACTGAGCCCTGGACATGAGCTATGGTTCCTAAGCAGGTGGAAGAAAATAAAAGTCCAGTATTTTATCAATAAGTGTCTCAACTCTGTATTGCTAAGCTTATTCTTTCCAATTCCCCATTCCTTTCTTGCATCAAAAGGTGAGAGGGCAGAGATTTGCCATCACCACTAAGGACAAAATAGTAGAGAACAGGCTGAAAGCAAGGCTCTAAGATAGATGTTGGCAAGACCTTCCAAACAGAAGAGAAGAAATTAGAATTGGAATGGCTAGCCAGGGCCAGCCCTAGATTCTTGTCCAGGCATCTCCAAGAATGGAAGAGGCTACCAACTACTGTCCACTCAACGCAGGTATATTATGAGATCACCTTGTAAGATTTATTCCAGGTTCCACCAGGGACTAAGCTGAGAAGCAGCTGTCATGCTTAAGAAGCTACTGAGTGTGGTCGGGGTCAGAGGTGGTCCCTCAAAAGACTACTTTTCTCTTCTGCTACCATTTGGTAAAGGAAGGCACTGGGCTGGGAGATTCATTTGACAAGAAGGGTCAGGAAAGTGGCAGCTGTTGATCTCAGGTGGCCCAACACCCTCCCAGTGAAAGTAAACAGAAGTGGAGATAGATCAAGGGGTAAGGGGTCACCTTATTAGGAGGCTTAGAGGCCAGCTGTCTTCTGGAGTGTCTGGAGGGATGGATGCATGGCTGATCTGCCTCAGTCTCAGGATGGGGAGGCAGGGTGAGGGGTAAAGGGCAAGAGCTGCACGTTGGAGGAAGGAGACCCCAGCAAGAATGAGAAAGGGACCTGCCTAACCCAGACACTATTTCTGCTGGAAGTATGGGCACTGCTAGCTTTGGGCAGGTACGCCTTGTGCTGCAATTGTGCCAAATGGAGTTGAGTGGTTGGCTTAAAAAAACGAAAAAAAAAAAAAAGCACACTTCCACTCACTCATTTGCATGTGGTTTGCATCTCATTTGCATACTATTCGTTTAATGTCATATGCACACACTTCCCAGCTCCGGCTTCTTCTTCTCTCCAACCCCCCAACCAAGCTCCTTCATCTTCCTTTCTCAATACCTCTGTCCCCCAATTTTTGCTTCCCAATTTGTGCTCTTCTTCCTTCAAAGTAGTGAAAAGAGCAGAGGCTTTGGCATTGGGTAGACCTGTACTCTAGCCTAGCCTCTTTTCTATTCATCTATTGTTTAAGGGTCAGCAAATCGGTCATCTCTCTTGCTCTTGTCTGTAAAATGGGAACACTAACACCGGCATCACTGAGTTGTTGCAGAGAATAGGTTACGTTCGGAAAAGAGCATGTGGCTGGAGAGGAGGAACTCAATGAAGACTGCACTGCTGGTCCAGCTCTGCACTGATGCCTTCCAAGCCCACTCGGGAAAACTTTGTACCCTGGAAGCCCTACTTGCCATTTTCCTTGGAACTTTTGGATACGTCAGTCGCTTCTTCAAATTCGCCTCTCCCTCAGTCATGTGTCCGTCCAAGCTGCATTTAGAGCTGGGACAAGGGAAGGAGAAACCGCGTGGGCACAGTATTCCTTTCTGGCATTTTCCAGTGTCTTCTGATTTGGGGTTTTTCTCATTCATCTTCCCCAGCACCCAAAGCCTGGCGATGCCCTGGATACTAATCCCCAGGCAGGCTCGCTTCCTCGGCAGCTTCTTTCCCAGGCCTCACATCAGTCTGATCCCCAAAGCCTGGGGGCATATCCTCAAATCCCTGGCTCCGCCAGTGTCCTTGATCAGCCCACCTGTCCTGGCCTTCCCAGGATGTCTGGGTCACCTTCTGAGAACCCCTTGTTTCTTTGTCCAAACGGCATCCTGACTTCTCTCCTGGCAATGGCTTCCGAGTTTATATTTAGAGAGAGGCACAGCGAGGAGAAAACTGTTAAACCTCCACTCTGCACCGTGAGCAGTCACTTCTGTGAAACACTGCTCCCACCTCCTCATCACCTTGTCAGCCATTTTTGCTTTCTCTTTTTCCCTAAAGTGAGTGTGAGAGGCTGCAGTGAAAAATGATAAGAATGGCTAAACCTTGAGTGGCATTTACTATGTGCCAAGCACAGTTCCAAGGACTCCTCGTATATGATCTCATTCAATCCTCATGGCAACCCCAGGGACTAGCTGCTATTATTATCCCCATTTTACAGATGACGGGAAGAAGTTAAACAACCTGTCTGAGGTCTCAGGCTACAGAGGGCGGAGCCAAAATTCTAATCAGGGCAAACAGATCCAAAGTCCATTCTCTCGGCTATTGGTCATAGTGGGTCAACATAGGGAATATGTGTGTAGGATGGAAAGCAATTATTCTTGACGCTTTCCAAATTTGGGATCAGAAAGAGCAGGCTTGTGTTGCACTAAGCAGCGTTAAGTGAGGCATCAGGTAGGACTACTTTGTTTCAAAGAATCCACAGCAGCGCCAGCACAATTGTATGCATGGGGTTACAGCAAATGGTGGCGTTCTTGGAGTCTGCAAAAACCATGTGCCTCCCAGCATGGAGGTGTCCACTGAGTGAGAAGTTGGGCTAGAGAGAGGATTAAGGACTGCTGAATCAATTAATCAATCAATGAGATGATCGATATTTGTTGAGTGTTCTCTGGGAGGCCACCTCCTTTCCAGGTTCAGAAGACCATAAAGACTCATTGTTTGGGCAGACGGGACAGAGGCCACAGCCTTCGCTTTGTCATCTCGTTTGCCCTGTCATGTAGTCCAGATCTCTGTCCATGTCTGCTCAGGTCCACAAGCACCGCCCCTGTGTGGGGACCGCCCCACAAGCTCTGCACTCGCTCCAAGGTCACTCCTGGTGCTCTTCCCCAAGCGGTCTGTCCAGAGCCAGGCCCCTGATCAACTCCTTCCCCTAAGCCCCCTCCAAGGGCTCCTCTGAACCCTGTCCAGTTGGTTCCTAGGATGGTTGACTATCAGTTCTTTCCGACCCTATCAGCTGGTCATAAGTTTACAGGGGAGTCACGCATTCACTTAGCCACTGGTTCACGTACTCTACAAACACTTATTAATAGTCTCACATGTGACAAGCCCTGTGCTGGGGCCCAGGGATGTAAGGATCAAAGAGTTCTGTATGCTCCGGCTCCCAAAGGCCTACCGGTAGTGGGGGAGACAGAAAACTCCGGAACCGGTTGTAGCATATTCCCAGACCCATCCCGGCTCAGGGTGATGAGCTGGAAAGTCTGTGTCTTGGTCAGGGTGCCTCACCTCCCCTGTATTTTTAGTATGGCTGCATTTACCATCCATCATACCGATTAATTAATTAATTGCATTTTATTTTATATTCTGGGAGTTTGGGTGTTTTGAAGGCAAAAATGCAAATGTATGCAAATCAGCACACAAATTTATGCAAAGACAACATGGAAATGTGTCCCCAGATTTCCTGGGAAAAAAATCTGGAGGCCTCAGCCAGTCCCTCAGCAGTCTGCCTGTCCCCAGGCCTGTCCTATCGTCCCTTTTGTTTGGGTTTTTAATCTGCGCTGGGCTCCCCGCCTGGCCACTCTGAGGTCAGCAATGCAGGTGGGCAGGCGGCAGCCTGGCCATCCATTATCCCGAAACCTCTCAGCTTCCCGAGCCACCAGAAAACTCCCTCCTTTCCTGTAATCGGCTTTCATTTGAAACAATCAAGAGATTTCCTACCACTTTCCCCTATGACCAGGTCTCATAAAACACCCAGATGCTGAGTTTCAGGTTTGGAGCCTGGCTTGACTAAGCGACTTTAATGGAAGAGGTTGGCAATGTCTGCTTGTTATTATTGAAAAATAAATCCAAACCATTTTATTGATCATCTTCTGTGCTCACAGTCTCGGTTCCCCCCCAGAGAGCTAGGAGCCGACGTGGAGGCTGGGGGAGGTGGGGGAGGTGGGCGGCCGTGCAAGGTGCGGCTGTCCAGCAGGTGACACAGTGATAAACAGCCCGATCCCTGCTCTGGCCAGGAGACCTCATGGACGCAGTGTGCTGGGAGGAGGGGCTGTGAGGACAGAGGCTGACCTGGACAGCACGAAAGGAAGATCAGCCTTGTCAACCAGGCAGAACGTCATCAGGTAGTCTGGCCCTGCAGCCAGAGAGCAATGGGAGCCTGAGGAGGCGGGCTCCGGGCCACCAGCCCTGGAAAGGACGGCGGGAGGGATGAACCAGCAGCCTCCTGCCCGTGCCCCCGCCTCTCACCACGACAGCGCAGACATGGCATTAGGCTTGGCTTAGCCACACACCAGCTCACATGCCATCAACTTCCTGAGCAGGGCCAGACCCTCACGAAGACGCGTCAGCTAAAGACCGCCTGGAGGATTTGATTCAGGCTGAACGCGGAGAGCTTCCGGAGGGTGGGCGTTATGAGACACCAGCACAGATGATGAAGAGGGGGATGGATGGGAAACCTCTTCCTTTGGAGAACCTTCGAAACAAACTCAGCACCCATTTGCTGTGTGGGAGAGGAGCCACAGCTCTGTCTGGAGGCGGGGGATGGACTGGATGACTGCTCAGACTCCAAGGAGACTAAGGATAGATCTACCCAAGTGCACAGGGAGGGCATCTTGTCTATCCACGTGCGGCCATGCCAACAGACACACTTAGTGTTTTCTCCCTCCTTCCCTCCCTCCTTCTGAAGACAGCCTCCGCAGATCGGCGGGTCAAACCATCCCCCCCAGTGTGAACCGGAGCTCTGTTTCATTCAGCCACACGTGCCCTCTCCCTCCTCTGTGTGGATGCAAAGCCGCTCCCGTCTCTGGGGGAGCTCCCCTCCAGGCAGCCTCGTTGCCATTCCGGCCGGAGCCTAGAGCTCAGACCTCTGGAGGGGCACAGGGCAGCGTTCTGGCAAGCAAGCATGTCAGAGCAGCTCTGGCGTTTCCCTAGAACAATTCAAATTGCTTTTTTTACACCTCACTGCACTATGCCAACCCTGATTCACATTATTTGTGCACTCGCTAAGTGTACATTATCTGATCCGTCACCCTGTAAAACGCTGCAAGAGAAATCCGTGGCTCCTGTCTGCTGCTGACTGTGGGTCAAGCACAGAAGTCTCTGTACAAATATTTTTGCAAAATGGGAAGGAAGAAATAAACCCAATGCCACCAACAACAATAGCCACCATGGCCGTGGGCTGGGAGAGAACGTCCATGCCTCCTGCCCCAGTAACTCAGACTCTCCTGGAAAAGACAGCTCAACCAGAAAGCTCCGGCACCATTTCTTCTCATGGCCTCCTTTCAGTGTCACATTATTTAACAGGAAAAGACAACCAGAAGGGGAAGAAATAAGTCTTTGAACCCAGCTATGCAGATTTCCTCTGACTGGAGCTAACAGTCTGGAGAGAGCTGAAGGCAAGGGGTAGTTGGAAGGAAGGCGCATGTGAGAAAGAGCAAGAGGGACAATATTCTGTCTTGTGACTAGCCCAGCCTCTCTGAGGGAATAGGGCTTCCTGTCCATCTCAGCCCAAGGTACTTCAAAAATGGATCAAAGACCCTGAAATCCTTCCACCTGGGGTCATCTGAGAGCTTCGCAATCTGGCTGTCAGGGTCCCTACCAATCCCTCCAGACGGCTTATTTCTAGAAAACCCAAGTGTTATTAGAAAATAAAAGGATTCCTACCTCTGACCAGATCACTGCACCCTTTTCTCTCCTGTAACCTGGGTAAATCGGACACATTTTTGTTTCTGGAGATCCCGCTCTGTCCCAAATGGTCACTGGAACTTTGACAATCCATCTCGTGGAAGGTCAGGGTCTTCCTTCTAAACGGGAACAGCTAGGATCTTCTATAGCTTGGATGGGAGCCCCTGCACAAGTGTGAATGTGGATGCCTCCCTGTCTGAAGGGAGACCTTCAGGGGTACCTTCTTCCAGGCTACACTCAGCACGGTCTGAGCTCTGAGTGTAACTCCCTGCGTGCACATGGAGAGCACACGCGGGGCGTATGAGCCCATCCCAGGGCCCGTGGGATGGAGGAAGCCGAACAAGAGAACGACCCAGTCCCTGCCCCAGGGTTGCTTGTGATCTGGTTGGATTGACAAATCGCTATCTTTCCCAGCTGTTCCCGAGTTGGCTCCAGCCCCGGGGCTCCTGAAGGGTACTGTGCAGCAGTGAAGCCCAGGGGTCGCCCAGCTGAGAGCCACATTTCCTTTCTTTTGGCAGGAGCCAGCAGCTTCCACGAGGGAGCTCACATCTCGGTGAAAACAAGAAATCTGATGCCTCGCTGACAACTCATTTCCTCAACCTTCATTCCGGGGAAAGGCAACTTTGCGCTCCAGCTGCCATATTGTGGCCGCAACCCCTGATGCACCATCAATTAAAAACAGCAATAATTATGCATGGGAAAAAAGCCACAGATAATAGGCTTCCATTAGATTAAGTAGTTATATGAATAAAAAAAAAATAAAACCTATACTTCGGCTAATTAAGCCCACTCACCATCTGATTAAGATGTGTTGTGAGACCATGGAAAAGTACCAACCACTAACTGTAAGTAATCCGGTACAGATGGGAATTAATAGTATATTCCCCGGCATAGAGATAATGGATCTCCATAGAGGTTAATCAGAATCATTAATAAGCATTGACAGGATGGATGGTACCAAACAGCTGGTGACTAATGTCAGGGTCAGGGCAGGCCATGCTCCTAAGTAAAAATGGCTGCTCGGTTCTGCCTGCTCCCCTACTGAGATCAGTTGTCAAGGAGGGATAGATGCGCCGACCTCTTGAGATGTCTGTTTTCAGGTTGGGGGGTTACAGTTCTAAACCTGCTGTCTGGGCTCAAGTGGATGGAAGAGGAATTGTGACCCATCCAGGAGCCTGGGGTCAGGACTCAGCTGCCCAGCCTTTCAGGGAGGGGCCTCTGTGCCAGACCGTAGGGCGTCAAGGGTAACTAGGGACCAGAGCAGTGGGTGCCCCAGAAGAACACCATGCCATTTGGGAGAGAGAGCCAAGCTCCTTTGGGATGGGCTCAGTTTAGCCTGGGAAGCAGGCCCACAGCAGCACCCTAGTCCAGCCTGGTCGTTACAGCCCAAGGCTGCTGTTTTGGGGGCTGAGGATCAAGGGCAAACCCCAGAAATGGCGTGGGAGAAGCAGCTGTGGGGAGAGAGAGAGAGGAGCGTGTGTGCCGCACGGGGCCTGCAGTGCGGAGCCGGGGGGGCAGGAGGCCTCTCTCAGACAGTGTGTCCAATGCCCATTTAGCCGCTACTCTAGAGTGGTCCCTGTCCTTCGGAGCAGCTGTGAGGAGAGCGCCGGGGCCTTGCCTTCTAATTACCACTAATTGAGTAAATGCTGAGATGATCTCTCTCTCCCTTCCCCTCCACTCCTTCCCCCCACAAAGGCAAGGGAGAGATACAGAGAGGTCAAAAAGAGACTTTTCCAAATGGAGGCAGGCAAAGGATGACACAGTGTGAATACCAAGCAGCCACTGTCCCCCAGGGAAGGGCTGGGATGGGCCAGAGAGAAGCGGGTCTTCTCAGAGTGCAGCAGGCTTCTGGGTGGGGAGGGGGTGTGCTGGGAGAGGAGAGGGAAGAAATGGGGCTGGGGTGGGGGCTGAGGGCTGGGGGCTCAAGTCACTCTCCCAGCCTGGCTTCCTCTCTCCTCCCCTGCAGAGTAGCAATGTCTCCGGTAGGCGGGAAGGCATGTCTTCTGTAAGGGGTCTGGCTGGATTCTTGAACTCCTGGGTCTGTGTTTACGGGGTCACTTCCTCTGCAGTCTGGATGGGAGGGTGGGGGCCTCCGCCAGCTCAGGCTCTGCCAGGGGTCATACAGCCACTGTGATCACTAATGGAGGGCCTCAGGGCAAAAACAGTAGTTAGTTTTCCCTTCCCTCAGGCTGTGGGCGGAGCCTCGGCTATGCCTGGAGCAGGCCCAGCAGCTCAGGATTTGAAGTCGGAGGTAGTAAGTTAGTTTCCAAACAGGTTTTGTGTTTGTCTTCATTTTTAGTTTTAATAAGGATCCCTTGTTTATCTTCCCCCGAGCTTTGTAAAGCTGGGAGGTGAGAGGAGCAGCCAACCCCATTTCACAGAAGGAAAAACTGAGCCATGAGTGAAGGGGCTGGGCCCCTGTTCATTTCTACTTTGGAGCCAAGGCAAGAACCCAAAGTGTTCCGAAGTTCCAGGCAACCCACTAATAATCCAGAATATTCGGGAAAATGTTGCTTTCATTTTAAGTTATGCAAGGAAATTATGCTTGCTTTTTTTAATTATTCAAATAGCACAGAAGGGTTTAAAGTAAAAAGTAAGAGTCCCCAAGCCCACTCTTTCAACTCCTAGGTCCCACTAGTTATTTTTTTGAGAAATCTCCCCTGCAAGATAAACAAGCCTGTTTATCTACATATTTTCCTCTTTTCCAAAAAGTAAAAAGAATAGCATTGTCGTACAACTTCATTTTTCCATTTGTCGATTCTGTTTTATTGCTTTACAGTTTTCAAAGCACCTTTATTGTCACATTAATCCGTCAAAGTAAGTGGGAGAGGCATCATCGTCCCTGGTTTTGAGACAAGGCAACAGACTCTGAGGTTAAGTCACCTGCCTGCTCTTAGGCGGCTGTTTATTGCTGAGGGTACGATCAACCCCGGACACAGGGGCGACATCGGCAAGGACTGATGCGGGCCTTCAGAACAGGGATAGCAAACCCTCACATAGCCCGTGGCAGGTGCCAGAGGCTTCCCTACATGCACTGCATCTCTCCTCTGTGGAATCCCCACCATGCTACGAGATGAGCTCTGTGATGACTGGCCTCAGTTCACAGATGAGGAAACCAAGTCACAGAGAGCCAGGCTCGCACCTCCAGCCACCCGTGGTGCTGGGGTTGCGACCCCAGAGTTTCCTTCCGGAGTCTGTGTTGTTGACTTCTACATCGCACTGTCACTTACTCTGTGGCAGGCACTGCTAGATGCTCTTTACATATGGAAGCTCATTTAATCTTCATGACAACCTTGTATCAATTATCAGTAACAACATGGGACCATCGGGCATCTTCACTAAGCTCGAGGATAAGGCATCTCCCAACAGCGCTGGGAGACTTCGAGGGCTATATGCCTACCTGAAAACCAAATTCATCAATTAGTGGCCCTAAAGGAACAACCAAACAAATCTTAGCTAGAGACACTCATAATTATACCAACTATCATTGACTGAGTGCTTACTCTGCCCCAGGTCTGTTTGAAAGGCTTTCCCTACACTTGTTTATTTCTTTTTATAACAATCTTGTGATCAAAGGATTGTCATCCTCATATCATAGATGAAAAAAATCTAAGGTTCAGAGAGGTTAAATAGCTTTCCCGAGGCCACACGGTTAAGTGGAAGAACCAAGATGGGACCCAGACCTACCTGAGTCTGAAGTCAGACTTTGTTTCTTCCCAGCCTATATCTTGTTTTCTAGAGTGACTAGGGGCATTAATACCTTCTTTCCTTAACATTCCAAGGTTTGAGGTAACCCCAGCTCCCAGCCCGGGGAGAGGTAGTCAGCCAATGGCCACAGCCTCTTCTATACCAAAGAACAATGGCTCCTGGGGCGCGTGGGTGGCTCAGGTGGTTAAGAGTCCAAATTCAGCTCAGGTCATGATTTCCCAGACGTGAGTTTGAGCCCCACGTCAGACTGTGCTGACAGCTCAGAGCCTGGAGCCCACTTCTGATTCTGTGTCTCCTTCTCTCTCTGCCCCTCCCCAAGTCTCTCTCTCTCTCAAAAGTAAACAAACTTTTAAAAAAATTTTTTAAAGATGCCTATGTACGTGTATCTCAAACACTGCTCTGTGAGATGGAGGTCAGACTCAGCTTTTCAGTGGTTAGAATGGGGAAGGGGAGGGCCAGGATGGGGTTCGATCCCACCTGGGGCGTGCTTTATGCTATGGGATGACTTTGAGACCACATGTTCCGTACTTGGTGGGGAGGGCCCACTGATACACACCCTGGGGGACTTTTAGGGAACACCCGAAGACTCCCCTCCGAGGGGCCTTCCTGGTCACTCCCCACCCTGCCAACCATCATTCCCCATTCTGTGTCTGAATCTGAGTATTGTGAGTACTTGGCATAAGTACTTGCCCTCAGCACAGCACCCTCACTGTCCACCCATGTTGCAGTCTGTGTCAGGATTCCTGTCCTTCCTAAGGCTGAAAAATATTCTATGGTGAGTGTATATCATAGTCTGTTTTCCATGCGCCTGTTGATGGACACACAGGTGCGGTTTTAAGCATCACGATAATGTGGTTCCTCCTTCCACACTCACGCAGGCAGGCAACTGCCCATCCACTCACGTGTGTGAACATTCAGCAGGCACATGTGGAACTCCTACGGCATACCAGGATCGTTGACAAGCCTTGCAGATTTTGAGAGAAGTTGAACGGTATGCCTGCTCTCCAAACGCTCACAGCTTTAGCAAGGAGCTAGTTCTTTAATAAGGGCACAGGGAGGGCTGCCTGGATGAGGAGGGGTCGGTTTCTCTGGCAGGAGAGGCAGGAGTGTGTATCAGGAAAGGCTGCACAGAGGAGGCAACCTTCGAGCTATGTCTTGAAGGATGAGTAGGTGATTGGCAGGCGTACAGGCTGGGAGGGCGTCCCAGGTGGGGGCGGCACACGACCCAGGGAGTGGCCTGGGGTGAATGAGTGGGAGAGCGTGGGTCATCCGAAAGGTTGCAGGTGGTGCCAGTGACCGGGGCAAGGGGGGTAGGGAGGAGCTGGGCAGGGGAAGAAGGCCCAGAGACAGACGAGGCTTCGGGGGCAGGAGGGGGCCAAGTTAGTAGGGGGCCGTGTTCACCACACAGAGGGTTTCAGGGTGTTCTAAAAGAGCTGAGCCTGGAGAAGCCTCACTGGGAAGCTTCCAGGGAAGGAGGAGTTTAATCCATGCTCGGGGTTCTACATGGGATGGCATGCAGTTTCAGGAGGTAGCGTGTTGGACGAAAGGATTGTCAAGGTCATTATACCTCTTGAACTTGATGATTCAAAGACGCAGGGTCCCTGGCCCAAGGAGAATTAACCGGGTGCCCAGCTTGCGCCCACCTGAGGAGATGCTAGAGGTCCTAGTGGTATTCGGTGGGGGCTGGAGTTGGCATTCAGTCACTAGGGAATGCCGTCTAGCCACGTGCTCCAAAAACCACAAGTTCAAAAATGTCCGGACACCTTGGGCCAAAGTAGCTAAGAAAGTGAACTCTAGCTTTTACATAGCGGGGGAAGCAGGGACCCCACTGAGTCTCAAACATCACCAAACTGAACGTTTAGGAGCAAACTGGGACTCTCTGAAACTCACCTAAGGGAAGGGAAGGATTCCTGATTTCAGATTTTTGGTCACCAGCTGTGTGGCCTGGAAAAAACTGCTTGATTTTCTGAACCTGTTTGCCCATCTGTAAAAGAGACATAGCATCCACTTGCTTATTTTTTCAGTACAAATACAGGAATGGTCCAAATAAATGAGGGTGATTCCATGTGTGAGGAGGCTGCCAGATATGATGGGCAGGGGGCGGCTTGCAGGGCAGAAGAGGGAGGGGTACGGAGGATCCTCCAGGGGCACAGACATGGGTGAGAAACCCCCAAAGCAGGGCTGCCAGAAGCAGAAATTTACTTGGAGGTTTGCTCAGGTTATCTGCTGATGGAGCCGGGCTCCAACCTCATGACAGGTGACTGTCAGGGACCTGTCTGTCGGCACAAGTAGCACAGGTCATCGAGACTTAGCGCCATGCCAGGTGACCCCAGGAACCGAGGATCAGATCTGAATTCAGAGAGGGAAGCTGGAGTAAGAGTCCTCACCCTGGCACCAAATGGTCTGTGCAACCTCTCCGTCCAGGGTTCCTCATCTGTGAGTCTCAACTAATTCCTGCTTTACCTGGTGGCTGTTAAATGTCAAAGTGCGCTTTAAAGCTAGAGAAATCTGAAGAAATGGCTGCTTAAATGGCTGCTTCCTGCACTGCCCTTCCCCATCCAGGAGGCTAAAAAGATGGTGCTGTCTTCACAAAAGACTTGCAGCTGTTCTCACCAGTTCTGGGTCCGTGGGGCCCGCCCAGCTGCCCAAAGACACTTTGCTGTTCACCAGCTTGGCCGCCCAGCTCGCCTGTAAAAGCTAAGAATACGTTATAAAACTGCCGTAAGGTTTTATGAGCGCTCTTTCCTTCCCAGGGACCGATCTCGGTGCTGTGAATCACACCGGAGTCTGCACGTGGGGCTCAGAGCGTGGGGCCAGGGGAGGAGGGTGTGCAGATGGCGTGGGGACAAGTGGCTTCGTGAGAGTATTTGGAGCAGCAGGAATGTGCTGCCTCAAATGGGCTCCGCCTCTGCGTGACCTTGGCCGAGTCTCCTGCCACCTTGGTTGGGCCATTCAGTCTAGCCCAAGGGAGGAAGGTAAAAGAAAAAGGGGTGGGGGTGGGAGGGAAAGAGACAGAGCGGCGAAACACAAAAATTTGGAGTCAAACAGGAGAGTGTCTCACCTCCTCCATTTTCCAGTGTGTGACAGGCAGGTCACTTAACCTCTATGATCCTTAATTTTGTCATCTGTCCAATGGGGATAATGACAGCAAGAAGCTTCGAGGGTTGTTCAGTGGAGATAAGTGGACCAGAGTGATCGATATGTGTCAAATATTATTATTTTTCACACAGTGTTTAGCAAGGAGTAAGCGTCCAATAAATCTTTTTGGAATGGATAAGTGAAGAATGAGTAAGCACAGGCACAAGACAGAACAGGTGTCGTAGAGGAACACGAGAAAGAAAGGAAAGAAGGCCTAGCCTAAATGTCACCTGCTTGAAACCCTTTACCTGCTGCATGTTTTGTTTTCCTCACCCACAGATGGATGGTCTGAGATGAGTTGGGCTTCAAGGTCTCTCTCGGCTCGCCTGTTTGTAGACTCTTGATGTTTTCCTTAAGTCCCTCCTTTGCGCATTATTTATTAAGCATCTTCCACGTGCTAAGTAGTGTCCTAGTTACTGTGAACAAAACACGGGAAATCTTTGCCCTTTTGACACTTGCTGTCTATTGCTGGCAGAGGTGAAACGCACACAGAACGTGATGAATAACCAGGTTACATAACAAGCTAGACGCCATTACGCGCTAAGGAGAACTGGGGAGCAGGGTGAGGGGACGGCGAATGCTGGAGAGGGCATGACAGTGCCCAGTGGGGAGTCAGGGGAGGTCTCCATTGACATGACCCCCTTGGGGCAGAGACTTAAAGCAAGTGAAGGAGTGAGTTGTGCTGATGTCTGGGAAAGTCCAGGCTAATGCAAAGGCCCTGGGGCAGGAGATTTGTCTGGCTTGGCAGAAGAACAGCCCCATCCTCGCTGAAAAAGAGAGCAGAATACAAAATCATCCCCTTAGTTGACCAGGAGACGACTCCAGCTGTGGTCCACCACCCTTCTTCCCAGCCTGTGTCCCCAGTTCCTCCTGTCCCCCATCCCTCCGTGTCCTGGCCTGGCCAAGGCTCTCCTGCCCTGAGAACAGATGGTGTTGAGGACATTTCTTTTTAAATGGAGTCATTTAAACATTATCAGCTTCTTGGCTGGGTAGCAATGAAGCACCAAAACTTTGGTTGGGCAGGAAGGATGGAGGAGCAGTTGTTAATCACGCATCTTACCCTGGGAGGAAGAGGCGGGTGAGGAGAGGGGCCAGGGCTGTGCGAAAGTTAGGAAGATGAGCCACTCTGGCAGAGCTAAGGGACAGAGCCGGCTCCTACTTAGTTCTGCCTTGTAGGAGGAAGAGTACCAGACCAGGGGTCAGGACCCCAGGTTCCAGCCGTGAGCCCGCCACCAGCCAGCTGTGAAACCTCGTCCAAGGCAGTTCAGTCTCAGCCTCTGATTCCTCTCCGTTATAGTTCGAGGCTGTTGAATGCAGAGACAGCTCATGTTCTCCAAGTGTAGCAGCTCTGTGCCTCTCCCACAAGACCATAAACGGCTAGTGGGGTAAGTCCGACTCATCTTCACCCCTCAGCATCCGCATCTTAGGGACCGCGGTCTAAGGGGAAAGGGACTTCCTTACAGACCGGGGCTCTAAGAGTCAGCCTACGCTTGAGTCCTTTGCCTGTTCTGGTTTCCCGAGCCTGCTTGACTGCAGACTGACCCCTCAGCCCACGGGCCCTTCTATGAAAAGGCAGTCGATGGGAAAAACTCAGTTTGTTTACTTTTCATTCCCTTTTCTCAAGTGGGCTGTGAGTAGGGGGAGAGGATCCTGGGAGCTGGTTAGATGGGCGGCCCGGGGTCAGCCTCGGAGAGGCCCTCTTCTTCGCTTCTCTTCTGCACTCATCCTCAGCTCCAAGCCATGCCTCTGTGAACACCCACTCGGCCCCAGTCCCAGGAAACTCCAGTCTCGCTCCGGTCGCGCTTGAAGCCCTGTCACCCTAATAGAGGGAACTAATGTTTCCGCATGCATCCCCACGCACCTCCAGAGGGAGGCCCTGCTGGCTGATGCAAGGCCTAGTAATTGCCCAGAGATTGATCTGTGGATGGTGATTCCGAAGCAGCCATCCGTGCTCCGTGCGGGAGCGAGTGGCAAGGATGGGGTGATTATGGAGGGGCGCCCTTGACTGCCAAAGAGTCTCTGGGAACTCGCAGTGGCCCTCACCCCTGCATGGCACTGCCAGGGTGCTCGGGCCCCCCTGAGCCCCTTCCCCAGCTCGGGGCAGCACAGAGGATGGGGATCAAGAGGAAGGGTCTCCCTCCTTCTCCTGACTGGTTGACGAGGTGGAGGCGGGAGAGGTTATAAGAAGTGGACTCTCCATTAAGACCCGCCAGTGCCTTTTCCCATCAAGGAGCTGAGACATTGTTGGTGACCTGGCAGTGACATTTCAGGCTGGTGTGCCGAGTTGAGTCCCTTCCCGTGGGAAAATCGCTCCGGATGACTGGGCGGCATCCAAGTGGAGAGAGTACCTGAGCCGTGGACTTAAAAACACAGTGAGTGTATCGAATCGCTATGTTGTACACCTGAAACTAATGCAATGTTGTGTGTCAACTCTACTGCAATTAAAAAAAAAAAAGATTAAAAGAAAAAAGACTGCAACACCCACTACTCATGATGTGATATCCACAATGCCTTGAGGCTGATCTGTAGATTCCTGGTCTGACACCAAGGGAAAAAAAGAGTGAATGCAAAGAAGAAATGAAACCTAGGTTCAACACCTTATTTATATGTCCTCAGTCCCACGCAGGGTAATCCGTCAAGCCCTGGCTGGTGTCCTCAAGAAAGGCTGGAGGATTGGGCGGGAAGACACTGGCCCTGAGGTGCTAGGTGTTCCAATGATTCTCAGGAGGCCCCTGGGGAGTTCTCTACATTCCTTCGTTGTCTGAGTCTTGGTTAGCCCATTGGAAAATGGGGATTCCCACAGGGCAGGGTAGGTGAGAGAATTCTGTGAGGAAGCAGATGAGGCAATGCTTTAGAAACCATAAAGCACTCATGAAAGTTAGCTATTGCTGCTGTGTTCGCTGTTAGCAGGTACCAATGAGAAGCGTTTCCAATCAAGATTTATAATACAAACAGCAATTTTCTACCCCAGTTACTGAAACCCACCAGTAACTTCTATCCCAAGAAGGCAATGAGGGCTTCAAGGGTTTGGACAGCTAGCTCCCCACTCCGAGGCCAGCGCCAACCCACACTCATCCCTCCGCACCTGCCAGCTCCTAGACCTTGGACAAGGGAACTTATCTCTATGGGTCTAATCTTACTTAAGCCTTGTTAGCTCTGACATAACTCACTGGAAGGCACACTGTTATCTTCCATGATCTCTGCCCACCCCTCCACTTCCTCCGAATCCTGCCCTAAACTATTTCTCCTCCTCTCTGGGATTGTACTTTTGCCTTCCAGAATCTTCTCTGTGCTCCCCACCCCCCATCCGCACACCCCCTTTCCTCTTTGGTCTTTCCAGGTTTTGGCGAGAGAGATCTGTGTCCTTCCCCGAGGGACGTCCCTGAGAATTCTTTAAGCGGCTGGGAAGGGAAAAGGATCTCATGTATTTTTTGGTACCAGAGATAATCAGATAATCGTGCAATTAGCAGTAATTTTATCGCTCCTGTAATTTCCTTTTAACAAGAGCCCCCTTAAAAAAAAAAAAAAAACATGAGGGATTTCTCCCCCTCCCCGTCGTGTTGTTGTGTCTGGAGTGTCTGTCATCAGGAGTTTGGTCCGACACCCACGCGCTCAGCGAGGAAGCCCGGGAGAGGGGAGAGATGCGGGAGGCAGACCGCCTGCGGGAGAGAGATTCTGCGGTGGCGGCGCCCCGGCTCTCCTGGCTCCCCGCCGGGCAGAGGCTGCCGAGGGGACCCAGCGGGAGGAGGCTGCTCCGGTCCCCAGGGGCCATCTCTAGTCTCTACGGGGGCTCCCCGTGCCTGCCCCTCCCCCCACGCGATGCCCCCTGGGCGGCTGGGAAAGGACTCTCGGGGCAGACTCCGGAGGCTGGGGGGCGGGGGGTGCAGCCAGGCTCACGCGGGACTCGGGGAGCGGGAGGGAGGCCGTCCCGTTCCCCAGCGCCGCTCCCTCCTCGCGGGTTGGGGCACAGAGGAGGCAGGCACCCCCCACGGCCTGGTGCCNGAGCGACGCGGGGCAGGAGAGGGGCCGCCTCGCCACGGCCCAGGCCTTGGGGGGACAGGGGATCTTCCTGTCCCTTGCCTCCGGTGGAGAGGCGCCTCACTGATGAGCCTTGTCATCATCCTTCAAGTGTAATTTTTTTAAATTGCAAAAATCTTACAGAGCTATTAACCTCAAAAGAGTTTAACATATGGCAGACCGAGTCTCCCTCTTACCCTAATTATAAGGCTCGCAGTAATGGGGCTGTCTTTTAAGTTACAGCTGCTGCGCTTTTGGCTTTCGCTAACATTACATCCTATTAAAGAGCTACATTAAATGCATGCAAATTGCCAGAGCGACCGCGCTCTCCCGACCAATGAGGGGGACGGATTGCAGCCCAGGCGGCGATACGGAGGGTCAGACTCTCCCTGCTGCGAGCGCCGTATGATCTATCAATCAAACTCCTCTCATTAATTAACTAATTCATTAAATATCTTTATATATGAAGGCCCGGCCAGGCGGAACATTGTGTTGACAGGGACGTCCCGTCAGCACTTAGCCCGGCGTGCTCCCCTCCCCTCCCNCCCCCGGTCTGCAGGGAACAGAAGCAACCGCAGTGCCCGCCCCTGGGGGCACCCTCCTGGGGTCTCCTTGTGTGCGACCCCTCCTCCTCCCCGCGTGCACCTGTCCCGCACACGCCATGGCACGGTTGTGATGAGCTGTCCATGGATCTGGCGCCTCATCTTCTCTGGTACCCCTGGAGGGCCAGGACCGGACTGCATCTCGCTCATCTTGCACCCCCGGCGCCCAGCACAGAGCCTGCCCCATGGCAGACACTCCCAGTGTTGGTGGAATGGAGGAAGACACGATGTTATGGAGCGCCTTCCTCTCCAGTACCACCAGCGCCAACGAGGCCCTCCTTGGCAAGGCTCTTCTGGTAGACTGGTCACTCCAGGGAGGAGGAGACGGCGATATGAGCGGACGGCATCTGTAGAGAGGGCTGGGGAAGGAAGGATGGCTTTATGGTAGTTCTGGAGGAGGGGCAGGGAAGGGGGGAGGGGAGAAAGGAACTTTTGAAGTTCAGAGATGCTAAGCCACGTGGCCACAAAACTCTGAAGCAAACTCTTAGGAGAAGAATGAAGTGATGCCATTCTGAGGACAGAGACGTTTAGAATGGATGGTGGGCTTCCCGCATTCTTTATACACACGTACATTTATGTTTATGTGTGTGTATACATTTGTTGTGTAGACGTGCATATATATGTATATGTATTTTTGTGGAGCAGCCACCCTACGACCATCCCTTTCCTGTACTATCTCATGAACCAGGCAGCTTTGCCAGGCAGTTATTTTCACTTCCAGGCTATCCAAGAAGACACAGGGACTCAAAGAGCAAAAGTAACTTATCCAAGGTCAAGCGGCAGAGTCGGATGCAGGACCAGTGCCCACTGCCCATTAGCACATTAAAAAAAATGACACGCGAGAGATCAGTGGATGTACTGCTCCCCTCGGTGGCCTGCCATTCCTCTTTGTCCACGCGGTTGTCTTTGTGCCTTTGCTTTGCGGCAGCCTCTGCACCAGCGCTTTCTCTGCTGGGCTGGTCGGGTTTTGCTCTATGTTTGGGAAGATGGATGACACAGCACACCCCGTGATGGAGGCTGCTAGCTCTTGACTGGCTTGGAGTGCTTTCCATAGGGGGTGCCTCGGGCGGACGGAGCCAGCTGTCTTATAGCAGTGCGTCTGCAAAGACCTGTGCCCTGAGTGGCTGGGCTCAAGGAACGGGGATGGGATGGGTACCTCCAAGCCAGCTCCTTGGAGAACATTCCTCTACCAGGCGCTGGCCCCTGTCAGAAAGAGCAGCGACTGGTGAGAGCTGCAAGACAAAACCAGGAGAGTCGAGGCAGGTGTTAGCCTTATAGCTGCTGCTATTCAGCTCGTGCAAGTTCCCCATCCACCCCAGTTAAATGAGGTGGACAGGCTAACTTCCAAAGCCTAGGAATTCCCAGGGAAAACACACGCCCAGGTCCTTTTATGCGCCCTCTCTCCCTGCCTCTCTCCAGCTCCCTCCCTCCCTTGCCCTTCCGAGACATGGGGCTAATGGACTTTGGCTGCTCGCACCTGTGATGTTGGGCACCAACCTCACCGTGGGCCTCTGTAACTTCCTCTGGCCCCCTTGGATCCCAAGAATAGTTTTAGAATGGGGCGTGCTGTGCTAATGTGGGTTAATGGTAACCTCGGAATCAATTTTCGCTCCCGGAAGAAAATTCTCCTGGCTTAGCCTGCACAGACTGTAATAGTGAAAATGGCTCTAGATTTGAAAAATTGGCACGTTGTAGTCCAACAGGGCAATCTTTCAATTGTTCCACACCGCTGTGCACCTCTGGATGCTCTGCTGTTTGTGTCCTGAAGGTATAGGACGGGGAACGCTTTCCAGCCAAAAAACAGCTCGGAGGTGGCCTTTTTTCTCCCACCCTAGCCTGAATTTGTTTGTTTGTTTGTTTGTTTTTGTTCACTTGCCCAAAATCCTTGGATTTAGCCGCTGCCAGAGCTGAAAGAGGGAAAGAGCGAATGGCTTCTCTGCAGAACTTCACTCCCAAGAGCAGAGGGTCCTGGGGACAGAGGACTTTCTGAAGACCATGGGTCTCTTCTTAGGCTGCAAGGAAAGGCCAGATCGCTCAGGAGCACGGCTCCCACCCGGCTCTCCCTGGCCAGTGTCAAAGCTAGGCCTTTCTTGGGCTCGGTGGTGAGAACCCAGAAGAGGAAATGTCTGCGATCCGGGTGCAGGACACTTGATTTTGACAAGCTGTTATCTCTATTATAAAATGCAAATCATTGTGTCTTGTTTTCATAAACATTAAAATGCAAAGCAAGGCATCTGAGAATAAAAATATATGATATGTATTTCAAATAATAGACCCACAGAATGGGAGAACTTCAAGGCAGTTTACCGATTACTTAGCAAATGTCCTCATTTGTACAGATGGGGAGATGGAGGTTGCCCAAGGTCACACATCTGGTTGGTGGAGAGCTCGCTGTCACTGCGCGGTGCTCCAGGCTTGTTGGGTGATGAGCCAAGTGGCCAGGGAAAGCCGTTGTTTGATTTCTCTGCTCCTGTGGCCACGGATCTCTTCCTTCGGATCACTTGCCCTTCTGTGAGTCTGCTTTCGGGCGGGTTGATTTGGTGACTCCAGATCACAACGGTGTGAAGGTGCTGACGTGGAACAAGTCTAAGCGGGGGCTTGGCCTGCTAACTAGTCTCCCTGCTGCCAGCTCCCCTCCCACCTGCTCCCCACAATATGTCCTGCGGTCCCCACGGCGCCTGGGGACTGCCTCGTCCCTCTACTCCTCGCTGCAGTCCGGGTTCCTTCCCGCGGCTCACCCTGTGACTCCTGGTCTGACCTGAGCGCCATCTAGCCACCATTTGCCTTTGGCCTGCAGTGCTTTTTCTCTGTGCCTCACACGCTCATGTCCCATCACGTGGGCGTTTCCTCGTTTCCTTAAGTGCCTTCCCTCACCTTTGCAGTCCCCATTTGCCTTTGCACATTCAATTATCCCCTCCTCCCAGAGGTACACACCTCCCTACTTCCCCACCCCCATTCCCAGCTCCCTTCACCTGGCCAGCTCCAGATTATCCTTCAGGCTTGGGCTCTTCACTGAGCCCCCCAGTCGCTAGCAAGTGCTTTTCCTATGAGCCCCTAAAGCACACCTCACTCCCCCCCGCTCCGCCCCGTGCTGTCACTTACTACCCTGTATTGGGATCGCCTGTTGACCAATTTGAATCTTGCATTCGAACGTGAGCTCCCAAGGGTGGTGGACTGCGTCACGGTCAGGGATTGATGCCCAGCACCCTGAAGACTGCCTGGCTCAGGGCGGGCACTCCTTGGGTAGCTGAATGACACCTGTAAAAATGATGCTACGACTATGATGACAAATAACAGCAGCTCATATTTAGGGAGTGGTTTCATGTGCCCGAAACTATGCCAAAGGCTTTCTGCGCATTACCTACTTTACGCTGGTTTCTGCATGAATTGAGCGAGCAAGAGACAAGGGTTCTAATTCGGGCCCTGCCACCGGCTGACTGTGTGACTCTCCACAATCACTGTGCTTTTCTCATCTTTGGAATAAAGGAGGGAGGAAGGGGGCAGCCCAGACTTAACTTCTCCATTCTTTTTCCCCGGGCAAAGAAGGAGCCAAGAGTCGGTCTACGCAGGCCTAGGGGACTCAGCCCTCAGGATTCAGAGAATGAGCAGACAGAGGGTCGACTTTCTAGTCTGGGAGCAGAAGGAGAGGGACGGGGCTGAGAGGCTGGGAAGGGCAGCGGGCTGCTCTCCCATGCTGTGGTAGAGCTCCGAAATAGAGAAGCCCGCTGCTAGCTGAGTCATTAACGCTGGTCTCCTCGCCGTCACCTCGGGCATTGTCTGATTTAAGTGTAATAGCTTGTTTGGTGGATTTCGCCTTCTATAGGAATGCCCCCAAGAGGGAAGTGCTTCATTCAGCAGGGAGAGCACAGGCCTTTGTGCACTGATGGCCCGGCCTCGGCTGAACGTGTTTGGAGTTGGTTATCAAAGGGAAGGATAAATTAGAGCTCAGGGCTGAAAGGAGAGGAAGAGGGGGCCCTTTCATGAGCAGGGCTGAGCACTTAGGCAGCTGACTTGGGGCCGGGAAACCCCAGGACTAACCCTCTAGCCTTTTGGCAGTGGCAGTGCCGCAGGCAGACCTCGCTGTCCCCTGGCGGAGCCCAAACGTGGAGATCCAGCCAGGCCCTGGGGTGGAAGGAGGGGATGGCAAGTGAGGTTCCTAAAAGAATGGCGTCTGGGGTAGCTGGAGGACACCCCGCTTTACCCCCTTGTCCCACGCACCCTTTGAGCCCCGTTTAGTCATGCACAAGCCTTACGCTCCCCTCTGGATTGGTTGAAATCGCATTCCGATGTCACCGAAGGCTCCAAGGGGCCCCCTTACTCTTGTGGGGCCTTGTTCAGGGGCTTGGGCCCTTCTCTTGATTGACGGATCCCCATCTGCCTCTCCCTCGGCCTCCGATACACATGCACGAGCTGGTTCTCAGGATGGTTTTATGTGGTGCATTTGCTCAGCCAGGAGTGTGGAGCTCCCGCAGTGAGAGCGCCCGGGCACCCGCCCCTCTGCATGGACTTGGCTTCTGATGTCCAGATTCAGAGGCCACGTGAGCACAGTGTCAGCGGAGTCATGGGCCGGGCCGCCTAAATAATAAATTCCGCTGTGCGCCCAGATTTTCCTGCGAGGATGCCTCCCTCTGGCTTTCAGTGGGCCCTCCCTCCATCGGTGACAGCATCTTGCCATTTGGGATCTAGAGCAATAAGTTCATTTCTCAAGAACCCAGAGGCCTGACTTCTGTTCACCCATTGGCGACAACATCTTAGGCGCCTGTCTTTTTCCAGCTGGAAGGAAACTGAGCCGCCAAGTTGCAGACCCGGTTGGGGTTGGCAGATATTTTAAGGAGTTGTCTGAAATTGAGGCCCGTCACCCCAACGAAACACACAGAATACTCCTGCATGCAAAAATTTACCTGCTACTTTGGGGGATTTATATCCTCCAAATCTATGTATACACCCCACCCTGGCTGCACACATTTGAATCATCAGGGAACTTTTATAAAAATTCTGAGGTCTGGGCCTGACACACAGAGACTCCAACCTAATTGGCCCAGGGTGGGGTCTGGGCATTAGTATTTTTTTCTCAACTACTCTAGGAGATGCTAATGCTGCAGGATTGAGAGTCATTGCCCTAGGGCCTCTGAGACCCCCTTCCTCGGATTAAGAACCCCAGCTGTGGACAGTCAATGCTGGTACAGAAAGATGCATAGGAAGGCACCTGCTGAGACAGCCACAGGGAGTGGGTTATACACCATGAGCAGATTTATTATTTTGCCCACTGTGTTTAAAATCCTTTCCTTCTTTCCTCACCCCTTGAGGGGTGCTTCCTTGGTGTTCACTTAAAATAATTTAAGCACGCCGCAGTGGGAAGGGAGCCTAGTTGCCTTGATGTGTTTCTGCCATTTCAAGGAGCTCAATAAAAATTTAGTTTCGGTGTGCGCTCAATGCAACTTCCACACGGAGGTCTTATGTTGCAAACCAGATTTCTCTTTTCATCTGGTCACCCCCCGGGGAAATTGTGTATTTGAAATTCAAACAATATTTGGGCCAAAAGAATTTCTCATTACAGGTGGCCGGGAAGGCCAATGAGAGGAAAGCGCAGAGAAATGATTGAGTGACACTTCTATTTGCCGGTTTGACTTTTCCACCAGTGGTAGCTGTGCTTTGGGGCCGCCAGAAAACTTCAGCGTCCTGGTGTGGACTGGAAATGCCAGACCCCTGGAAGAAATAATTTGGAGGGGAACCGTGTGAGTGGGCTAGAAGTGGGTTTGAAGAGGTAGTGAGACCTCAGGCTGACATCCTCGGCAAGAGTAAACATCTGATAGGAAAGAATTCTGAGTTTTGCATTAAGTTCCAGGACGGAGGAGGTTCCTTGAGTTCTAGACTCTCAAGGTCAAAAGGGACTCAGGAAGCAGATGGATCTACTTTTGGTAAGTGGGCCCCTCTATGACATCCTGACACTAGTTGAGCGTTGGAAATAATTGACACACAAAAACATGCATTGATTACCAACAGTGTCTGGCCCTTGGCAAGGTGTGTGGGGAGTGTCAGAGACTGACAGGTAGCACTTGCCCTAAAACCCCTTACAGTTTCCCAAGGATCCAAATAGCCCAAACGGCAGGGAGACATGATCCACGCCATGAGGTCAGGAAGCAGAGGGGAAGAACCGTAACCTTGACAGAGACTCCATTAGGAGTCACGCCCTTGCCCCAGATGACGTTTTTGAATCATTACAGCAGTTTTTGAAAGTAAGGCTTATTCTTATCACTCTCTGTGTACAGGCAAAGAAACTGATGCTCAGAGGGGTGCATTTGCTTTCTTACTACCGAGCCGATGACGAGAACGAGCATTTTCACCTGGGATGTCCTAGGCCTATGCTTTTCCTAAGAGGAGTGTCCGAAAAGGCAGAGTGGCTGTAGGCTGGGGTGGGGCCCAGGCAGGGAGGGATTCGGGAAGGCAGAGAAGATGTGCTGGGACTCAGGCCGGACAGTGCTTGGGGAAGAAAGAATTAACACCTTGGGCTGGGATGCAGTAGGAGTGACAGAGTTGGAAAGCGGGGTGGCACAGATTTTTGAAGGCATAGAAACTAAGGGGTTAGGATTTTGGGTGGGTTAGACGGTGGGAAGTCCCTAAAAGTTTCTGAGGAGAGAGGGAGTATGCTGTGATCACTGCTACTCTTGATTTAAGATTAACAGTGGAGATTTCAAATCCTGGCGCTATCATTTCCTAGCTATGTCACTTGGACAGATCACCTAATCTCTCTGTGCCTCCGTTCCCTCATCTGTAAAATGGGAATGATGCATAGCAGTCACCGGAAAGATGGCATGGTTATGTAGGGTCAGATTTTAGCTAGGAGGCTATTATAACAGTCCAAGTAAGAGAGTATAAGGGCTTCGCCTTGAGGGCGCNGGGGGGGGGGGAGGGGGGGAGCGGGCGGTCAGCCTCACTCTGCTTCCTACTGGTGGTGGGCATGCATTCTGGAGTCGCCAGAGATCGCTCTCAGCGAGGAGGACAGCAGCGCCAGCACACAAGTCAGGGCCCTGGAGAAGATGCCGGCCAGACACCAGAAAGATGAGAAATTTGGCCTAATCCATGTGTTAGACTAGAGTGAGAAGCAACCACAAAGGTAGACTGGGAGGCAGTCTACCCTTGCCCTTGGCTTCCTTCCACCTGGCTGTTGTGCTTCTGGCGTCCCTGGGGCCTGGGAATCCCGGGCCCCATGCTGCTCTTGACTCCTGTGTTCTTGTCTCTTCCAAGCCCTTCCTGAGTCTCCTATATGCTCTCTACTGCCGCTTCCCCAAACACTCAGGGCAGGGGATCCTGGATCCCTGTCCGAGCAGGCCGTGTGTCCCCTGCAGCCTTGGGGTGGCTGGCTGTGAGCGATGGACAGCAGGATCCCCAGGGCGTGTGGCTAGGAGGCAGAGGGAAGGATTTGGGGGATGGTAGTAGGTAGCTGTGGAAAGCAGTGCACCGTGGGATGAGAAGATCGGTGAGTGACCAACTTTCTGGCCTTTGGGGGCTTTCTGCAGCCATGAGAACCCCTCAATGTGTACCCAGTGCCCCCCACCCCCCACTGCGCCTGTCTGATAATGTGCACATGGCATTGGGAGGGGGGGCAGGTACCAGCTCACTGCCTGGATAGGGTGCTGAGGGAGGCTGGGTGGCCTCTGCTGGAGCTCCCCACGCCCCCCGCCAGCCCCACATTCTCCATTCAATCCCATGCTCCCGCCACCACGATTGCCATGGATTCAAATGGTTCCCTGCCTTACGCATCAGGCATTCAGACAAAACGAAGCTTGCAAGGGGAAGGGGGAGGCTTCCAGCAACATTGCCAGCCTGTTGTCAACCAGGCGCTCTGCTTCTGAACAGCAGACTCCAGACAGGCTGCCGTGTGTCAGGCCGGGGCCGGCCCGGGCTTGGCAGGGGGGCTTGCGGACAGGCAGAGTCAATTACCCAGAAAGGTTCCGCTTAACTTCCCCCGCTGCCTGCAGACTCTGCCCAGGTCTCTGCCACCACGTCGGCCTCGGCTGAGGCGCCATCGGCCTGTGCTGGGCCCCCCGATCTCAGACGTGTCTGCTAGCACCAGTTCTGGGGGGCCAGACGCTGGCCCTCGTCAGCTCTGGGGATGCCTGTTCTGGTCCTGGCCCGGTAGTTTCCACGTCTGCCCCGAAGACTGCGTGGGGTCCCCAGTGGACGGGCCATCGGGAGGCCGCCTCCTCTCCGTGTCCACATCCCTCCCTCTCGCGAGCCTCCTGAGTGTTCTCATCCTCCCCCGTCACCTGTCCTGCTGCAGTGGGTGGTTACCGTCTGGGCTCTGGAGCCACACAGACGTGGGTTTGGAGCCTGGATGAGCTACATAGTGCTGTGTGACCTGGTGTGATAATTTGGACTTCAGCTTCACCGTCTGTGAAGCGACAGTACTAGTAAGAATATATCCGTCTTAGGATCTAATAAGGTACTGAGTATTAAGTACCTGAAGTGCCCAGCACAGGATAAATGCTCACTTAATATTCTCCTTCCCCCCATTGCTCCTCCTCTCTCCTCTTTCTTTCTCCTCCCTCTCCTCCTCTTCCTCCCCTCTCCTTTTCTTATTTATTTATTGAAGAGTCTCCATTATCAGGAAGTTGCTGTTTGGTTCCTCCTTTCTGAACTCGTAGAACACCTAGCTTCTAGTCCAGCCTGATCTATCAAATCTCCCCATACAGAATTTAGTCCACAACCCCTAAACATATCACGGTGCTAGGCTGTTTCCCTCAGTTGGCTAGTACATAGGTCAAGGACTTTGGGTTATTGCTTTACCACCAAAGTTACATATTTCAAAGACATTTCCTCTCTGCACACCGCCCGCCCCCCACCCAAATCAGCCCAGTCATCTCCCAGATGTTCACTACTGGTCTGAAACATTCAGCAGGTGCAGTATGAGGCTCAGTCGGTATAATGTGGTCATGGGATTTCAGCTTCAAGTATGTGCCCCGTGGCAGGAAGGCAGAAGTGTAAGTCATTTGGTCCTTAAGTCACTCAACAAACACAGAAAGTCTATTATGTGCCTAGGAGCTGAGGGCTTGAAAGCAAAATCGACGCAGCCCAGGCCCTCCATAGGGGAGCGGTCCGATGGGGAGGCGGAAAGCACACAGGTCATTACAGTAGAACGCTCTACCTGCTAAGACAGAAGTAGATTAAGGAGGCTGAAGAAGAGGGGTGGGGGCGGCTTGCGGGCCTGAATGGGAAACCACATTGCGCAGGTCACGTAGGATTTAGCTGAGGAAACGTGGAAACCTAAAGTGTCCCTCCAGCTGTTTAGGGAGCAGTGGTAGCTACGCATGGAAATGACCGACTGACTTCAGTCCTGTTGCCGGAGAACGTTCCCAGTGTGGCCTTACCTTGGAGCCCATTCACACGGCTCTTTGTTCCGAGGATGCTACTCTGATGGCCAAGCCACGGCCGGCGCGGAAGGCTCCCTTGGCGGGCATCTTAGGTGTGGGGCGGGGGACACCTCCCCCTCGCTCTGGAGGTGGGTTGAGAGGTGGGCCTGGCAGGTTCTGGAGGCAGTGTCTGCACCCTAGCACTATACTAATTGTGCTAGACAGAGCTGTTTAAATACCACCAGACAGAATATTACTCAAATTAAAATGAGGCCTTAAATGTCATTATTTGTGTCATTATTAATAGCCCCTAATTGTGTTCTCTAATCATCATGAAATTATGTTAGTATTAATATTCACGTCAAAGCTGCCTAGGGAACTTGGAAGATTTTAGAAAAAATTATACCATATGTCAGTTCCCATGAATGCGAAGTAAATGCTGGTTTTAGTGCTTAGTTCAGGCTGGAGATGAGATAGTGGCCTTAGCAGCTAGGGACCATGATAGCCCCTGATTGCCAAGGTCCCCTTCATGCCCGCTGCCCGAGTGACAGGCCCCAGGACCCCTCTGCCTGGTGAGACCCTTCGAGGCATCAGTGGGACCCATTCTCAAGGATGCTCAGCAGGTCCCGCGCCGGCCGGCGAGGGGAACACATCTGCTCAGACTGGAAATTGTTTGGTGCCCCAGGAGCGACACGTGTCCTCTCCTGGAGCTTTCAGGCTCTGCCGGCGTCTAGACACCATAATAAAAGCCACGTGGCTGTCCCGCCTGTTCTCAGTCTCCACCAACCCATGGGACCCCACCTCTGTGTATTTTGGATTCTGCCCAAACTGCCCCTTGTGGCTCGGGGAAGTAGTGCAAAAGGAGTATGTTTGAGCTTCCCAGGGAGATTTACTGGATGATACCACAAAGAAAGAACTTTCAGGAAACCTGCTCAGAGACTCAGAATTCGAAGGCAGCATGTGCAGAGTGTCCATAAAATCTGGACGCAGCCAAATCTATCTGTGTCCTCACGGGTGTCCTTGTACTCTCAGGAACAAAATGCCACCATCCGCGCGTCCACATTTTGTGGACAGCCTGTGCTTTGCCCCCTGCTGACCTTGCTGGGCCTTCTTTGGTGGGAAAACACTGCCTCCCGGTAGAAGGATGGTCTTCCCTTTGGAGGCTGCCTTTCCCTTATCAGAGGCATCAGGGGTGAGAGCCTCCGTCAGGGATGAGCTGAATTGTGCCTCCCTTCACGTCACATGGGACTCTCGCTCTGCACCCCCCTCAGACTGACACCGGGGGTAAGAGGTGGGGTGGTGACAAGGCAGGCACTATTGCCAATTAGAGTTTCCCTCCCTGTGGGGATGTGTGGGGCGAGTGCCCTGGGACCCCCAGAGGCATCAGCCTCCTGCTGACATCACTCACTGGCTCCTCTTCATCATTTCTACAACATTCCTTGAGGCTGCCTGCTCAATGCCTCAGTCATCCGCTAATGGAGTCCACGTGACCACGATGTGTCAGACAAATCTGGGGCAACCGCCTCACTCTCTTCCCAGAGCCCTTGGAATTCTCGGCAACTGAGAATATTCAAATGCCTTTCTTGGTGAAACAGCAGGATTCCAACCCCCCAAATATTATGACTTGAGTTAAATATAACCCGGAGCATGAAAATAACGGCACAACACGGGGCTCGGAGAAGCCACGGAGGGAGCGGCTCACACACAGTCACACTCTCTGTCACCTCGGGAGTGGTGGGGGTCCACGGAATCCGTGGCCACGCAGGCAGAGAGCCCACAAAAACAGGCAGAGGGCTCAGTGCATTCTGGGCTGGTGAATAGCTACAGGAGCCTGGCTGGGCCTTAATATCTGTTGGTTGCTGGATATATTCTCTTTTTGTCTAATCAGACATGATGTGGGGGGCGAATCAGTCAAGGGTGCGGGTTGGCTGTGTGTGGGAAGGGAGCCTTGTGGGGAGGTGTGAGTGGGGACCCCCAGGCAGCATCGGCTGGAGCTTGGCCTGCTGATGCTAAGCCAGAGGGGAGACATTGTGTGCCTCTGTGCCCCCTCGCCCCCCAGCACTGACTGCCTCATAAGATAATCCAGAAGGAGGGGACAGTGGGCACATGTATGTCTGGGACCCGGCGCCTGGCTCTCCAGCCTCCCTCGGTTTCTCTCCTAAGCGCACGCAGAAGTGTTCAGTGAGAGTTCAGGGGATGATAGATAAGCACAAGGTCTTCTGAAAACCAGACTCTCTGAATCCGAAACCCAATGATTACAGTCATTGCTGGCCTACGGCTGGATTTGAACCAGTGAACCTAGAAGAGAATAGGCGAACAGGCCCCCCTTTCAGGGCCGTGCTACCAGCCAGTTACCCAGCAACGTGGCCACACGGCTGCTTCTCCCTGCTGTGCGTGGAGCCAAACCGCAGATAGCTCAGGCCGGTCCGAGAGAGCAAATAGATCGGCCTCTCCTCTGTATTACGAATGCCTCCTGTGTGTGGGAGGACCGGCAGCATTTGTAACTGCTTCCTCTGGTCCCCATAAGGCAAGTAGGGCAGATAGGATCCTCCACTTTACAGATGAGAACACTGAGTCTCAGCACAGCACAGGTCTGAGCCAAAGGCCACATGGCTTACAAGCGACAGAAGCGGAGCTGACCCCAGGTGTTCTGATCACTCTCTGTCCCCCACCGCCCGCAAAGACAGCGTGGGGATTCTGAAGAAAGTCAAGAGGCTGGCTCGCTAGACCATGAATTCTATAAAGAGAGCAGCAACAATGTTATTAAGCTCTCTGGACTCCCCCAATCTTTTCTTTCTTCCAGCTCTATCTCAGGCGTGCAGGCGAGGAAGTCCAGACTAAGGTGTGGGAAGGTGCGAAAGGAAGGTGGGGAGAGGGATTTTGTCTTCTCAGGGTCTTTGCCTTCATTCCCTGTGGTCCCTTCCTTAAAGACAAGCCAGCGGGAAGAGCCCTGTGCTCCTCCTGGACCCGAAAACAAAACCACAAAAGCACCTCCTCTCCCCGCCTTCCCCCCGCCAAATCCTAAGATGCCTGATTTGTGAGAGGACTCGGCTATGGGGATACCAGCTTCTCCTGGTTCCTGGCGTGAAGGTCTTAGGCAGAGACAGAAGCCACAGCAGGATCCCTCCCCTGCCTGGACTCACACCCGGAGCTGCCCACCTGCTTCCTGCACGAGGAAGTAGACATCAAGCCATCGTAGGGGTGCACAGAAGCACTTGGCTGCCCCCTTCTTCCATCCGGAGACCCACTGTCCAGCTTTCCACCTCTGTGCCCCCTAATCCAGCCTCCACCCCCATCTTCTGCTCTACAAGTTCCCCCGCTAGAAGTTGACAAAGCTGACTGGCTGCTTAATGTGCTACAGGTGTTGTTGCTAGGCAACCACCCCACTCTGTAGCTCAGACTCTGTCAGCCCAGATCAAACCCCTGGTAGCACTTAACCCCGTAACTGCTTAACGCAGATGCTAATTATCCAAGCCCAGCGAACAGCAGATTTAACACTGTTTATTTACTTACCAAGGATCAGGAGGCTGGGTTCTCAGTACCTTCTGTCCCTCAGCCAACACTCTTCACCACTGAGCCTCAGGTCAGGCTGCCCCGGGCAGGATGTGGAGGCCTTTTGCTTGTAAATGTCTGCCCTCTTTTCTGGCCACGTCCGGTGGATGGGGAATGGAGTGTTGGCCATCTCTCTCCACCGGGCTGGACCCTTCCTCCATCAACCAAATGCCTTGACTCCTCTCTGGTCTCCAGGGAAGACACTGTAGGGCTTGTTCCTACATTTTTAACTACTTCCGGGTTAACAATCTTAATCTAGAGCCTCATAGTTACCAGTGAAGGTGGTTTCACTGATGGTTGTACTCAGTCGAGCAGGGCATGGCCAACAATTTTTGACGAGTGTTCTAACACGAGTGCTTTTATGCAGTCCCGCCCTTGGGTTTCCTTTCTGCAGATGGAATAATTCACAGCCCTTTAGCTTGACCAGGAATTACAGGAAGCTCTAGACCTACATAGATAGAAACTTGTACCCAGACATAGATCAAACTCTAGTAGAACTGATCAGATCTGGACTTGGCCTCCCCGTCTCAGACTGTGATCGCCTGCCCAGCCCATGGGAGGACCTTAGCAACTACTGGCCGATGCATGAACATGACTAGGTTTCTAATTGTTCTTTTCTAACCCACAGAGTAGGGTTGGCAGGAATGAGATGGACCATTAAGTGCCGGAGCAAACTCCCCTGTCCCTTCTTCCTACCTTTTCCTCATGAGACTAAACTCTGCCTGTAAGCCAGATTGTAGGAGGTTCCAATGTGGCGCTGAATCTCCTCCCTGATGGCGAGGTGCCTCACAAAGGCAGCCTTGACCATGAGGGGCAGGTCTAGGCCTGCTGGGTCATGCAAGTGGAGTGTTCCATGCATTCCTGAAAGGCGGCTTCTCCAGAGCATGCTGGCCCCTCCCCATGATGCCAGAACTCTGGAGGGAGTTCCAAAGGGTCCCTAACTGCTCACCTTTCTAGCTAATATAGTTGTCTACTTATTCAGAGCTGGAGGAGCAGAGAAAACTCACTTCTATTGGGCACTTATGTTCGTTATTTAGGGACAAATATTTCCACTGCGTGGCCCCACTGTGATGTAGGTATCATGTTCACTGCGAATGGAATACGTCAGGCGCTGTGCTAGTGCTCATGTATTTAGCCCTTACTGTGCTCTAGCGTACAGATGTGACTCTCCATGTGAAAAACTGGGGTTCAGAGAGGTGAAATAGGTGGCTCAAGTTTGCACAACTAGCAAGCAGCACAGCGGGCACTCTAAACCACATATCTCCTTTGAAAACCACAGGTGGGAGAGGTTAAGTGACTTGCCTAAGACCCCCCAGCCAGGGAGTGATGGACAGAGATTTGAATTCTCATTGCTCGGACTCTGAAGCTCTTTTCATAATCCGACCTCTACCTCACAGCATTTTTAAGGGTTGTCCCTCCAGTTTCGGTGTTGGATGATGCCTCCTTAGAGGTGAAAAGTCCATGTGTCCAGCATGGAGAAGAAGTGCGATCCAGGGAGCAGTGTTGATTGCATCCCGAGAAGGTTGCATCCTGAAGTAAGATCTCTTGTCCATCTCTTTCTATTGCCTCAGTAGGATCACATGAGGCAGAGTGAGAGAGGAAGAAAGAGAAAAGGGAGAGAGGAGAGGGGGGAAGGGAGGGGAAGAAGAAGGGGGAGAAGGAAGGGAGGGAGGAAGCACACAGAGAGAAAGATGGAGAGGAAAAGGAGGAGGAGGAGGAGAAGGGGGAAGAGGAGGGGAGGGAGACGGGAGGGGACACAGGGAAAGGGAGAAGATAGGAAGAAAGAGGAGGGGAGGAAGAGGGAGAAAAGAGAGAGAGGAAAACGCACACACACACGCACAAGTGTGCACACACGCACAGGGGCATGCGCATGTGTGTGGGCTCACCCACGGGCACACATGCAGGCTTGTTCTGGAAGCCCTATGGCCCTCTGCTTCCCTCCGGCATCTCGAGTCAGTGATGCCTTGGCTTTGGGCTAAGCCACTGTTGCCAGCTGGTGGCATTAAGAGTTGGGATTGCCAGTTCGGTCACAGGTGACAGGATTGGGAACATCATCATGGCCCTGGCTCCCTCCCAGTAGACCCAATGGGTCATGGAAAGCCCCACTCGGGGAGTTACATGGGGGCAAAAAGAGACGGTATATTATGGGTCCCAGTTGGGAGAGGGGTTGATGGGCTCGCCTCATGAGTTTAACACTTTCATGCAAGTGGTTTCTCCATAAAGTATTAATAATGTTCCTATAATTGATACTTCAGGGCAATAACCTCTGACAAAATGGCCCTGATTAGCAGATAATTGAGTGTGTTGGATTGTGTCCTGAGAGAGCTGAACGCCAGGCAAGGCCCATTAGCCCATCATAATGACCCCTTTTGTCAGGTATTAGTGTCATTAAGAGCCTGCTCTCTGAAATCAGTCCCTTTATTTAACTCTTTTCTCTAATTATATGGATCATTTTACAAATCAAAGCAAATGTTTGCATACAGCCCCGGTCACGCAGTGGAGTGAGGTGCTGGAGGAACAGGCCAGGAATCTCTGAGTGGAGAGTCCTCGGTGAGGAGGACACTTGTAGTCAGTGGGAGTTTCCAGAGCAGATGAGCCCTCTGGGAAAGCATTCCACCAGGGCCTGGCGCACCTCGCCGGCTCAGGGGCTTGTGTGGGGGGGCGTCTGGATGGGGGGTGCCTTGCCAAGAGAGCTTGCTTGCAGGCCACACGTAGGTCAGCAGCTGAATACCGGAATCCATCTTGGCAAAACATCTGGCCTCCTGGACCCTAAATACCTGGATCCTGGACACAGAGGGCGCTAGAATGGAACAAGTCCACCCCTGAGTCTGGCCACGAGGCATGCGGACAGAAGACACAGAACACCGGGGCCAATGACCGGGGTTATGCTCAGAGCTGACTCCCCCCTCTGTCAGGAGGCAGGAGCCCCTGGGAGGGGCCAGAGAAGATAAGTAAGGTCCGAATCCTCCAGATCAGGGAAAACGTGGCCACTGTGGCCACGTGTCCATACTCAGAGCTGGCAGCTAGGCAGGCAGCCAGTGCTTCTGGGACTCCCAGGCACTTAGAGTATGATCAGCCCCCGGGCCACACACACAGAAGTTGACACAACAGGAAACTCAAGGGACAGAAAACTGCTTCTGACCTGTTCTCCCTAGCGCCTTCTCACTCGTTAAAAAAGTATAGACAGTTTCCGATTTATGTGAATCCGCTCACTGCTGACACCTTCCTCACCCTCCCAGCTCCGTACAAAGCTTTGTATCCCAGGGCAGGTTTGGTGCGGGTGAATCAGAAAGAGGTCTCCGTGTGTAGCATGAATTGCTCAGAGACGAGGGGCTGATGGGCTGTTGGCAGCTAAGAAGGGTATATTTTTATATATACCAGAGATGAAGCCAAAAGGGTATCATCTATTACAGGAAGGGCCCAGGGGTTGCTCAGCTGGGGATAATTTATTTATTTGGCAAAGCGATGGGCGAATCTCCCGAAAAGAGTGAAAGTCGTGCCGTGGGTCCCGGGGTGGACTGTACCTCCTACGCCTACCTGGTCTCAGTGCTCCCTGAGTTTGCTTCCCCTTGTTTTAATCACAGAGGAGCCTGTGCTCTCGTGATTTGCGTTGGGCCTGGTGAATTTCCCAGCATTGGCCTTGGGTGCAGAGCTGCCAGCCGTGGAGAGAAACTGCCCGGGGTTTCTGCCGAGGAAGCAGAATTTTGGTGGTAGAGTGTGACATTCTCCTCTCAAAAATAATACCTTTCATTTAAGGTAGGAGAGGAGGTTTGACATCCTGTGAAAATATGATTTTCAGCACGGTTCGGCTTGGGGCAGGCTTTCTCTTCAGGGCTTCAGTGCAGAAGCAGGGCACAGAAGCCTCTAGGCTGCAGGAGGGGAGCTGTGGCCCGAGGGTCACCACAGAGGTTGGGCGTGAGGGAACCCTGCCTTCTGGCTGTGGCTCTCCCGGTGGGCGAGTTCTGGAACGCTGCTCCCAGAGAACAAAGTGCGTACCTTACTGGCCTGAATACGGACTGAAAACAGAGTGACATTACGCGCACGTAGACAATGAACAAATACTCTGTATTATTGCAATTTCTAAGTAGTAGCTTAAATGTAAACAGACGTTTCTTAACCATTCCACTGCCCGGTCCCTGAAGAAGGTGCAGGACACCTAGATGAAATAGGGCATAGAACTCACCCCCAAGGAGCTCAACAGTATATGTGGGGGGAGGGGCATGTCTAAACTCAGACACAGACACTGAGTTCAATCCATCCTAATAGAATTGTGGGCTAGGTGTTATACAGGAAGGCACAGTAGGAAAGAACGAATGACCTCTGGTTGGGAGAGAAGGGGAAGGCTTTTCGGAAAATGTAATACTAAAGCTGAGATTTCAGAGTTTGTCAGATAAAAAAAATGAACAAAAACACCCCAACAAAGAACAGCTACATTTATTAGGGATTCTAGTTTAATAATCATAATACCTAATCTTACAGAGCAATTACTATATGCCAAAACACTTTGTATAATTTATCTCATTTAATCCTCACAGCAACCCTGTGATAGGTGCTATTGATACCCCCACTTTATAGCCAAGGAAATGGAGATTTTGAGGGAATTTACAGAGATTAAATACTCTGCTGGGACCACACGAATCTTTATGCATTGGGAATCAACTTTGAACCCAGACTTCTGAAGTCGGAGCGCAAGCTCTTTTCCATGCATCATCCTGACTAGTAAGTCATTGTACACATTGTACAAATGTCACCTGTTTAATCCTCATCATGACCCTGAGGAGCAGGCATCCTTCTCCTCATTTTCTGGGGAGAAATTGGGGGTGCAGGTTACTTAGGGATCCACAGTGTGAAGAGGTAAAAGAGGAAGACCGTTAGCGGGGAAGCTTTGGAAGTAACTTCTGGTTTCCTACTGATCCTCAGTCCTACAGCCCTGGCCCTTCAGCACAATGGCTCTGAGCCTCACCATCCTTGTGGTTAAAACGTAAAGTTTAGGGTGAGAGGTGGAAGGAGGTAAGCTTGGCGATGAGCAGGATAATGATCCTTCAAGGGTATCCACATCCCAATCCCTGGAACCTGTGCACATATGAGGTTACGTGGCGAAAGGGCTGCTGATCAGTTGACCTTGAGATGAGAGATGACCTTGGTTTGTCTAGATGGGCCGGGTGAAATGATAAGGGTCCTTATAATTGGAAAGGAGAAGCAGAAAAGAAAAAAACCTAGAGAGGAGGCAGTGTGAGAAGGCCTCAACTAATGTTGCTGGCTGTGGAGATGGGGCCATGGGGCCATGCACCAAATAATGCAAGTGGCCTCTAGAAGCTGGAACAGGCTAGGAAATAGAGTCTCCCTTAAAACTTCCAGTGAGCAAGGCAGCTAACATCTTGATTTTAGCCCAGTGAGACTCATTTTGGACTTCTGAACTCCAAACTATAAGATAATAAATTTATGCTGTTTTAAGCCACTACATTTGGGGCAACTAGTTTTAGTAGCAGTGGAGTCAGGAAGCAGAATGGGTCAGCCCTAGGAAGGCCCTGCATGCTGGACTCACTGGGTTTAGTTAATGGATTAATCCATTTTATAAAATGAATAAGGCTGGGGCGCCTAAGTGGCTCAGTTGGTTAAGCGTCTGACTCTTGATTTTGGCTCAGGTCATGATCTCATGATTCATGAGATCGAGCCCCACATTGGGTTCTGTACTAACAGTGAGGATCCTTCTTGGGATTCTCTCTCTCTCTCTCTCAAAATAAATAAATAAACATTTTTAGAAAATGAATAAGGAGACCTCAATTCTGCTGTGTCTGTCTGGGACCCAGAGTGATTCAGTCTTAGGAGATGCTACCCAAGAGCCCTTGGAAGTGGGCACAGGCAGCCCATTTTAGGTGATCAAGATTGTATGTTCTTTGTAGAACAAAGTTGGAGACAAAAGAGCATTGTCACTTGGGCCATAACCAAATTGGCAGGGAGCAAGGGATTGGAGAGACGGTAAGCCAGTCCCTTTGCAGGCTTTGTCTGCTGATCATTGAAGGCACATGGGACAAAAGGTTATCTTTTCATTCTTTTCATTAACAATTATTATTATTATTATTATTTGGGGGGTTTAACAATTATTGACTGGTGACATATCATATAGCAGACACTGTGTGTGGGAGACACAGTGGTGAGCAAGCAAATGCTCCACCATAGTTGTCATGGAGCTTATGCCTCTGTGGGAGTCAGATATTCAACAAAACGTCAAAATAGATATGTAATTATAGATTGTTGTGCGTGCGGCAAAACAAAAGAGGAGGGCATGATGAAACAATACACAAGAGGCCCTCATTTAGATTGGGGGCTTCCTGAACGATCTCCTGGGAGGTGGCATTTAGGCTGAGAGTCATGCAGAAGAAGGACTTTTGTGGGGTGAAGAATATGAGAGGAACATTTCAGGGAATGGAGACGGCATGTGTGAAGGTCTGCATTTGGTAAGAGTGAGCACCTTCAAGGACCTCAGAGAAGACCTGTGTAGTTAGAATGTGGTACATGAGGGGAGCATGGGTCAGGATGTTGCTGGAGAGGCAGGCAGGGGCTAGGTTGTAGTGAACATTTTCGTGGCTTCTTTCAGGACCTTGGACACAATCCTGAGCAAGGTGGACAACCATTGAGCAGGGCAGGGTGGGGGGGATTGCATGATCTGATTTGCACTTTGGAGAATGTTCTAGAAGATGATAAGAGAGACAATCTGGAGAACAGGAAGGAAGCCGTGGCAGTCATCTAGGCAAGAGATGACGGTCTCTTCGGCAAGAGTGACGGGCTTGTGATAGCTGGGTAGATCTGACATTATTCTGAAGACAGACTCATTTAGATGCAGTGACAGGTTGGATATGGAAGTAAAAGGAGGGGGCAGGAATCCTTCCCAGTTTTCTGGCAGAAGTGGCTAAAAGGATGGAGGTAGAACTTGTTGAAATGAGACAGGTTGGGGGATGTGAGAGGTTGTGAGTGAGAACTCCAAGGGTTTTGTTTTGAATATGTTAAATTTAAGAAGCTGTCGATAACCTTTTACAAGATGGCAAGTGAGCAGTTACCTAGACAAGATTGGAGCTCAAAAATGAGGTTGAGGTCTGGGCTGAAGAGATACATTCGGGAAGTCTCTGTATACAGATACTAAAGCCGTGGGAATGGACGGGTGGGGAGTGAAACCGGATGAAAGCCTAAGACTGAAGCTGGAGAAGCTTGAACACTGAAAGCTCACTATTGCATATACAGCTATCTCAGCAAATATGCCATTTGCTCCCCAGTCTGTCCCTTCTCCCTTGCAGTTAAGAGAGGCCATATTACCAGTTCTGTGGAAATGACAAGGGAACACCCATGTACGATTTTTCTGTCTTTCCCTTTCCTTCCCGCGGCTACAAAATGGCGGGGCCTTTTATGGCTTGGGTCTCTGAGTGACTGTGGGGAGCTGGTTCCCTGCAGAGATGTCTCGGATACATAGTACAAGAGGGAAATAATAGCTTGTTATATTAAGCTGCTGAGATCTTGAGGTTGTTGATTATTGCAGCTTATTCTATCCTACTCTTATGAATACAGTCAGGTAAAGAGACAGCATAATGTAGTGACTAGCAGCATAGAACATGACCCAAAATGTCTATTTGAATCTTGTCTTTTGCTAAGATGTCTAGCTAAGTAAGCTGGGAGAAGGTTGCTCAATGCATCTTTGTCTTCTCATCTAGAAAATAAGGAAATTAGCATCTGCATCATAGGACTGCTTTGAGAATTAAAGCAGTTAAAAATATAGAGTGATTAGAGTTGTATAAATAATAAGGAGTCAATAATGTTCATTCAAGAAGGAGGAAGCTGCGAAAAGAGTGACGAGGGGGTTAGGGAAAATGTAGACGAGGACCAGGAGAATGCGACATCGCAGAAAGCAAAAGGAGAACGCGTTCAGGAGGGAGGGGTTAACTGGTAGATGCTATTGAAGAGAGTCAAGAAGGATGAAGACACCAGAGGGTGTGCATGAGACTTAGTGACCTGGAGGTCCTTGGTGGCCTTAGCAAGAGCAGTTTCAGCAATATGTAGGGTGTGTGCGGCAGTGGGCCATGGAAGACACAGTGGAGCGGGCTGACGGAAGAAAATGGAAAATGCTTCCGTGTACAAGCCTTTTGGGGCATCTTGATTGGGAAGAGACTAAGCAGCGAGACAGAGGGTAGAGGTGGCTGTAGGGCCTATGAGGGTTTTGATTTTGAGATGGGGGGGATTCTAGAGCATAGATGAATAATGATGGACAAGTACAGGCAGAGAGGGGAAATGGAAAATTTGAGAGTGAGAGGGCAGAGTCAATGCCGCGAGCCCTTGAAGTGCTTAGAGCTCATGGGATCGGTAGCACAGATAGAAGGACTGGCTTCTCCTTCCACTGGGAGGGGAGGGAGGTGGGGAGGATGGGTGCAGGTGCAGGGGAGGTGCGGGATTTGGGAGGGGAAGGGCAGGACTCTTCTGGAAAGTGTGGAAGCACATTGGATGGGAAGCCGTGCTCCTACAGTGTTTGCATGGTGGGTGTGAGGCTCCAGATGAGGAGTGGGGGGCAGTGGTCCTCAGGAGGGAGGCAGAACAAGAGCTCTGCTGCCCACAGAGGGTGGGCACCCACTTGGAGGTGCTTGCCAAAACTCTGGGTCTGAACCTTATCCATGAACTCAAACCCGAGATCCTTCTCTCATCAGTAGGAAGAGCTCAGACATGGTTCTCCGACAGGACCCTGTTCAATCCAGGGCTCCTCAGTGGTGTTTGGTCCTCAGTTTACATTTTTAAACAGGTTTTCCATCTTTGCTCCACACTGGCTCTCCTTCCCCACCCAGCGATTCTGTTCAGCGTCCCCTCAGCTCTTTTCTGGGCCTTTCTGACCAGACCTTGCACCTCATGGGAATGTCTTCTGTACCCATCTCCTCTCAACTAAACCCAGGTCCTTCTAAGCTAAACTCAAGTCCCATGACTTTGGTGAAGCCTCTCCATCCCTTCATCCCACAGCAAGCCTCCCCCTTCCCATTTCTATAGTGAGTATATCTCTTCCAGGTGTAACACTGTCGTGGGCTACGTGCTTGCTCCACACGAACAGATGCCCTCGAGTTGTTCAGTTCAAAGTCCATTCGCCACGGCCATGCCCTGGATGTGTCTCCTCAAAAAAGTATGGAGGACAGGAATCTTGCCTCACACATCCTGAGTCTTCTGTGGTGTCTCTTCCATAATGGTGGTTCACCAAATACTGCCTGACGGATCTGCGACAGTCTGCGGGGGTGAGAAAAACTCAAAAGGTGAGGCTGCCAAGGCTTCACCTGGACTTGTTCTCTAAATGGCAGCATTTTCCTCAAGCTCCGAGCCTGGGCTGTGTCATCGTCCATTGGAGAGAGGAGCAGCTCCGTCCACACCTCCCCCACCCCAGAGGAGTGGGCCCAGAGAGGAGTCTTGTCTACAGGATCCGTGTGACCTTGGGCAGAAAGGCCTCAGATGATGAGAGAGGTTCTCTCAGGGCTCATACGTTCTAGTATGTTGGTCGGGGCTTGCTAATTGCCAGCAAAGAATGGTAATGGGCAGGCAGATCGAGGCAGAGAAGAAGCATGTTTGTGCAGAGTCAGCAGCAGGACGTGGGTCCCCTCAGCTGTCAGGCTGAGCTCTTCTCCTCTCTGCTGGTTTCCCATCCTCCGTGCTCCCTAGGAGCGCTGTGTGGGCGTGCAGTTTAAAATAACACCGGGTGTCTTGGGTTTGTTTAGCTTTGAATGCAGTGCCCTGGAAATATGTAACAGGATGTCCATCTGGAGCTTGTCTGGGGCCTGGAGTCATCTCCAGTTGAATAAGAAGAGGCAAGTGAGGTGGGGGGAGCTCCCTGGCTCTTCCCTAGCTCAGCCTTCACCTTCAGAGAACCTCAAGGTCACCCAGTGCAAGCAGCACTATAGGAGACAGGGTAATGCTAGGGACAAACCCAAGTCAGGCAAGAAGCTGAATATCAACTAAGAGACATCAGGTGCATCACCCCGCTCCTTTGCTTAAAGTTCTGCCCCAGCCGTTACCTCCCTCCTCCTTCCCCACTACCCAGAGCCATTGTTCTCCAGAGGTGGAATCTCATTAAAAGAGAAATAGGAATTGCTCTCATACAGGAAGAGGTCCTCAACGGTGAGGAGAAAGAGGAAGAAAGCACAGAGTAGGTGCTCAATGACTTTGCTGAACTGAATTGAAAAGGGCACGAGGTGTGGGCTCCAGTGAGAGGGGTGTTGGACTGCTTGCTGTCTGGAAGCAGTTCCTTAAGAAAGGAGCCCAAAGGGAGCGCCTGGGTGGCTCAGTCGGTTGAGCGTTAGACGTCGGCTCAGGTCATGATCTCACGGCTCTTGGGTTCGAGCCCCGCGTTGGGCTCTGTGCTGACAGCTCAGAGCCTGGAGCCTGCTTCCGCTTCTGTGTCTCCCTCTCTCTCTGACCCTTCTCTGCTCATGCTGCCTCTCTCTCTCTCAGAAATAAATAAACCAAAAAAGAAGAAGAAGGAGGAGGAGGAGGAGGAGGAAGAAAGGAGCCAAAGAAACTGCTGATGGGGAATGGCGAGACTCAGTTTGTTCGAAGAGAATTTCTTTCTCCAACTGAGACCCCACTTGGAGTGAGAAGGGCCAGTTCAGAAGGGTTACTGGCCCTGTCTCTGCCTGGCCCATTCCCCCGCTGATGACTTCATAGCCTGCCTCTCCGCGAGGCTGCCTTCCCGCCCCACAGGTTCCCCGCTCCCCTGGCGCCCCAGTAGGTCAGCAGGCTGTCTCTTACATTTTTGTCTGTTTCAGCTAACAGGGCTTGGACAAGCAGGGGCTCTGCCTCCCAGGAAGACCGGTGTGTCCTCCTCGGAGGGTCATGAAAGCATGAATTAGAGTCGGCTCTGGGGACAGTGGGGACAGTCGGGACAGTCACCGGGAACCGCTCAGGTTTGGGATGAGGAGGAAAGTGCGTTTGAATCACAGATGGAAATTGCTTATGTTTCTGTCCTTCTTGATCTTTCACGTACTTGAAAGGAACAGAGAATTCTGAACTCGTCTTTTCTGAGAGGGCCAGAGTCTGAGAACCAGAGTTCATGTGAAGCTTGGGCTTCAGTTGCCCCCCTGCCCCCCAATGGTGAGGGGCCTTGGGGTGGGTTGGGGGAATTTTCTGGGGATTCATTGCCCAGGATTTTCTTTGATTCTCTCTCCCAGCTGATCTGGGAGCTGGACATGTGTTTGGACAATGGGCGTTCTTGGTGTTCTGACTATAAGGGGCGATTTGAGGGTTCCCTGACTCCCCTCTTCCATCGGCAGCCTGCAGAATAAAGCCTATAGCAGAGGAGACGTGAGAGTGAAGGAAAGAAGGAAGATGGATGTGTCAGAGCGAGGCCAGGAGTGCCTGCTTTCTCTGTTCCTCCCACAAATGACCTCATTCATTATGGAAAAGGTTTAACTGATACTGAGTCATAACATGCAAGAAGAAGAAACGTCCAATCGATACCTCTCTGCAGCACCTGGGGGTGGTGGACTGCTGGGGTGGGGGGAGGAAGCAGAGAGTATTTAGAAAAGGATCTGGCTTCAGAAGTGACTCTGGAGCATCTGTGCTTCCGTTAACCATGGAATGTGTGTATCTAATCCCAATTAACTTCTGCCACCATCTTTAATCTCGGCTTCTCTGTTCACACCAACGACAAGACGTTAGCTGCAGGCAAAGAGGCTGGAAAGACCTCGCATTGCCTAAGTGGGAAGAACCAGATGGGCCCTGCATGCCGGGGCATTGGTGGTGGTGATGGAACAGGCAGAAGCAGTAGCTGGGTTATTACCCAAGGTCTTTCCCTGGCCGCCAGCTCTTCCTAATTTAAACTTCTCTGGGTGAACTGGGGATAATCTTTGTCCTTTGTCCTCAGGCCTTGTATAGGGACTCTGTTAATGTTTCTGGAAGTGGAACCCACTTATAAGCACTGTTTATGTACCGGAAAGTCATAATAGCATTGAGTCTTAATGGGCTGCCTATGAAGGCCAACATATGAGCTTGGGTGATGTCCAAAGGCTACTTCTCTGGGCCTCAGTTGCCTGTGCTGAACAAAGAGAGGATTTCATTAGATGATCTACCACTGTACTCTGATACAGTAGCCGTATAGCACCATGTGGCTATTTGAATGTAAATTAATTGAAATAAAATTAAATTAAAAATTCAGTCCCTCCGTCACAGTAGCCACTTTTCAAATGCTCAATAGTCACATGTCACTAGTGGCTACTGTATCCGATAGTGTAGATATGGACCATCTCCATCATTGCGAACATTTCTATTGGACAGCGCTCATCTCTAAGGTGTCTTTCTATTCTGCCATCGCGTTAGTCTATAATTGTCTGTTATTAAGAGGCCTGCAGAGTTAGTTTCTTTGCCTCCCTGAGTTTCCTTTCTCACCAGCTGCTATCATCTGCCACCACATACACAACATACATATGCACACACACGCACACACACAGAGCACATGCACATTGCTTTCCCCCATCAGGGCAGTGTTGAAAAAATCTGATAGTCTGACTTAAGAACAACTGACTAACTGGGTGTTGCTCCTGACTTTCCGTTAAATGTTTTGGACTTTATATGGCTATTCACTGTATACACATTTCCTGAATGTCCACTACGTGCCAGGCATTGTTCGGAGCACGAGTGGAGTGCAGAGTTTGGGGAGGATCCTTTATTATACACAGTTCCTTTGCCGTTAGAGGAGGCACCATCACCATGAGCATCAGGGATCCCCCTTGGTGTCTACTTGCTAGCTGTGCAAAGAGAGCCCTGCAGAGGTGGCCTTGCCCTTGAGAGGCTGGCATTGCACAAGCAAGTCTCTGACTGTATAAATACTTGATATAAGCAAGTGGGAGGCTTGTGTAGTGTGATAGGTACTCAACTGGAGGCATGGACAGTGTATGATGGGGGCAGAGGAGAGGAAGTCACACCCTCCCGGGCCTCAGCTTCCCCATGTGAAAGGAGGGGCAGGACCTGTGGATCTTCGAGACTTCCTCATTGCTAAGATGCCCCCTTTCAGGAGTCTCGATGTCTGAGAGCTCTTTAGAGGAAAAAGCTTACTACGTGCAAATTTCAGGTTGCACAGGTTTTCTGTATTTCCCAACGGTGTTGCCCTTTACTTCTTTTAAATCCTGCAGAGGCCTGGAGGCGCCTTCCCTCCCCTGCACCCCTCCCTCCTCCTGGGTCGCACAGCCCCAGCCTCCTTCTTGTCATATTTCCTACTGGATCGGGTGTTTAATTAAAATCATAATTAAAATTGATCTCCTCATTAGCATGCACCTGCTCTGCCTCTCACATCCTTGCGTTCCATTATCCACTGAAGATGTCAGGGCTGACAGGCGAGAGCCAGACCCCAGGCCAGCCCTGCCTGATGGGGTTGGCGGATGCCAGCATCTGGACCGAGAGGACTTTGGTGGAGAAGCTGCATCTGCAGCAGAACAACATCCGATTAGCGCCAGGTGGGCTCTCTGGGGAGAGGCCGGGCTGTGTGATGGCCTGCAGGCAGCTGGCTAAACCTAGTGGCCCTGTGGGTAGGACACCTCCCCTGTGCCTTTCCTAGCCCTCCAGCCCTGTGCATGTACTCACACACAGGCACATTCACTCACATGCACACCTGCAACGGCGATCTGGGACAAGCCAGCAAAGTCCTTGCCCATAGGAATCCAGGGGATGAAAGAAGAGGGGGCCTCTGATGTCCCCGGGGTGAGACCTGATTGGGCCTTCAGGGAGCCTCTAGCAGGGCTGTGTTTTGACTGCTGGGACGACATTCCTCCAGGGGGCGCTACTGAGAGCCAGGCAAGCTACCGCAAACCAGGTGAGGGGCAGCGGGCCTGAGGGTCCCAGCTTGCAGAGAGGCGCAGAGAAACGCAGGGGTGGCAGGTCTGAGTGTGCAGAGCAGGGGGGATGAACCCCGATGGCTACCTGCCTTCTTGCCTGGCCCCTCCTCCCCCATGCAAGGGAGAGGGGGCCCAGGAGGAGAAAGCCAACGGGCCATAAACTCACGGTCATTTCAGAGCGCCAGAATGTAAGCTCTACAAGAGTAGATGATTTCCTTTATTTTTTAATTTTTATTTTTAACTGTGGTTAAAACACACACACATATATCAAAAAATGGACCGTCGCAACCATTTCCGAGTGTACAGTTTAGTAGTGTTCGATATAGTCATGCTGTTGGGCAATCAATCTCCAGGGCTCCTTCATCCTGCAGAACTGACACTCATATGCACTAAACAACCACTCCCCATGCCCCCCTCCCTGGGCCCCCGGCCGCCACTGTTCTAGTTTCTTTTCCGTAAAGTTGACGACTCTAGGCACCTCACGTAACTTGAACCGTACAGTACTGGTCTTTCTGTGACTGGCTTATTTCCCTCAGCATAACGTCCGCAAGCCTCATCCACAGTGTGTCATGTGCATGAAAATGTCCTTCCTTTTCAAGACCGAAGAATGTTCCATTGTGTGTATGTATAGACCACATCTTGCTCATCCATTCATCTGTAGGTAAATGGACATTTCTGTTGTTTCTACCTGTTGGCTAGAGGTTAATGCTGCTGTGAGCATGCAGGTGCGAATATCTCTTCGAGATCCTGCGTTCAATTCTTTGGGGCATATACGCAGAAATGGAATCGTTGGATCTTAGGCTCATTCTATGTTTAATTTTCGAGCAACAGTCATACCGTTTTCTGCAGGAGCAGCCATTTTCCATTCCCACCGGCAGGACACAAGGGTTCCGATTTTTCCACATCCTCACCAGTTCTTATTTTCTGTTTTTTTGTTGTTTGTTTGTTTTGAATAATAGCCATCCACATGCATCTGAGGTGATATCTCATTGTGGTTTTAATTTGCGTTTCCCTAATTAGTGATGTTGAGCATCTTTTCATGTGCTTATTGGCCATTTGTGTATCCTCTTTGAAGACATACCTGTTCACATTCTTTGCCCATTTTTTAATCGAGTGATTTATTTTTTTGTTGTTGAGAGGACAGGACATTTTATCTGGCTGTCCACTGCTGTATTCCTGGCACCTAAAACAGAACCTGGCATCTAGTACACGCGGTTTATCTATTGAGCACTTGTTGAATTAACGAGTACCTTTCACTCCCAGAAATCACTAAATGAAATGAGATTCTTCCACAAGGGCGGTGAGGCTATGGATGGGATATGACATGTGATATCTTGCTGGCTGTACCTTTCTGCAAATCCCATGCGAGTTCTTTGTTAGAAGCCTAGGTCAAACCGACCTCACACCGAAGGGAGTTTTGACCATGGTGAAGGGAATTTAAGCTTCGGGGGTAGACCTCCATTCACATCCCAGAGCTCTGCCTCTTACCGGCTGCATGGCCCTGGGCAATCTACCTCTCTCAGCCTCAGTTTGCAAATATACAAAATGGGGCTCATAATGCCTGCCCAATGGGGTGGTCACAAGGAAGAAATGAGGTAATAAGGCCCCGTAACTCATGATTCCCATTCTTGCTCTTCTTCCTTGTTATTCTACAACTCTGATGCTAGCGTCCTCCAAGTGACCACGCCAGGACTCACATTGTCCCTTGCATTAGGCACATCGTATCTGCCGCGCACTTTCTGTATGTGATACTGCACTTGGGAGCAAGGAAGCTTGGAGATATGGAAAGTGTGGACCCTGCGCCTGGAACAGTCCAGGATCCCAGGGCAAGGTGAGGCCACAGTGAGGAGGGCAGCCCTAGCTTGCGGCTGCAACCGCACTGAGCTGGCTTTGCAGGAAGAGCAGGGGCAGACGGGCCGAGAGAGCTCCCAGAAGCGGGAGGCATGGCCTGAATGTCAGACCCCTCTGTCTGTACCTCCTCCAGCCGGGTGCAGGCCACTGAGAGGGTCTGAGCAGGGCCGAGCAAGGTGAGGGCTGGTGAGGGGCAGTGGGGCTGCCCAAGGGTACAAGGAGCTCATCCAAGGAAGCAGAGCCTCCCGGCCCGTGCGGAAGTTCCTCCTCTCAGCTACTTCAATTTCTTCCGCTGGAATTTGAGCTTGTTTTCTCTCCTGCAGTCTTTGGGGGAAGGAGAGAAATGCTAATGACTCTCCTCCATTACCCAACATTGATTTGCAGGAGGCAAGCTCGACCACCGCCCGGTCTTCCTTTCCCTGTGTGCATCCCTCTGGATGTACTAACAAGGACTTAACCAGAGATGAGTAAGCACCGAGCAGCCTTAGCTTATAGCACTTCTCCAAAACTCCTCCTCCCTCCTAGCCTTTTCCTCTCCTCCCCGCTCCTCTACCTCGCCAGTCCCCGTCCTTCGGGGGCTCAGGGCAGAGGTCACCCTCCTGGGGGAGATAGTCCCCCCAGTCCTGCCAAGGTGGGCTCACCTCTGCTCCTCCCTGGGAGCTGCCAGCAGACAGCCTGGGAGCCCTGGGAAGTCAGGTCAAACGCAGACGATGCAGGAGCAGGAGCCGAGGGGAGGCGGGTTGTCCACCAGGGAGGTGATTAGCTCCACGGCGCCTCTAATAATAATCTGCGAGGCTAACAAACAGCACGGAGGAGGAGGAGGTGAGGGCAGGCTGTGTGCTGGCTGTCTCTGTCCTTGTTAAGGTTAGGCGAGGAGGGAGCCCTTGTTAATTGCAGACTTAGCCTGATTACTACCAGCTCTCAGCCAGCAAGCCGCAGGAGGCAAAGCCAAGGCTTAGCGGGGAGACTGGGAGCATCTCGAGGCTGGTGGGGTAGGGTTTCCTCCCGACCCTGGGGATCCAACTTGTGAGAAAACCCTGGATTCACAGACTCAGCTGACCGTGCGGCAGTCAGCGTGCCTGGCTGGCTGATGTTCTATGGAACGTTCAAAGTAGAGCTGAATTTCCTTTTTTTTTTTTTGAAAGATATGCGACAAGCCTAACAAAGCTGACTCTCCATCTATTCTATCAGGAGACTCCCTGACACGACACACATACACACACTTGTACACACACACACTCATACACTTATACCCTCAGACTCATGCACACTTGGTTCTGAGCCCTCCCATGTCAGACACCCTATAAATATCCATCGCACTGAATTAAACTTGAATTTGTACCTAGAGAGAAGGGGTGCGGCTGTCCTCACGCCGGCTTCCCTAGTTCCTTTGCTGCTCCAGCCTGTAGCTGGCTGGAAAGGAGGAGAACACAGGGTGAGGTAGGAGAGCCTACCTCAGCTAGGGGGTGGGCGAGGCCCCTGGGAGCCAAGCGGTTTACCATGAGGGGCAGCAGCCAAGGCAGAGGCTGGAAGCCAGGGGCTGGGAGAGCGTGGACAGGACCCCAAACCCAGCCTTCATGCAAATTCAGGGCTGGATCATGGTCAGAGCAAGAGCCCTGATTAGCCTCACACAGAACACGGCCAGCCCAGGCCCCGTGGATGGGAGCCCAAAAGACTGAGTAGGGGGAGGGGGTGTGAGCAGCTAGGCTTGCGGAACATCGGTACAGGCAAACCTGAAAAGTGCAGTTCTCTGAGGCTAGCCTCTGACAGAGAATGAGTGAGTCTTACCCCCGTGGATTATAACTTAAAGGCCTCAGAGGGGCTTCTAGAAATTTAAGAAGCTTGATGGAGGGTGCTGCAGTAAAGAGTTGGTGGATGTTGGTCTACTGCAGAAATCCCCTTGCCTAACTGCCTCTTCTGGCTGGACGGTGCACGGGGACAGAGACCACACATGGGGTTCTGAACTACCTCATCTTCTGCAGCTGCTTAGAATTTCCCTTAATCCCCCCTCTCCCTTGGCAGCCCTGCCATCTCTGCAGACCTCTCCGCTGCCTGCGGGGGCCAGAAACACACCTCTTCGCTTGGCTTCCAAACCTGACACTGTCTCCAGTATCTGTCCTGTGGTAGCGGGACCTGTAGCAGTTCCATTAAATAATAATGATAATAATAATAATGAATGAATGAATGACCATCTATTAGGTTCTTAATACGTGCCAGGGCCTTGACCTAAGTGCTTTAAAATGCATTATTTCTTGTAATCCTCCTAACCATCTTAGGAAGGATGATTTAATCGTTCCATGAGATCTGAGATATGGATGGGGAAACTGAGGCTCAGAGAGTTTGCAAGACTTGCCCAAGGTCACTGAGGTGGCCACTTGCTGAGCAGGGCCGGAGACTGAAGCACATGCTCTTTCTAGTGTGGAAAGGGCTAGAGAGCAGGGAAGGCTCAGTTCCGGCTCCTCCTGCTGCTGTCTTAAGGGCTTAGGGGGCCCAGCCCGCATCTATTATCCCCTCACCCCTGCCTCCCACCCCACCTCCAGCCTGCAATGGCCAGAGCCCAGTTTCTTCACCTCGGTGCAAAGTACCTCCCCTCCATGGATACCCAAAGACTAGTGATCATACATGGCTTTTGTCTGTTTCTTACGAAAAGAATGAATACAGACATTGGAGAAAGTCACTTTTAACCCTCGGTCCCCCTTGTTTGGGGGAAAAAGATCTCAGAATCTCCGAAAGTATCTTCTGCGAAGATGTCAGAATGGGGCACTGTGTTCTTCTCTCCAACTGGCCGCCAAGGCGAGGGGTCCCAGGCAGAAGTGTATCTGGGGAGTTCGGTCCTCAGGAGTCTCTGTTGGGGCTCCGGGCCCTGTCCCTTGGGACCCAAGTCCCTTTACTACGTCTCTCATCGTTTCCCAGCCTCTTGCCCTGCTGGCCCTGCCCTGAGATGGTGAGTCATCATTGGCCCGGCGCTGGGGAGGGCGGGAGAGGCCACCACGCTGGGGACTTGCCCATACTGCCCTCCTGCTCTGCCTGATTTTTCTACTTCCATGGGACAGCGGTGGCTATGGCTTATTGAACACTTGGTGCTGTTCCGAGCGCCTTCTTGCTCTCGATTCATTTGATCCTCACATTAATCTGTAGGGTGTGCATGGTGCCCATTTTATGGATGAGCAAATGGAGGCACAGCAATCAGTACCTTGTCCAGGGGCACCGCTTCATAATGTTGAAGACGGGGCACGCGCCTCCATAACCTTGTGTGCAGCTCAGACCCTCCTCTTTAGTACTGGACGCTGTGGACATTTATAAGCAATTTTTTCTTTCTTTTTCTTTTCTTTCTNCTGGCCTAGGAAACTTTCTACTATGAATAGCAGCGCTCCACACGCCACGTCGCAAGGAGCTGACGTACTAATGAGTACAGCCGTGGCCTGCCTGCTCTTTTGTGTCCCCCTCAGAATTGGAACAAAAGACACGCTCCACGGGTGTTGGGTGGGTGGTTGATTGATTTTTTTTTTTTTTTTAACCTGTGTGACCCTCCCCTGGCTTCCACAGCTGCTGAGGTTGGAAAAGGGAAGGAGGGGAAGAGGCGTGGTGGTCCCTGTGATCGGGCCCCCCGTGTGGGCAGCGCAGTCCAGGGGTGCTGCCAGGCCTGCTCCTTGGGTAGATGTCTGCGGCAGACGCGGTGGGTGTCTGTGAAGGCGGTGGGGCAGGTGTGCACCCACCTCCCTCTCCACTGGACCCTCCATTCCTCCCCTTCGGCCTGGGAAGCTGGCCCCCTGCGGACCAGACCTGCAGGCTGAGCTGAACTGGCCTTTACTTAAGGAGGATAATCCTTGGGGCCAGCTGGGCTGGCTTTCTTCTCGGCTCCCATGGGTTTGGAGCCTCACTGAGCTCCCAGGCCCGGAGACAGTAAGGGGGAAGCAGACGAGCCTCGACTTCCGCCCCCTCCCACCTTCCTCCCTGTCCAGGTCCTCCTTGCACACTAGACCCCCCCTCCCCGGGGCCACCAACGCAGGGGAGGGGGGTGGGGGGGCTCAGGGGGCTTGCTGGCAGGAAGGGGAAGAAGATGTATTGAGCCAAGCACACTCAGGGAAATAAAGGATCTATTTTTTTTCCATTTGTTCTCAGCAAACATTTGTCATTTAATTTCTTCCTAATTACACAATTACGTAATTATGTAGTATTAGTAAAATAAAGCCTAAAGACGTTTGAGTAAAGAATTACTTAAGTAAATAATGTCTGACTGAAGTAATTATTTCCCGGGTTTTCTTTTTTTAAAGTAGGATTGGGTGAAGTGAGCTCAGGCATTGTCGTGGAGCTGAGTGGGGGTGGGGCGCGCACAGCCAGGGGCCAGCCACAGGCTCCCCTGGTCCCCTGGAGTTTAGACCCCAGTGCCTTGGCACCTTCGTCTCTGTAAAGACGGGGCTCTGATGGCAAGGCCAACTCTGGGACTGGCTGCGTGGCTCGGGAAGTGGCTTGTGTTTTGAGCCTCCCTTAGGCCCAGTGGGAGAACGGGATCAGGAAGGAGCTCAGGGCGGAAGTGAGCTCAGTCACTGAGGGCGGTGCCTTGGCCTCCTCAGGTGAGGCCCCCAGGTCAATAAAGAGTCCAGCTGCAGGATGGGGGACTAGGTCCCGTGGTGTGCTGGGTGGTGACGGGGAGGCTCACGTGGAGGGAATATCTCGCATCTCAGGGCTGGGTGTTTCCTTCTGGGCCTGGAGTGTGGTGGTGAAGGCAGGCCGCTTCAGGGTTGGTATTCAGCCCCCAAAGCCCTGGGGGGCTGGGCGAGTCCTTCGGTACACTTGGACCTGTGGGCTGTGCTTGAGGGGAAGGGACCGGTCCTTCCAGAATTGCTGGCCAGGCCTGGGATTAAGCAGGCCGCACTGCCTCCCGGATGCCTCCCGGATGCCCGGCCCAGGCGGCCCCGGGGAAGGCCAGGGGCCAGCTCTCCAGCACAGGAATCCCCCCAATCCGCGCCACTTGAGACTTTGATGAAGGACTGACTCAGCGACTTCTCACAGAAGGTGATTCCTGGGGAGCCAGGCCAACCTGTGTCCCCTCAGTGGTTTCCCTGTTCTCATGTTCACAGCGCACAGCGCTTGCACGTTCTTCAGAAGAGGTGCGTCCATTCCTTTGATCTGGAAGGCCCTGGACCTGAGAATCCTTGACTTCTCAGCTCTCGCTTTTGGACGGTAGACCCTAAATAGTCCTCCCTTGGAGCCGTTTTTGAGTTTCCTGAGGTCTTGTAGTGTCCTGCTGATTCCTTGGAAGCTGAGGTACAAGTCACGGAGCCCCCGGATCCATGGCGGCAGTGGATGTCAGGCAGAATAGCTCGTCCGCTCCTCTGCCTGCTGCGAGCCTCTGAGAGCTGAGACACCGGCTGGGAGACGAAGCAGGGAAGCCCACTCAGCCTTCTCATCGGCCACAGCTTTGGGCCTTTGATGGGCAGCTCACCCACAGCGGCATCCTTCGAGAACACTACAGAAGCTTCTGGAAAGTGACTGGAGTCATGCGGAACAGTACTAGAAAGGACTGCCTACACAGTCCTTCAGACTAAAGGCCGTAAAGCCGGTTAAAAACATCAGTTTTTCTTGCGTGGTTTATCTGTTCCCCGAGCAGCAAAAGTTTGGCAATATTTAGTAAAACTGAAGATACATTTCCCTACAACGCGGCAACTCTACTCTAGGCATATGCTCTGGAGAAACTTCTATAAGTGTGTAAAGAGACATATACCAGAGGAATCATAGCAGTGCTGTTTATGATAGGAAAAAAAAAAAAACCAAGGAAAGAAAGAAACAACCTAAATTTCCACCAATGGGAAAATGAATACATTGTAGAATATTCATCCAATGGAATTCTTTCCAGTAATAAAAGTAAATAAAGGAGACCTACATGTATCGACATGGAAGATCCTATAAAACACCATGGAGCTAAAAAAGCAAGCTGCATAGGAATATATACGCTGTGGTACCACTTATAAAGCTGTAAGCTATGCAAAACCATACCATGTACTGTTTATGAATAATACATAGGAATATAAACACCAAATTCAAGATGGCCAAATTCAAGAGTGTAGGAATACGGGGTGAGAACGAGGGTTTTGAGGGAGGGGAGGCCGTACAGGGGTATCCAGCTTTATTGATCATGTTTTATTTATCAGGCGAGGAGGTAGGCACAAGGGTGTTTATCATACTATTCTTTAACATTTGTGAATGCTTGAAATATTTTAAGAAATGTGTTACTAGGAAATAAAAATGTGAAAATGCAAACAACAACTAGAAATCCTTTGGGCTCTCCCCAGAAGGGCCTGAACCTATGGTGGGTGAGTCCCTGGGTGGGTGGNNNCTGAGTTGAATACTTAATCAATAAAGTTCTTCTCTTCACACAATATTTGCCTACCTAACAAGCTAAATATTCATTGAGTAATTAGCCAGTTCAAATTTGTGGTATGAAAAGACAATTCCTTCTAATTATAGGGATGTCAGTTAAAAGATGCCACACTAGGATGCCAGTCACTGCCAAGAAAGCCTTAGTAAAATTCTCACTGTGATTTAGATTCAAAAAGGTAAAAAAAAAAAAAAAAGACACCATTATTTTTGATAATTAAATAGTTACCAGAGCTGAGAGAATAAGTCAGATAAGTTTCAGCCTAATCAAAAGCTCTTTAAAAAAAAAAAAAGTCCCAGTAAAGATTTGGTTGCTCTCACAGCCCTGCTGCAGGGTTCAAGGATTTCTGGGCTAACACCAGGACCATGGCCACCTTGCCCCGAGGGTCGGCAGTATGGCTCTGCCGGCTCCTAACTTCGCCCTCGGGCAGTCCTTACACATCCATCTGTCCTGGAGATATTATTTAATTTACAGTTAGTCTTCTGCTTTGTACTTCTATTTTTTTAATGTTTATTTATTTATTTTGAGAGGGAGAGAATTTGTGTAGGAGGGACAGAGGGAGAGGGAGAGAGAGAATCCCAGGCAGGCTCCACGCCCAACACAGAGTCCAAGGCGGGGCTCCATCCCATGACCCCGGGATCATGACCTGACCCTGGGATCGTGACCACTCGACCGACCGATCTACCCAGGTGCCCCTTTATAATGGTAAATAGTTCCACTGTTGTCCCATCCTCCGGGCCAGCTGGATTCTAAGTGCCATGACTACAGAGCTGTGTCTTTTTTAGGGGGCTGAGGTAGGGACAGGGTAGGAGGTATGTCACCTGTAATCCAATTCTCTGTAAGGGAAGCTGCGTAGCTGCTTGGCTACCACGTTAGTTGGTGTAGTAGAAACTGGACTTGAGGCGCAGCTCTGATACTCCTGACTATGAGCTGTTGGGTGAGTTACTTACCCTCTGTCAGTCCAGTTTTGCTTCTGTAAAATGGGTATATTATATAACTACCTTACAGAATTGTTGGGAAGAGCCAAGGAGGTAATAACTGGGAAAACAATTCATAGGTTGTAATTTGCCACGCAAGTATAAAGCATTATGCAAAATAAAAATATCAATATAGATGGCAATGGTAGATGCCACAAATGGGGAAATTAAGGTAATTTAAACCCATCTCTTCTTATAGCAGGTTTGTGGGCATTGTCTACTTTATGTCTGAGACCTGCTACCCGTCCCTCTGCAGGCAGTGGCCAGTGTGAGAGCCACTCTGGCGCCCCTCCCACCTCTGGCTCCTGGCCTTTCTCCCTGTGACCACAGCTGCTTGGCCCAGGGACAGTACTTGACCCAGGCTGGGCTAATCTGAGAACTTTCCATGAAGTTTAACAGCGAGAACTGTTAGTCAGCTATCTCTGCTTAAAGATGCTATAACTAGGGGCGCCTGAGGGGCTTAGCTGGTCAAGCACCTGACTCCTGACTTGGGCTCAGGTCATGATCCCAGGGTCTTGGGATGGAGTTCTGTGTCAGGCTCCATGCTGAGTGTGGAACCTGCCTAAGATTCTCTCCCTCTCTCTCTCTCTCTCTCTGTCTGTCTGTCCCTCTCCCTCATTCTCTCTCTCTCTGTTTCAAATAAAAATTAAAAAAAAAAAAGATGCTGTAAATAGGGAATACCCTAACTGTAGTCTATCTGTTAAGATTAGACTTTGCTGCATTTAACTGAACCTCCCCACCCCACTATCCATGAAGTGGAAAAAACTAAACAAAAAACAGGGGTTAAATAAAACAAACATATATATCCCTCTTATGAAAGAAGTTCAGAGGAAGGCAGTACAAGGCCAGCCAGAGAGCTCCAAGGTCAGGCTCCTATCTTTCTGCTTCTCCGGCCTCGGCACGGTGTCTCTCCCCGACACCGAGTCATTTCTGGTGTCAATAAAGAGCAAGGATTTTAGCAATCTTATTTGCATACGAGGCAGTAGGAAAGACTAAAAGGAGGGGGGAAATTGCCCCTCCCTTTTTAGAAGGAACTGTTCTGCTTACAGCTCATTGGCCAGAACTTAGTCACGTGACCAAGCCTAGTTGCAAGCCTAGCTGGGAAATGTAGTCTTTTAGCTGAGATCCAATGCTGCCCAATAAAATTGTGGGTCTGTCACTAGGGAAGAAAGGGAGAATGTATGTCGGGCTAGGTGACTGGTAAGCTCTGCCTCTTGGAGTAATTCATCACATGGACGAAGTCGATCTGTTGTAGCATTGCTACATTTCCCATGGTTTGGTTATTCAATCTTAGCTCTGATTATAGGAAATATTCAGGATCCTTTTAATAAATTACTTCTTTTCTTCCTTTTATTAAAAAAGTGTCAGTCACAACTGTAAGGGTCCCGAAATTCCTCTCCTTTAAGACCACTTCACAGCTCCCTGCCACACTGGATCTGGGAAATGGAGGACCCTACTGGTATCCAGCGATGTTTTTCCGAGCTCTCCGGGCGCCCACAGTGTCCCCCTAGACCTGGTAGGGAGGGCCTATTGGTTACTTTAATTGGAGCAGGGCTCTTGCGTGGGTTCATTGCCAAACGTTGTGGTGTTTTGTCTTTTGTCTTTGGAGCTACTCTCTGCTTCCGTAGGTCCCAATTCCCAGACTCTCTGGCTCTCTCCTTGGCTCTGGGTCCCGGAACGTTGCAGAGAACTGGGAATTGGTTTCGGCTTCTTCGTTTCTTCCAGCGTTGTCTGAAATCACTGTTGTTTCCCTTCTCCACGCAGAAGTGCTGGAACAGAAGCCGAGCTCCAGTGACTCAAGCTATAAACTGCTTCCTCTCCCCCTGCCTGGCAGGAGCCCAGGAGAGGCCTCTGGGTCTTAGTCTGTCTGCCTGGTACTGCAAGGGCTTAGCACACCCCCTCAGTTTGGCAAAGAGCAAGGTGGGAATAAGGGTGGGGAGGCTTATCCTTGGCATTTCTCTGGAGAGTTCAGGGTGTACCACGGTTCTGGGGACATCTAGCCTGGGGATTCAGTTGACTTTGAAAGAGCTTGGGAGGACGGCAAGGCCTCCAGAATGTGTATATATATATATATATATTTAGCCCAGTGACTAACTAGAAACAGAGCCCACCTCGCCTCACCCCTACATCCCACCTCAGGGAGACTGGAGGTGGAGCTCAGAGCTGATCACGGGATTTGCAAGGGCAGGTCATTGTGGTTAGGTGATGGACATCTGAGAATGCATTTTGTGCTGAGTCGATGGGTAAAAAATACTTCTCTATGAGCTGATTTTATTGCCGCAATGAACCTCATCTCTGTGAGTCAGAAGGTCATCCTCTGTAGCCATCACGTGACTGGGGATCTGAGAAAAGAGGAACCGACAGGCTTCCAGAAGTAATTTTAGACGCCTCTTGCCGCTATTCCATTAAACCCAATTGCCCAGTGGCTAACAATCATTGAGCACTCATGATCTGCAAGGACGATGCTGAGAGCATTATTATCACAACAGCTCTCTGTCTTCAGCAGTGTTTAAGAGACCAGTTTAGCAGATGGAAAGACTGAGGCCCAAGTAGGCAGAGCTGGGATTCACATTCAGTGTTGGTTTGATTCCCAAGCCTATTGAACTCACCAAGCTCGACAAGTCTCACGAGCTTCTGCAGTGTTTCCTGAGGGTTCGCAGTGTACCTAGAGCTTCTAGTTTCTAGATGTCAGCTCATTCTGGAGGTGCCCGAACCGTCTCCTGTGAGACCCATTTTATATCCTCCTTACTGTTAACTTCCAGAAGGGTGTTATCATCCAGAGCTAACACTGAGCAATCCACTGGAAATGTAATGGGAGCCACATATGCATTTTACATTTTAGGAAGCACATAAAAAAAAAGCAGCAGGCACCACTGTAACTCATGCCGTTTGTACAATATTTAAATAATCACATTATTTATGATTTATTTATTAAATAAACACATGGTGTATAGGTGCATAGACAACAAAATCCTTCAAACTGAATCAATCCATTGACACCTACGTGATCAGTGGTGTGTTCTTAATGCTAGAAATGATGCATTTTTTCCAATACGTATACCACAGTACACCAAGAATACTTTACGGATGGTTGAAGTGAATGTGGTTCTATCAAAATAAATAAATAAATAAATACATAAAAGCTTATCTCAGGCAAAAATATTTTACATTGCTTCTGCTTTTGATTTGAAATGAAATCATATTTTAACAATTCAGCACTGGTCACATTTTAAGTGTGTGATTGCCACACGTGGCTGGTGGCTACTGCTTCAGGCAGTGCACGCCTGGTATCTCACTGAAACTCTTCATGATGCAAATGCACCTAATCCGTCCTGGACCAGGAGAAGACAAATGGGGGTGAAGGGGGATCTCTGTGCAGAAGAGAACGTAGAGAATGAGACTGGAACGGCATGGGGGCCCATGGGGAAGGGGAACTGCTGTCAATTTTGGAAACAGAATAATATTGTGGGAATGATATTAAGAAAGTTAATGTGGAAGCACTGAGCAGAATGGGTCGTGGGGACACAGCTTAGAGGCAGGAAGATTATGGGGAGGGGACATGATGAATGAAGCCAGTGAACATGAGAGTAGCCAGGGAAGGAAAACAATATGTCTGAGAAACATGGGGAGTTACAATGAGTCAGTGGTTGGCTGCGCAAGGGGAACGAAAGCAAGGGAAGAGTTGAGATGGCGCTGAGGTTTTAGCCTCAGACAACAGAAAATGATAATAGCACTGAGAGAAACAGGGAAGTGAGGAGGGGAAGTGAGCCATGCTGGTGGGGACGAGGGAGGGGACAGGGAGCTCAGCTTTGTTCCAACCCAGTCTGTGGTGAGCTCTTCCACTGTCTCTCCCTTCCTACCTCTCCTCCTCCTTCCTTCTCTCTCTTTCTTCCCTTTCTCCCCTCCTTTTCCCATCCCATTCTTCTCTTGAGGTAGCGTGAGCACCCATCATGTGCCGCAGGCAAATGAGCTTAACGGGCATTTCCTAGGTCTGAGGAAGAACCATGGAGATGGGTGGCAGGTACTTCTTCATGGAAGACCATCCCCTTTTGCCACACCTGGCATAACCATGTTGCGGGGAGCATAGGAGGCAGGATGAAATGAGGGTAAATGTTTATGTTTATTAAGCATGAAGCGTGGGGCAGGCACACGTCCAAACATCTGTGACTAGCATCACACTTAAGAGCATTCTTTCCCATCTGACAGGTGAGGAGAATGGGGCACAGATGGATGAAGTAAACGACCTAAGGAAACCCAACTGTGACGTGGTGGGGGCAGGATTTCACCCCCACAGTGTGTGTCGAATACCCACTGTGAGTTGGGTAAAAAGTGGCAATCACCTTCCCTTGTGTCCCCTGAGGAATCCATCTGTTGAAGCTCTAACCCCCCAGCGTGATGATATTTAGGACAGGGGCCTTTGGGAGGTGATTGGGTTTAGATGAGGTCAGGAGGACCTCTTGTGAGAAGAGAAAGATGGAGATACCTTGCTCTGTCTACCACATGCGCCAGAGAAAGGCCATGTGAGCACACAGAGTGAAGGAGGCCATTTATAAGCCAAGAAGTGGGTTCTCACTAGGAACCAAATCCACCTACACTTTAATCTTAGACTCTCAGCCTCCAAAACTATGAGACACTAATGCCTGTTGGTTAGGGCCCCCCAGTCTGTGGTATTGTGTTATAGCAGATTGAGCTAAGATGACCTACTTCAGGGATGCCTCGCCTCTCCAGATCTTTCTGAAGGGTAGGCTCTTCACAGAATGGGTGGCGCCTGTGAAGCCCCTGGATGGCTTTTCCCCTTCACAGGTGGGGTTAAGGACCAGCAGGCCAGGAAACTTGGGTGGGAAGCAAAAGAATGACCTTCCTCCTTCCGGTGGAAGAAGAGGTAAGATGGCGGTGGATGTGCTCCTCAAGTAGCTTTTCTCATTGTTAATCAAGTGACTGCTCCCAGGGGTCTGTTTTTCTGCTCTAAATGCTGTGTTGCATTGGTGTTCTAATGTAGTCACCACCTTCAAAAACATACCGGGGAGGGGGGGGAAGACCTTCAAATGAAACAGGAGCTGAGGGGAAGCAACGGAGGGAGGAGGAGATGGGAACTATCGCCCTGCTCCCATACAGCAGCTCAAGGGATTTACTCTGGGTTTTCAAAGCCAAGTGAATATCGCTTATTCATGTGCAGTCTAATCCTCCACATGGCCCAGAGGCTGATGGCAGCAGGGTTGACCTGCTTGCACAGGGGCAAGGAGGGTCCGGTGCATCTGTCCCTGAATGTGAGCTCCGTGGGGTCGGACCAGGCATCACGTGCTCTGGGAGGGCCAGGTTTGAAAGAGGTTGTCTGTTGAATGGCTTGTGTGGGTGCAGGCACGACATCAGGGAGGAAGTGTGGACTGGAGGTGAGACTGGTGATCAGATAGGGGATCCCCAGTAGGCTGGGGGCGTGGTGTAGCTCAGACATCCGGGGGACAGATACACCAGGCGCCCCTCCCTCTGGAAGGACAGCCGAGCCGCAGATTGATGCACACTCCCAGGCAGAGAATGTCTTAATAACCCACTCAGTGGGTGATGGATCATCAGAGGAGGAGAAGCAGAGCTACGGCTTGGCCACCCCGAAGCTCTGACTTGATAACATGTGATAATTCACTTAGGGGCACCGGGAAGAAGATTTCCCAACTGCGGCTAACCAGTGTTGAAGACCTGAAAACAGCCACTTGGGACTGCTTTTATGTTCGGCTGTCGGCTTAGAAGCAAATGTCTAAGAGAACCTGGACACGGATCAAACAAATGTGCTGGGAACCGCGTGCAATGCACTGATCTGCTATTATACCCTGCTGCGGGCCTGTGTGCCCGGCCTGCTCCCCTCCAGCCACCCAGGAAGACAGAATCAGAGCAGGGAGGGACCCTCTGAAGTCCCTGCGAGGGCCCGCACTGCAGCTGGCCTGGGTCTGGGGGAAGGTTCTAGGACAGACACATCACAGGGTGGTAGCAGTCCTCTTTGTAGCATACGGTGATTGGGTGGGGAAGATAAAAAATGTCCCTTTCTTGACCAGTGGAAACAAAGGGGTTGGTGGCCAGAGGCCTGCTCTTTGGCCACAGGGCCTTTGACAGTCTAGGTGAGGGGAGCCAGGCTACAGGAGACCCCTGTTTTCTATGGGGCAAAGAAGGGCTCCCCAGAGCACAGAGGGAAAGGAGACATCTTCCCAACCAATCCATCTGTTCTTTCTTTTCTCTACCTCCTGCTGGAAAAAATAACCTACAGCAGCTTTGTTTAAACCAAACACCAAGTTGGCTTGATGGTGGGCGTGGGGTCGGGCTGGAATACTATGGAAACCTTAACAGCACAAGTGTGATAAGAATCATAGACACACCAGCAGATGCCATTATGTCAGCCATGCACCAGGCACTGTGCCAAATACTTGGTGATCGCGAACACACCCCCTCCTCCTCCATGAGCTCCTCGTGTTGACATAGTCCTCTGACCTCACCTATACTCATAATCACGTCCCTCCGGAATGAAGTATCTGGGACCTCTTACCAAAAAGAAACCCAGGTAATCTCTGAGCAGGTGTGTAACCTTGGGTTGGCTCCAGGTGAATGATCACTTTTTTTTTTTTTGAATGATCACTTTATTGCTGCTGTTATAGGCTGGCTCACGGCAGGTGGGGATGAAAAGCAGTAAAGCAACTGAACAGGGTGAAAGGTGAGGAGACACCTGATGAGGGCTTTCAAAACTCAGCGACACGATGCCGTTCATCAACAGTGGCTTGTCCTTATGGAGGTTTTCTAAGGTCGCAGAAGGACCTAAGGGAGGTAAATATTCTTAGCCTCCGTTTTACATGTGAAGCAATTGAGGTTAAGAGAGGTGGAGTGATGGACCCAAAGTCACAAAGCAAGTTGTAGAGTCAAGATTGGAGCCTGGGTCTGTTTGTCACCACAACCACACATGTCTCTTGCTAGANGGGTGAGAGGATAGGTAAGAGTAGGAAATGGTTTTATTGCTCTAATGGAAAACACTTTCAGAGTTTTGGAGAATCATTGTCCTAAATCAATGGCTCTTTTTCCTTGGCCAAAAGTCACTATAGACTCTGAGAGACAGAAAAGATGCTGGAGGACATCTAATTTCATCTCCTTGATCTACAGAAGAATAAAAAGAGGCTCACACAGAGGAACCAGGCTGTCTACCATCACACGGCTAGGGAATGACCTGATTAAGCCTACCTAGAACCGTGCAGTTCTGACTCTTAACCCAAGCCCTTCCCTCTGCATTGTGAACTTTCTTATATCTTTGGGTTCTTCCCACCATGAAGGACACGGCGCACCCTAATCTTAGTTGGAAGGTGAGATTTTTCACAATATATTTTTCTACTCTCTCCCTCCTCTGTCCCTTCCTCTCACCCAGCTAACTGGACAGATGGCTTGACACCAGCACTATCTACCTGAGACCAGGAAAGGGGTATGCATTTTCTCAGTTCCTAGAATGGGAAGATATTGGTGTTAGTTTAAAACAAAATGTATCTTCAAGATTTACATAGAAGTAGAATAATGACGATAGTGTCCTATGGATGCATCAACTGAACATAGTGCAGGCTAGAATCAGGCACCCACTCATATTCAGTCACCTATTTATGATAAAGATGACCCTATATTGTCATGGGGGGCAGAATGGCCTTCTTCATTAAGCGGTGCTACGTCAGCTGGACATCCTTACTTGGCGGTGGGGGTAGGAATTTTAATCCCTAACTTAGCCAAACAGACACGGTTTAGTTCCAAGTGAAAAAGGTAAAGTGATAAAAGCTTTTTAGAAAAAAGCCACAGGAGGGTATCTTCAGGACCCAGGCTAGATAAAGATTTCTTAGATAGGACATAAAAACCCTAAGCATAAGGGGGAAAATTTGATTAATGGAACTACATTAAAATTAATTACTTCAATTAATCAAAAACACAAGTTAAGAAAGCAAAAAGGCAAGCCACAGAGTTGGAGAAGATATTTGCAAAACATATTATCTGTCAAAGGACTCCTATCTGAAACATGCGAAGAACCCTACGGATCAATCAGAAAAAGGCAGACAATTTAATTTTTTAAAAATGGGCAAAAGACTTGAAATGGAGTTTCTGAAAAGAAGCTCTCCATGGGGACCAATAAGCGTAAGAAACGGTGTTCAACCCTTTTAGTAATCAGGGGCATGTAAATTAAAATCACAGCACCCTACATTTCCAGCAGAATGGTTAAAGAAACAAAACAAAACAAAAGGCAGATAATACCAAGTATTGGGGAGGATGTAGAAGAGTCAGAACTCTCAAACACTTCTGGTAGGCGAGTGAATTGGAGCCACTTTGGAAAACAGCTGGGCAGTACCTACTAACGTAGAACTTACGTTTCTTCGGGCGATACCTTCGTTTATCCAAAGATACAGGCAAAGGGTTCAGAGCAGAGCAGCTAAGTGCTGAAAACAATCCAAGTATTTCTCAACACCGGAATGGATGAATAAACTGAGGATCCGCCCACTCTGGGGTACAGCAGAGAAGAGAGAGAATGAAGGGTAGTCAGTGCACAGCACGGATGAATCTCACAAATAAAATGGTGAAGGAAAGAAACCAGACACAACAGAACGTACCGTATGATTCCGTTTATAGAAGAGTCAGAAGCAGGTAAAACTCATCTATAGTGTGACAAGGCAGGGTAGTGGTTACCCTTGAAGGGAGATGGTGACTGGAGAGGGAGGAAGGGCAGCCGCTGGGGAAGGGGCGAGGGGAAACGTTCTGTTTTTCCGACTAGTTTCTGAGCACATGGATGTGTGCGTTTGGTGAAGATCCATTGAGTTGTACATTTATGTTCAATTATAACAAACCACCGTCAATTGTTTTTCTCTTATAATAAAACGAAGAGAGGCGGGGAGAAAGGTAAGTAACATCTGTCTATACCTCTTTCAGGCCCGCCATCACCCAGATTTTACAGGCACTAACTCAGGTAATCCTCTCAACCATCCCAGGATGTGGCTGTTATGTCTTCTATTTTGCAGATGAGAACACTGAGACCCAGAAAAGAGTAATTGCCCAAGGCCATGACATTAATAAGTGCTGGAACCGGATTTAACCTAGGGTTCGAATCCCCGTGTGTCCATGCCCAGAGCTCCATCTTCTTTCCTCGCATCATGGTGCTTTCAATGAGTGAGCCCCAGTGCTGGAGTCTGGCAACCTGGATTTGAACCCTAGCAGTCACTCCCCTGAAGCATGACCTTGGGCGAATCACCGAATCTGTCCACCTCCTGATATTTTCATCTGTGGTTTGGGGAGTTGCGGGGGGGAGGGGGGCGGCGCAGGGGTGGAGAAGGTGGGTGCTGGGGCAGGGCTGCGGTAGTGAACACAAAATCACTAACACAGCCCTGAGCTCAGCACGTGCAGAATACTTACCGCTTCTTCTAGACCTTGCTCGGCCTGCATGCCCTTCCTAACAGGGGTGTAGCGCTCAAAGCAAAATTCACCATGCCCCTTTCCCTGGTGTTGCTGTTCTAGTGAAATCTGATGAAAAGGATCATCAAGGGCAGGGTTTGTAGAGGGAAAGGAGCAGTGTTCGGCCCGAGGGCGTGCGCAGAGGTTGGCAACAGGCCCTGATTTGGTGTTGGGGAGTTTACAGGCAGAACTTAGGTAAACACGCTTTCCATTTACTGTTCTCACACCAGCTGGCAGAGAAGAGTCCATTTTCTCCCCTCGAAGGAGAGGGTGGGGATGTGAAGAAAGACACCCCTCCCCCTCCCCCCTGAACCTGCTGGAATCATTCCCTTAAACACAGCAGGTCCTACAATCTCCTTTTACAACAGAACTGAGTTCAGCTTTTTTTTTTTTTTAATACCCCTCTAAGAATAGTCAGGAAAATGGATGGAAGGTAAATAGCATCTGTATTTGTTCAACATGATGTCACCTGTCCCCAGGTTTCCTGTGCCTAGTGAGGAATGGGGAGCTCTGGGGTAGGAGGGGGTGGGGACCTGAGTTTAGGTGGTGCCCTTCAGGGCAGGACGCAGATGGGATTTTATAGGAATGTGTGGCCATGGTTACGTTCTATACGTGAGGCACATGAAAAAAGAGGTGCCGGTTACTTGCCTTGCCAAGGTTAATGTGCAAGAGCCGTCCTTCATGTCCACGGCTGAAAGCCCTTCTTCCCCTTCTAAAGGCTCAGGCATCATGGTGGGGTGGGTGGGGGCAAGTGAGTTTCCACAGGAGAGACTGGGGGGCACTGAGCAGGAAAGGAGCCCCCTGCCTGGCTGACCCCACCCTACCCCCTGGAATTCACCAAAGTCTTCATTTCTCTGTTGCTAAATTGCACACATTGATCTGCTATGTACAAAGTTGCAAAGCAAGTTGGCAGGAGCGCTGGAGTGTATCAGGTCTACCAGGGAATAAATATACTGGGGTTTTTAGTTTAAATGAGTTGAGAGCTAGGAAATGGCTTGACAGCCACGGGGAGCCCCGGCGTCGGCTTCCCACTAAACAAGTCCCTCTGTAAGTCGGAGCTGTCAATCAACACTGCCCCATGGGTACCTGGCCCTGGGGACAGATGTCCCCACCCACACTGCTGGCCCGTCAATGCGGAGAAGCAGCGTGGGTGGGAAGGAGGCTAAGGTGGCTGGCTGTTGGGAGGGAAATCTTTAACACTGGTTTGACCTTTGCCCATTCAAGGTCTTGTTCCTGATGCAGGGGCCTCTCCAAGGGGAAAGGGAGGGGCAGGTGCCCCAGAACTGACCCCAGCCGAGGCTCTGGGTTCTTCACACCACAGCAACCTGGGGACAGCCTGTCTATTCTGCTACTTTTTCTAATATTAATATCTCGATTAATTCCAGACCAATTGTTCTTTTTTTTCCCCTCCCTTATTTCCTAGCCTTTGCAAACCACCTACTCCTCTCTAAGAGTGACTTTGATTGAAGTTTGAAGTTTTCAGGTTCAGCTGTTTTTTAGTTACTTGTTATTAGAAAATGTAGCAATTTCCCCCCAGTAAAGAGGAAAAAGGCCCCTCCTCCCTCCCCTCTCCCTCTCCACCTCTCCCCTCTCCACTTCTCCTGATGTGTCATAACTTAAAACAGGCCTGCGTGATATAGTTATTTATTCTTCTCCATCCTTCCCTCAACTCGATCTTGGGCTGAGGCCAAAACTTGGGGGAAACAAAGAAGCAGCCATCCGGATAGTCTCTTTCCAAGCATAAGTGTTTGTTCCTGTGACCGCAGCCCTCTG
>NW_027532613.1:499821-501279 GCF_008692635.1 Crocuta crocuta | reverse complement strand
TGCTCACCTCCCTCCACTGCACGGGCTGCCCTGTAACCCATGGCCCAGCACCACGTGGCTATGAAAGACCCCCTTGTGCTGGAAGCAGCCGGTCTGGTCCCTCCTTAGAAGGAATTGCCTCCTCCCAGGGTCGGCCTTGCTGAAATTTACAGCTCAGCTCAATGCAGCCATTGTGTGGCTCCTTAGGAAGCCATGGGGGTGGAATCTTGCTGGGGATCCTGGGGCCTTGGAGAGGCCCCTGCTGGGGTGGGCATAGGCAGAGAGGTCTGGGTCCCCCCTCCCCCCAACCCGCCGCCCCACCCATCTTCCAGGCTGTGCCTTTTCAGAAGGAGGTGGTGGTTACCTGCACTTGCTGAGAAGCTGGCCTCCAGATCTCTCTGCAAGTAAGATGGGGAGGCCCTGGAAGGGAGCGTTTGCTTAGAACGGAGGGGTGCAATGTCCTGCTGGGGGGGGGTGCTTTCTCCCAGATCAGCCCCACTTCACCAAGAGGTCAAGCCAGAGGCTCTACCCAACTCACTGATACTGAGGCTTCTCCTTCCCCCTGATTTATGTTGTTGCTATTCTGACGCGCGCGGACACACACACACACACACACACACACACGCTCACACGCACACACCAGCAACCCAAAAGCCTAATGAAAAAATGATTAGTTTCAGAAAGCTGGGGAGATCAGAGCCTAGGCCTCAAACCTAATCTAGAATTTCTTGGCAGGGTGAAGAAGCCCAGAGCGGAGCTCACTCAGCTCACCTGACCGATGCACGGCCTTCCGCCCTCCTCAGCCTGGCTCCTGTCCTTCTGAGAGCAGGGCTGGAGCCCGGAGCAAGAGCTGCAAGGTAGGGCAGGGCTGAGCTGGGTCGGGAAGGAGGGCCGGTGGAGAGAAGGCCGAAGACTGACCTGCAGATGGGGAGACTCAAATTTAGGTGTTGCAAGTGCTGGAGGGTTCAGTTCTGGCCTCAGGGGCCTGCTGGAGGTGGGGCTTCCTTTAGGACCTCTCTGCTCAGAGTGACCCTTGGCATGGGGTGGGGAGACGTCCCCAGATGGAGGCCCGGGAGGCCCGGAGCTGGCAGGAGCTCGGCCCCTCTTCTGTCTTGCCCTCAGCAACACATGTCTGTCTCCAGACCCAGCAAGGCTCACCTTAATCAGTCGTGCCTCAAAATTAAAAGGGAAAAACCGTGAACAGTCCCACGGATTCAGGAGCCCTGCCCTGGGCGGCTCAGCAGCTGCCCAAGGGGAAGTGACAAGGCTTTCCCATGTGGGGGTTCAGGCAGAAGTGGCCTGTGCGTTTCCTGTGGCCGATTTTGGTGTTGTAAGGGGTGTATTTGTTAAATTCTCGTCGATATCCAAGGGGCCTTGTGTTTACTCCATTAGGAAACCAGATAGAGCTAATCAATGCTAGGAGGACTCTAGTTAACTCCTGAGGGAAGGCAAATATAAACACCAGCATTCAAATTGCTG
>NW_027532613.1:490393-499684 GCF_008692635.1 Crocuta crocuta | reverse complement strand
CTTGGGCTGTCAAAGGGAGGCAGGCTTCTCCCTGGAGGGCAGGATGAACAGGCGGACTCCAGGCAGTCAGGGGCTGGCTGCCTTGTGAATGGGTTCAGGTCCCACAGTAGCTGCGGGCCTTGAGCAAATCAGTTGGCCTCTCTGGCCCTCTGTCTCTTCTTCAGAAGGGCAATCGCTAATTTCGAGATGCTCTTCACAGCTCATCAAAGGCTTTTATTTTCTTACTTGATATTCAACACCTTTTGAGGTGGGGATCATGATCATTATTTCCATTGCACAGAAAAAGGAAATGTGACTCTAAAAGACTTCTGGGGCGCCTGGGTGGCTCAGTCGGTTAAGCATCTGCCTTCAGCTCAGGTCATGATCTTACGGCTCCTGAGTTCGAGGCCCCCGTCAGGCTCTGTGCTGACAGCTCAGAGCCTGGAACCTGCTTTGGATTCTGTGTCTTCCTCTCTCTCTGCTCCTCCCCTGTTCACACACCGTCTCTTTCTTTCTCTCTCTCTCAAATATAAACATAAAAAAAAAGAAATTAAAAGACTATGAACCATGGGATCATGACCTGAGCTAAAGTCGGACGCTCAGTCCACTGAGCCACCCAGGTCCCTGCTCATGCTCTCTCTCTCTCTCAAAAATAAATAAATATTAATAATAATAATGAATAATAATAATTAATAAATAATTAATAATAATTAAAAAAATAATAATAAATAATAGTTAAATGACGCAGGTAGCACAGTGGGGTCTTAACTCCAAGTCCTGTGACCTCCCACCCCATATGCTTTCCTCTGGGCCTTACCTCTTTTGTGAAGGACTTTATATTACCTCCTATGTTCCACTTAAGCCCGTGAGATACTTGCTGTTGTTACTACCTATTTACCAATTAAAAAGTAAAATCCCGAGGTTCAGAGAAGTTACAGACTGGCCCAAGGTCTATAGGTTGCCCAAGTCCCACCCATGGCTTGTTCAGATCCTTGTACCTCTGTGGGGCGGGGGGGGCTGGGATTTGGAGGATCTGGCATCTAATGTCTTTCTGGGGTGAACCCTGCTGTCACCCTTGTTCTCTCCCCACCCCATCCTCTAGAGAATTCCTTTCCCCCATACCACCATCGTCCTAGATGAAAGTCCAGTGCCTCTGGATGAAAGGGAAGTGGGGAGCACTTGGAGAGGCTAGGCTTGGGGTGGCCCCGAGAGCAGTCACACTCTCTCCATCGTGCTTTTTCACTACCCCTCTCCTGCCCTCCCCAGCGGAGGAATAGCCTTTCCTGGTCTGGGGACAATCCTTTAAGAGCAGCCGTTCCCACAACGGTCCCTTTAAGGGACCACCTGCAGGAATGGTCATAAAGCTCAACTACCAGCTCCCTGGAGCCCTTGCTGGGCATCGGATCCAGGGTGCTGTGACCTTTCTTGGCCCCCGCCCCCCCAGGCTGGGGTTACATATTTCACCAGCAGCCGAAGACTGCTTCCCAGGGTGAGCTCACCACGGAGTTAAACTCTGTTTGACTGTTCCTATTTTAGCCACTCACGAGCTTGAGTCCCTTGAGTTACCTGTGGAGCAGTGGCTAGTTCGATCCAAGTCTCAGGGGAGACACTCCAAGATTTAGGAGAGAAGATTTCTCTCCCTTCTTTAGAAAGGGGAGAGGGGGCGGTCAATACACGGTTCCTTCTCTAACACCATTGCTTTCTGTCCACTTTGTGCCCAGGGACACCAGAAGACTTAGCTAGGGCTCTCTGATTAGTCCTTACATTTTTGTAATTTAAATTCTTTTATTTTAGACAGAGAGAGAGAGAGCGAGCAGGTGAGAGGGGCAGAGGGAGAGGGAATCTTAAGCAGACTCCACGCTCAGCACGGAGCCTGACGCACGACTCTGGGATCGTGACCGGAGATGAAATCAAGAGTTGGACTGAGCCACCCAGGCGCCCCTCTCCGATGCCTATTAATAGTGGTTTCTTACTTCTATAGATTGTGGCACATTTTAGTTTAGAGATAGCATTCCCCACGCTACTCCTCGGAATCAGTGTGGGGTGTGAGATTACGTTGATCCTTGTACTAGGTTGGAGAAGTTAGAACTTAGAAAGTCCAAGTGACTTGTCCACGGTCATAAATTAGAGGCAAGTGGAGCAGTGTCTACCCACCTCTTGGTCTGGAGCTTTCCTTGGTCCTTTAAGCTGTCCTTTGAAACGTTGTAAAGGTGGCTCCTGGAATGCAACGTTGTTGGGGACCGTGCTGTCCTGGTGGCCCACCTCCATTTTGTAGAAGAACCAGCTGTGGCCAGCGAGGTGAGGGGTCTCGGGGACTGAGGAGGCATCAGGCTCTATTCCCAGAATGTAGGGCAAGGCTCTCATGCAGGAGGCTCCCATAAATGTTTGATGTATAAATGAATGAATGAATAATTAAACAAGCAGATCTCAGCTTTCCCAATTCCTAGTCAAATATGCCTCCCCATACACCTATCTCGTCCCCGCACGTTCATCGATCGGAAAATATAAAAATCGGTTTTCAGCCTTAAGAAGAAAACACGAGTGGGCCCCCTCTGCCGAGAGGAAACATAAGAAGCAGTCTGGGAGGGGGGCAAGGAGAGATTTTCCAGGTGAAGAAATCGAGGCAGGGGCCTTGCTCGGCTCTGCCGTAGAAGGACACCCGCACAAAGAGTTGCCCTTGATGCTCCCCTGACTTCCCCATCCCCAGGGAGGAGGAGGCCAGAGCCCATGCTTCAGAACCGAGGAGGACCGCTAAGCAGGCAATGTGGCCGCCTCGTTCTGAACCTCTCCTGAATTTCATCTGTGACAAACCACTCTTCATAAACCCCAGAACTGCCCATCGTCACCGGGGTGAGGCAAGCAATGCCTGCTGCGAGGGAAAAACAATTAGAAATACAATTAATGTTATAAAAGCTGGTCATAAATATTTGAGTTCTCTCTCCAGAGAGGAGGGACAAGATGACAGCTCACAATTCCTTGTATTGACAAAAGAGGAAACAGTCCATGAAACTGGTCATTTGCCTGGGTATTTTTATCTATCAGATCCGAGCGTCGGAACAAGGGAAGCATGAATGATTGGATTAGCCACCCAGCCTTTATGTGCTTTTGCAGCATCAGCAATATGCAGTTGCTGCAACCCTCAGACAGACGTGGGCACGCACACGCGCTCGCTCACACCGGCCAACGAGGGTGGACACGCTCCCGCACAGCTAGGCAGGCGTGACCCCGGGCGCAGACGCCGCTGTCCGACAGGACAGGAAGATGGACTCCTCCACCCAGACCAGCAGTAGAAAACCACGAATAGCCTCCCTCCAGAGCCCTTGCTCTTCCTTCCTGGAGAACGACGGAGCCCAAGGCACCGCATCGCATCTCGTCCCCCTCTCGGGCCCATGGCCCCGGTGATGCCCTTTGCGTTGGTATCCTTTGTGCCTTGCCCTTGCCTTCCAAGCGTCCATTTGGTTGTTCCTTGGGTGGTCTTGGCTCCACCACGTGCTCCATGCGGCAAGGCCTGTTCGTTTGGCAGCCCCCAGCCCGTCCGGTGCCTGGGTTCTCTGTTCCCACTCTCCGCAACTCCTGGGCACCTCCGTGCGCCGGGTGGGCCTGGGCAGGGGTGAGCGAGGCAGAGGGTGGGCATGGGAATGGCAAGGGCTCTGTGCTGTTTGGGACAAAGGCCCCCCCCTCAGCAGGCATGTGCAACCACCAGGAACCTATGCCCACCAACAGGAAGCAGAGCTCCCTTGCTCTCCTTGCTGGGGGCACCATGCCAGCATGGCAGATGGGCAGGTGTCAGCTGCCAAGGGACCTCAGATAGGATCCAAATAGGTCTGCATTTTTGGAGGGCAGGGCATTCTCTCCTCTGCTCCCTTAGTAAACGCAAGACCAGCTGATCAAACCATCTCCCTATGTATTGCCTCGGTTCCCGTGTGCGTGCCTTTCCCTTACCTCTGCTATCAGCCCCTCAGCCCATCCGGAGGATGAGAAGATGGAGGGGGTTCGCACTGGCCTCTTCCAGCATTCAGCGACACTTACATATGTTCTGAGGGTGGGCACCTCTGGACTGAGAAGCACAAGACCCCCGAAGCTGCTTGCTGGGGCTTTTCTTTGGCTCCTCTGACAGATGATTGCACAGTGTCAGCTTGATTACCTGAAAGTGGTGGGAAGCCCACTCACTGCCTCATGGGCAGCTGGTCTTTTGCTGGACAATTTTATTCCGTGATACAAAAATCTGCATCCAGATTAATTCCAGCTCTGCCCTGGAGCAACTGAGAACAAATCTGCCTTCTCTTCCTGTATAACAGCTCTTCAAATATTTTAAACCAATGCTCACATCCCTGAAGAGGTTTTGCTTCTCTAGGCTAAGTATTTCCTGTCCCTTCAGTTCCCACGGGCATACCTGGAGTGACATAGGACCCAGATTGCTTGTTTGGATTGGGTAGTGGATTGTTAAAAAAAAAAAAATAGGTGCGGAATTCAGACACACTTGAGACTGAGTCATCTTCGTCCAGCGGGGAAGTCCCCTCAGCTGCTGTCGCCGCCATTCGATTGTCTACACGTTTGGATTAAATGGCATTTGCTGAACTGTAACTATGTGATAAGGGATCTGTCTTTATTAAAAATGGATATTATTATTTGTATTTTAGAAATGAGAAAACCGGTACTTGGCTTCTGTCGGGTTGTTCAGCTGGTCTACGACAAAGCAAGGGTATGACCTGTTATGGCTTTTGTTTGCTTGCAAGTCAGCCAGGCTTCCATGACTGGAGATGCAGCAGGGTGCTGGCAATGTTTGTGAAGTGCACGTGTAAGCCTGTATTTCCATGGTGTAAGGCTAACCAACAGCCGTCGACAGACTACCCCTAGAGTAGCGGTGTGCACGGGGCAGGAGTGCAGAAGGTGACTTCTACTCTCTGCTTCCTGGATTCTTCTCTTGTTTGAATGTCCTTCTATGGTTGAATGTCCTTAGCATGGCCCAGAGTTCCAGAGCCTGGATGCCAGTCACGGCGGTAGCCTTTGCTTGCTCTGTGACCTTGGATAAGTCGATCAGTCTCTTTATTCCTTTATTTCCTCAACTGTAAAATGGGACTACTAATTTTTAGTACATATCTTTTAGGTTACGTTTGTCAAGAATAATGAGCTCCTTTTACTTATTTATTTATTTTTTATTGAAGTATAATTTACATCAGTGCAGTGAACCCTTTCCAGTGTAGATTTATGAGTTTTGACAAATGCATAAAGCCACGTACCCATTCCCACAGTAAGGATATTGAACGAGTCCATCAACCCCACCCCCACTCCCCGGATTCCCATGTCCCTTGTCATTTAACCCCTGCCCACCTGCAGCCCCTGGCAAACGCTGATCTGTTTTTTTGTCCTTACAATTTGCCTTTCCCGGAATAGCTTATAAATAGAATCATATCGTATATAGCCTTTTGAGTCTGGCTTCTTCACTTAGCATAATATATTTGCGATTCATCCATGTTGTTCAGTAATTCATTCTTTTTTATTGCTGAGTAGGATTCCGTTGCATATAAACCACAGTTTCTATATCTATTCACTAGAGGAAGAACATTGGGGGGTTGTTTCTAGTTGTGGGTGATTATGAAAAATGTTTCTATAACATTCACATACAGGTTTTGTGTGCACATAAATTCTTTTCATATGGTAAATACTTAGACTGGAATTGCTAGGTCATATGACAAATATGTATTTAACTTGATAGGAAACAGCCAAGCTGTTTTCCAAAATGCCCATATCGTGTCACGTTCCCACCCTCAAGTATGGAGTTCCGGGTGTCCCACATCCTCCCCAGGGCTTGGGATTGCCAGGCGTTTGCTTATTTATTTCTAATTTCAGCCGTTCTTGTAGGTCTTCACTGATACCTCCTTGTATTTTAATCTGTGTTTCTCCAAAGACTAAAAATGTGGAATAGTTTTTCATGTGATTGTCTGACATCTGCGTATCTTTTTCGGTGAAATGTCTGCTGCTCATTTTTTTTAATGGGTGATTCGTTTTCTTACTGTGGAGTTTTAAACGTTCTTTATGTATTCTAGATTGAAGTCCTGTGCCAGATACAGGTTTTGGAAATAGTTTCTTCTAGTCTGTGACTTGTCTTCTAAGTTTCTTGAGAGTGTCTTTGAAAGAGAAGTTTTTTGTGTGGATAAAATTCCAGTTTGCCAAGTTTTTCTTTGATGCGTAATGATTTTGGTGTTACCTAGAGTCAAAATCGTTTTCTTTCATATTTCCTTCTAAAGGTTCATAGATGTAGGTTTTGTATTTAAGTCTGTGTCCCTTTTGGGGTTGCATTTTGTATACGGTGTGAGGGAAGGTCAAGGCCTCTCATGTGAGTCTGCTGTTGGACTCCTCAGATCCTCTGCCTTCGCCTCGGCCAGGCTGTAATGCCTGTGCTGTTGTTTACATCCCTGCTTAACGAGACTGGCCTCTGCTGCCCTGGGCATTTCTTAGACTCAGGCAGGATGGAGTTGCCATCTTTCCAAGCTATTCAGTAGCTATTTCCCACTCGGCACAGAGCATGCTAAGAGCTAGAAGCTGCTTCGTGTGCAGGCTGCCTGGGGGTTGGGACCCATCCGGAGAAAGATGTACTGGGTCTGCCTAGTCCTAAATGACTCATGGATTATAGCCTGGATTGTTAGTTGGTCATGGAAGATACTGGCGTGGAGCGGGACAATTCAGCTGTCCTTGGGCCCTGGGCCCCTGGCTATAACCATCTGTAGAGAGCTGCTGATCAACCAAGATTGAGGGACTGAGAGGTGGATGGTGGGGTAGGAGAGTTGAATGCAGTCAGGTCTCTGGTAAGATCGAGGCCCATGGGAGCAAACACACGAGACTTAGCAATAGCCAGTTTTCACTCTCCCCTTTGCTGATTGTAAAGACAAAAGGCAGTCCTAGGGCACTGAGAAATGGCTGTGGTCCACTGTCCCCTCCGTTCTGTCCACCTGTCTCCCCCGCTTGCCCTTTTCTGTTCCTGTGGACCAGTGTCTCAAACGGGGAGAGAGGAAATGAACAAAGCAGTTCAGGCTGGTGAGTGAGACGAAGCTCCAAGGCCCCGAAGTGTGAAGTCAGCAAGGGCCCCAGATGTTCATGTTTCTACCCAAGACACCGGAAGAAGGTTTAGATGCCAAAGCCTGGGAAGGAAGAAAATGGAATCATTGGAGTTCTAAGCCTGAAGAGATTCCTAGAAAATTACTTTTCCCCAGCATCCTGCCTCTGATTGGAATCTCACATAAGTTGTCCTGGAGAGAAGAGCCCAAGAGAGATGGCGCAGTCTCCCTTGGTGATTATCTCCAGCATTAACCTTGACCTAGGCACTTTGGTATTGGTTCTGGTCTTTGGGCAGATGATATCTATAAAGGAGGGGGCAGGCTGGTCGGCAGAGGCAGGCTGTGGAATCAGGAAGAGACCTCAGGTGAGGTGGAGGTGGGCGATTGCATTGTCCTGGGCTGCTGCTGCTGCTTTGTAAAACAGAGGAAATAAGCCACTGCTACCACCACAACTGATACTTGTGACTGCCTGCTATTTGTCAGGTTCTTTCTATGCATTTTAGTAATTAATTATTATTTTGAGAGAGAGAGAGAGAGAGGGAATCCAAGCAGGCTGTGCAGGNACTGCTACCACCACAACTGATACTTGTGACTGCCTGCTATTTGTCAGGTTCTTTCTATGCATTCTATACAAATAATTAGTAATTAATTATTATTTTGAGAGAGAGAGAGAGAGAGAGAGAGGGAATCCAAGCAGGCTGTGCAGCCTGACACAGGGCTCAATCCCACGATCATGAGCTCATGACCTGAGCCAAAATCAAGAGTCAGATGCTCAACCGACTGAGAACCACCCTGGTGCCCCTTTATATGCATTTTCTGCTTCAATTCTTACAACAGCCTGAGGGAAGTATTCTTATCATCCCCATTTTACAGATGAGGAAGCAAAGGCACAGTGAGGTTAAGTAATGTACCCCAAATCCTACTTCTACGGAACCTCTCTGATACGGTTAAATTATGTAAGTGAAGGTCCCATCCACTGCTTCTCTGTTTCGCAGGCGATCAGTGCGCGCTAATGCGAGTATGAAGGTCAGGCTGGCGACAGGCACTCCAGTTATTTAACTCCATGGGGTTCAGCAAAGGGCACAGACTCACAGGAAGTTAGGGGCGCTGGTCCTCCATCTGGAGGATGGCTCAAAGTGGCCAACTGACCCAGCAACTAGACACCCCCCCCGGCCCCCATGCTGGCCCTTCATTTCCTTTCTGCTAACAGAAGGGCTCAGATGAGATGATTTCTCAGGTCCCTTCAGGTGCTTGCCTTTATGATTCTTATTGATTTATATTTTTATTCTGTGCCTTCAAATTCATGAAGGAATATTAGACCGGGCCAAGTTCTTGGAGACAGGCTCCACACCGGTCCTAGGAGAAGAAGCAGGAGATTTCAGAGAAAGGGACAGAATTTAAAAGGACGACTTCCCCACTTCTTTCTGCTCCTCTGGACCTTATACATCTTTCAAGACTCAGCTCAAGGCCTATATGGCCTGGGAGGCTTTCCAGGACCAGCCTGGTAAACGCACTCCTTTGTAAATATAATCTGTGTGTGCAGCACAGTTTGAGAAGTATTAATTAATTTATTAATGTACTTCTTGTATCTGCCTTGTGCCAGCGCGGAGTTGCGGTGGCTTACACGGGTATGTAACAGGAAATGCGAAGTCAGGGGGAAGGGGAGATAGAAAAATAAAGGAATATCCCAGGGGATCAGGAATGAGGCTAGTAGAGGGGTGCAGAGATCCCTGCCCTAACCATCTACGGCTGGTGTCAAATCGAGGGTATGTGGCGCCAGTATGGGCAAGGTAAATGGATCAGTTTCATAATTCTTAGCGCCTGCACGATGGGAGAAAAGAGAAGGAAGGGAGGAAGGATGGGACGGGAGAAAAGGAAAGAAGATTTTTTTTTTTGAAGTTTATTTATTTTGAAAGAGAGAGCAACAGAGAGACAGAGAGAGGAGAGTGAGCAGGGGTGGGGCAGAGAAAGAGCGAGTCCCAAGCAGGCTCTGTATTGTCAGGGTAGAGCTGGATTTGGGGCCCGAACTCATGAACCGTGAGATCACGACCTGAACCGAAATAAAAAGTCGGATGCTTAACTGGCTGAGCCATCCAGAGGCCCCAGGAAAGAATATTGTTTTAGGAGAAACCCAATTGTCCCCAGTGCCATGAGGAAACGGGGGTTTCCCTGGGCACCTTCCTGTACATAACCAAGGAGGAGCAATGTCCTCAACAATACCCTTCTAGTACTGGCAAGTCCTCACGTCTTTAGGCTA
>NW_027532613.1:469076-490385 GCF_008692635.1 Crocuta crocuta | reverse complement strand
CATCATCCCTCAATGCAGGCCACACTTTGACTCTGAAAAACGGGACCATAAGGACATGGTCCAGTAGACAGCTCTCTGCTGCTCTGCCTTAATCCTGCGGCCGTTGTTCATATTTCTGGAGGGACCGATGCACCACACACCCTTCAGGCAATCTCGAGCTCGCTTTCCTTCTCTCAGCTGGGTGTTTGATGGACACTGCGTGGCAGTGAGTTCGAGACTGTATTCCCTGCCAAATACCTGAAGTGCAGCGCTCGGGCTGCCAATTAAACACGGCCCCATATGCCTTACAGACACACAAGCAGCTGGACTCTGCCAGCCCTAGGGGGAGGGTTGTCATTCTCTCACGACAATCGACGCGCCTACTGGCGACCTGGACTTGATCAGAGGGCCACCCCCTTGGCTCTGAGCTGAGCTGAAGGAGCGCGCAGGGTGTTCCGATGCCCTCCCAGACCAGGAGCGTCTGTGCCACAGGGCAGGGCCGTGTCTCCGAAAATGCAGACCCTCGGATTCCGCCATCAAATGCCTAAAACAAGAGGCGTGGTCTATATGACTTCCAAGTTCCCTTGCAGTAGGGACATTGGTAATTCCAGAAGGAAAATGCTCCATGGGAGGAGGGCTGTTAACCACTAGAAAATTCTACCAGAAGAGCGGGTGAAATTGCCTGCCTCCAAGAAACCCATGCTGTTTGGGATAAATTGGAACAGATCTGCCTGGAGGCAGGGGTCTGGATGGGATGGCCTCTGGCATGCTTATCAAAACATCCCAGGTGGTGACTAGTTGGCTGGCTCATCTGTCTGTCTCCTAAGTGTGCACGCCCTGGTTTTGGTTACTTGTGTTCCTGGAGCACACACTCCCTCTGCGTGTGGAGACATGTGTGTGCACGCCCGTGCACCTTGGTGCGACCCTCCCCAGTTAGCAGCTGTGGTGCAAGGAGCCCCCTCGGCAGAGTCTTTCCTGGGAAATGCATTGGGCTGCATGGCATTCCCCTCATAAAAATACAATAAACAGCCCTGCGGGGGGCAGGGGGGTGGGCGCCGCGTAATGACTATAACCCAGTGGTGTTCTTGGAAAGGCCTCTTCAGAAGCAAAGCCGAGAAGACTTAACAGAAATCTTTGGGGTAATTAGGTTTCTGCAGTGCACAAACCTCTTAAATCATCAAGAGTCAGAGAGGACTTGGTCTGTAAATCCTACATCAAGCCGTGCTGGGCCCCAGGGCCGCCCCTGCTTCCCCCGCCTTCCCCCTCGGCATTGGGCTGTTGGCCCCCCAGGAACCCCACTTTCCTGTAGATGCGCTGTGGGGACCCATCTTGACCCACATGAGAAAACGGTTATTGCTGAGGCGCGCAGGGAGGCTGAGGCAGGGCGCTGCTCTGCTGTCCAGGGTGGGGCCCCACAAGCCAAGTGGATGGATTTTTCTCTGGGGGGCCCATGGGTTCATGGTCCCAGATGGATGGCTGGGATGTCTGAACAAATGTTTTGGTCAAGGACGGAAAAGAGAACTTCCCACCGACTTCCTTCCAATTCCCAAAGTCCCTTTTCCCACCCTCACGAGTATGTGGGCCTCGAGGGAGGTTCAGAGCCTGGCGGGGTACAGGGCGGTACAGAGTGTGGACAGTATGAGGGACAAGGCCAGGCTGGCTTGCCTGCTTTCCTAGTGGGTCCTCAGGCCCTGCCTTCCCCACCTCCTCCTAGATGCAGAAAGAAGAGGGACCCTCCTTCTTTCTCCTGGGCTCCGCCCCCCCCTTTTCCCCTGGGGGGCTCTGTACGTGGCTGGGCTGGAAACCGAGCCCTCCCTGCACTGCCTGGGAGCTGGGTTAAGGGGCAGGGAGGGAATGAAAAGCAATCCGGGAGGTCCTGGGCCTCAGTGGCAAGCACACCTTCAGGGCATTTAGGGAAAGTAGATTAAGAAATCTTTTTCCAGATAAGAGAGGCCTGTAAAGAGGCCAAAGAAAGGGAAAACCACCCCCCTTTGATCACAAGGGATTGTAATTACTCAGCTATTGATTGGGATAATAAGTTTGCCAAAACTCCAGAGAAGGAGAGATATTCCTCCAGGTATTTAGTTTTCGCAGGATTTGCTGAGCTCCTCCGTGAAGTTAAAGTCAATTTGGAGGCCTGGGCCTGGCCCCGAAGTCCCCAGAATGGGAGTCGGAGGCCTCTTCCTCCTGTAGACAGGTGTGCATGCCCTGGCGGGCTGAACTCCCTGCCCGGAGCTGTCCCCGCCATCAATACCCACAAGATCATCGCTGTTACTCATAACCTTTGGGACTCCTTGGGGTTGAGTGGCATCAAGAACTGAAGCTGGCTTCACAAACAGAGGAAGCCCTCAGCCTGGACTCCAGAATCTTCTTTAGTACTTTTCTTTCTTCTCTCTCTATCACCGCTGTCCTGCATGTGTGTGCATGCACACTCACCCACGCACACACCCATACCCGTGCTTGTGCACGCCCACCTACACCCCCAGCACACGTGTCTTCCCTGCACCGTGCCCACACGTCCACACCCAGCAGGCACCGTGTGGGATCAAGGGCTCTGGCTTTGGGGTCAGTCGAACCTGGACTCAAGACTCGCAATCCTGAGCAAGTCCCTTTATCTTTTTGGGGTGGCAGAGTTATGTGCAGAATGGGGGTCACAGCCCAGGACGCCATGTCGCATGGCTGTTGAGAAGAGCAAATGAGGCTCAGGTCGTTCAACACCTGCCTTGTCGGAAGCGCCCAATGAAAGTCTTGGTTATTGCCATCGTGATGCTCTACCCATTCTCTGGCATTTTGCAGGAATAATTGCTTCTGTAGAATTTTCTCTCGTCACACCCGCAAGCCAAGGCTCTTCTCAGTCTTCCGGGCCCAGCCCAGACCTCAGCTTTGCTCCATTCTGTGTGCCTCCCTTTGGCTCCCACTGAGGTGGTCTGTACCTGTTAGGGCTGTCACCACTGCTTGCTTTGAGTTTTGAGTTTGAAATCGAGGAGGGCAGGGGCTATGACTTCTTCATCTTTATATCTCCCCTGCTTCAAGCCCAGAGCTTGCCACTAAACACACCTGATATATATAGGTGCAATATATCTTAGTTGGTTTTTTATAATAATAGGTGCCATTTAGTGAGCAATTACTATGTGCCTGCCTCTTTTCATGATCACAATGAATCCTCATACAAGCCCTACAAAATATTACTACTTCCATTTTATAGTTGTGGAAAGTAAGGCTCTGGACAGATTAAGTCACTGAGCGGCCACACCGCTGATGTGAGGCCAGACCCGGCTCCAAGCGGAGCCCATACTTATATGGGACTAGGCAGACCCAGCACATCTTTCCCTGGACAGGTCCCAACCCCCAGGCAGCCTGCACGCGAAGCAGCTTCTAGCTCTTAGCATGCTTTGTGGTGAGTGGGAAACAGCTGCTGAGTAGCTTGGAAAGATGGCAGCTCCATCCTGCCTGAGTCTAAGAAATGCCCAGGGCAGCAGAGGCCGGTCTCGTTAAGCAGGGATGTAAACATCAGCACAGGCATGACAGCCTGGCCGAGGCGGAGGCGGAGGATCCGAGGGGTCCAACAGCAGCCCCTACGTTGGAGGCACTGCGAGGACCGTGGTGTGATGAGGCGCCAGCACATCTTGCCTGTCAAGGAAGGACCCCTCCAGGAGGTCTAGGCTGGCAGAAGGCAGGGGGGAAGGTTGCTTCCACCAGAACATAAGTACTGGTGGGGAACGGACACAGAGGGAACGGGCACCTGGCATCGGAGCTACGGAAGACGGAAAGGACGAAGATGAAGGAGAGACTGATAATACTACTGATGGCGCCGATGATATTGATTGACGGGGTGCCCAGCACCGTGCGATGCAGGAAGTGAGCAACTAGCTTCGCCTCGGCAACGTGAACATGTTTGTTTCCGAGTGCAAGCGCGCTCCTCCCTCTTTCTAGACTGCCGACACCCAGGAGGACCCCCAACTCTCTCTGATGCCTTCAGTGAGCATTTATTCCATGCCTTATTTGGGTTTGCCCATGGGATGGGCCCCGCGGAGACAAATGGAACTTAGAACTGGAGGAACCCACAGTCTAGTGGAGAACAGGACACATAGTAACTGATGCAGTGGGATGTGGGTCAGTAGAGAGTACAGTAAAACCCAGGTTTGCGAGCTTAATTTGTTCCGGAAACATGCTTGTAATCCAGGGGCGCCTGGGTGGCTCAGTCGGTTGAGTGTCCGGCCTCGGCTCAGGTCATGATCTCAGTTTGTGGGTTCAAGCCCCGCGTCGGGCTCCGTGCTGACAGCTCAGAGCCTGGAGCCTGCTTCAGATTCTGTGTCTCCCGCTCTCTCTGACCCTCCCCTGCTCATGCTCTGTCTCTCTCTGTCTCAAAAATAAAGTTTAAAAATTAAAAAAAAAATGCTTGTAATCCAAAGCACTTGTATATCAAAGCAAATTTCCCCATAAGAAATAATGGAAACTCAGATGATTCGTTCCACAACCCAAAACTATTCATATAAAAATGATTACAGTACTGTAATATAATACTGTATATTCAAGTGTTCTGGGAAATGGGAGGAAGATGTAGGGTGGAGGCAATATGGGGGCGAGGAGGAGGGGAGGATTCGGGTAGGTGGAGTGTGGTGGGGACACTGGGCAGAGGCCACGATTTCATAGATGTCTGGGGGGCGTGAGAGTGTGTGGTGTGTCTGTGATGGGCCTAATGGAGAGCCCAGTGTGTCTGGGGGGGAGGGGGGATATATGAGCAGTTGTAACAGATAAGGTCTGAAAGATACGGTGGGACAAAACTGTGAGAAAGCTTTGAAAGACATGTTGTTGAATCAATCAACAGATTTATTTATTGAACATCTGCTATGTGCCAAGTATGGAATCTGTCACTGGGACTATAATGGCAAGCATACCAGAGCGGGTCTCTGTCTCCTGCATAGGACAGCCATATGTCTCTGTTTCCTTCTTGTCCTGGAATAATTACTACAAAAGCCTCCCTTCGCTTGCAGAAATGCACATTGTTTTTGTGGTCATTCCACCCAGAGAGCTTCAGCCTGGCGCAGAAGGCAGAAAGATCTAGAACCCCACATTGTGCTGGGTGGTCTGAAGGCCACGTACAGGTCCCACTCCAGCAGCCTCCGGAGGAATTTAGACTTTTCGCAGGCAACACGAAGACATACAAGGTTTTTAAGGTGGAGATCTCCGTTTGGGAAGCCATGGGATTTCCTGTTGAAGATTTCTGCTCCCCGCCCCTCTCTTTTTCTCTTCCAGTTATTAACAATAAAAAATTGAAAAAAAAAATAACACTTTTTATTACAGAGCATTTCACACTGTAAATGAGCCTCATGGGCGTATTTCTCATCGCGGGGGGTGGGGGGGGCAGAGTGTAAAGGCAACGCCAGGGCGTCGGCTCAAGCTCGCTCTCCTTGCTCTTGCCTCTAACCAGCGGCCTGATTATACGCAGGCTCCTTCACCAGGCTGGCGGAGGCTTCCTCTTCTTTAAGAAGGGCTGGTCTTTCCTGCTTCCAAGGGGGTTTGGGAGAGTTGGAAGTCGTGAGTAATGACATCCTAGGATGCACACAGTAAGGCATCCTACAGGCGGTACTGTTACTAGATCTTCTGAGCTTATGATTGTTTAAGAAAAGGTGCTGTGCCTCATAGAGAAATGTATTTGATTGAAACACAGGAAACTGGGGACAGAGTGGAAGTTAGTGGACAACTGAATGAAGGCCCGTACGGCTTCAGCCTCTAGAAGGAAATTGGGTTGAACAACAAACACCTCAGTTGTCCCAGATGTCCCTCTCTGGAGGGGATGTGAATAATGGGGGAGGAGGGCCGTGCACGTGTAAGGGCAGGAGGTATAAGGGAAATCTCTGTACCTTCTCCTCATTTTTGCTGTGAACCTGAAACTGCCCTAAAAAAATAATGTCTTAGGGCCCCTGGGTGGCTCAGTTGGTTAGGCGCTGACTCTTGATATTGGCTCAGGTCATGATCTCATGGTTCATGGGTTCAAGCCCCGAGTCAGGCACCACACTGATAGCTCGGAGTCTGTTTGGGATTCTCTCTCCCTGTCTCTCTGCTCCTTCCCTGCTTGTGCTCACACACTCTCTCTCTCTCAAAATAAATAAATAAACTTAAAAAAAAGTCTTAATAGAATTCACAAACAAAACAAACGCATACCCACCCTTTACAGCTGGACCGTTCGTGGCTCTTAAGCACCAGGATCTGCTTGCCTGGCAGACTAAGAAGCGTGGGGGAGAGGCTTCTCATGGGACAGATTTTGAAAACCCAGGCTTTCCTGCAGAGCCAGGACAGGACTGTGGATGCCCGGGAAATCAGGCAGTGAGGTCTTAACAGGAATTTCCTGGGCTCCATCTTTCCCCCGCTCTTCCTCATTCCTCTGGTTTGCACAGAACTCCCTCATTGGGGGAGATGGAGGCTCTTGAGAGCAGTGACACTGTCCCGAGACTGGGGACGGGGCAGGCCAGCTGGGTTGGATGCAGGAGACCCTGGCCTGTGCGTGAGGGCGAGGTGGCCGTGAACTCCGCGGGCCCGTCTGTACCGCGGATACTCCAGAGCTAGGAACGCGCCAACCTTCTCCATGCAAGTCTGGCCGGTGTCTTGACTGGGAGGCCGGACTCCTAGGGTCTCATCTCCTTTCTGATTTGCCTCTGCTGTTGTTCAGATTTATCTGCTGGGGCTGCCATAACCAGAGGCTGGGCGGCTTCGATTGTAGAAATTTGTTTTTTCCTCACCCTGGAGGCCAGAGTCTGAGATCAAGGCGCTGGTAGGGTTATTTCTTCCGAGGCTTCTCTCCGTGGCTTGCAGATAACTGTCTTCTCCCTGCGTCTGCACGCCGCCTCCTCTCTGTGCGTGTCTGTGTCCTAATCTCTTTTCATAAGGACATCCGCCATATTGGATTCGTGCCCACCCCAGTGACCTCATTCAACCTTCAATTACTCTTTAAAGACCCAAATCTCTAAATACAGTCACATTCTGACCTCCTGGAGGGTTAGGACTTAAACATATGAAATTGGGGGGAAGGGCGGAACACAGTGCAGTCTATGACATACAACTAGACGAGTTACTCCTTTGGTCTTAGCTCCTTGGGAGAGAAGAAAAGTGGGTGGGTTGGCCTCCTGGGCCTCTTTCCTTGGAGAGGAGTGGAATTGAGACCCTGGTGGCTTTTGGAAGTAGATGCAAACCCTTCTCTGAAGACTCCTGGCTTTCTTTCCCCAGAGCCACTGGGTCATTCTCCACTGGTGTTTTGCTTCCTGGACCCTGCCTTCTGCCTCCTCAAGCCTGCCTCTGGCATGGGGATCTGTGTTCTGTGTCTGGCTGAGAAATAGGTGTCTTTTCTGAGCTTACACTTCACCTGAGACTGTTAAAATGCATTTATCTTTTACAGAAGTCCCTTTACCAGAAAAGAGCTCTAAGCCGCTGACGATCCCGGGCAGAAAGCCCCCCTTCTGTGAGATCAGAGGGCCAAGGAATTTACTGTGCTTTCCTTCCTTTTACCCCGTCTTTCCTCTGCAGGCGAAGGCAGGAGGCCACACCTGTGTTGGGAATATCACAGACATGCTGGGACCCGCAAATGTGTCATTAGCCCACCAGGATGGCATGGAGCAGCTGCATCTGAAGGTGATTTAACACAGGTAGAACCCTACTTACGAATGGGCAGGGTTCCAAAGATTAGCTGGGAAGTTGGTTACCATGAGGTGGGAATGTTTTTTTGTCTCATAGAAAAAGTGTTAAATGTAGGGGGAGATTTTCAGGGAAGTCCTTGAAAATCTATTAACTCACATGCAACGGAAGTACTAAACACGACCGCTTCTGGCCCTGGCACCTAAATAAATGCTACACGCACCAGCCATTCACTGGGAAAATATACTGTGAGTTCCAACTCTGTGTATCAGGATGAATGCTTCTCCCTCGTCCACGTAGCTGGTCTGACAGCGGACGTGTGGGAAGGGTGCTTTTAGGGGAGGGAAAGAAGGGCGACATTGGCCAGATGCTTCTGGACGCCGCTAAAGCAATCTATCAAGAGTGCAAAACATTCACGTTTTTAAAAGCATGCACACACAGTCGATCCCATTCAACCTCACAGTAACCTTGTAATGTGAGTGTTCCGATGTCTGTTCTGGGGAGTGGAGTATCGGACCCAGAGATGTCAAGCGAATCCTTCAGGGTCACACAGCAGAGACAGCTGCAGATTTCAAGAGTGTCATGGCTCTCACATCGGCGTCTAATGTCTGGGTCGGCACCTCTCCAGCTCATCTCTGTTGGGGAACACAGGCCCTGGGTTTTGATGAGTCCTTGAAGGGTCCACCTTGGCAGGGAGCGTAGGCTTGCTCTTCTGCAGGAGTGACCGTGACCCTGGGAAGGGCTAGGACGGGGCATCTCACGCTGCTCTGTGAGGGCCAGACAGAGGCTCGGAGTTGGTGGCAGCCAGTGCAGATTGCAGAGATTTTAGGATAAATGGTGATTTTCCTCGTTGGTGATTTCCCAAGGCTACTGAGGCCTGACAGTTCTGGCAGGGAAACCAAATTTAAATGAGTCCCTTTTCAAGTCTGCCCGAGGGGTAGGCATTAGTCAGAGAACTAACAGCCTCGCCTGCCTGTTTCCTGTGTTCTGCACCCTGGAGTGGGAGCTCATGAGGAAACGCGGCCATTGCTCCAAAGGTACCTTGGACGTGGACAGGGGAAGACAAACAAACAGACACGAGTCTTGCACACGCTGACAAAGGAAATGTACTACAAGTCCACGTGCATTCCTCTCCCCCGAGAGCAGAACTGCGGAGGGAATCTGTGGTCATCAGAGTCGGGGCAGGGTCACTCAGACGAGGCTTCAGAGCTGCTCACCAGAAACCCTACAGGGTGTGAGGACTGGAAAGCTGTCTAGATTCTAGATACTGAGTCCAATCTATGTATTTTCAGATGAAAAGCCAAGACTCAGGATGGCCAGTGATTGGCTTGAGGATCTAAGACGGTGAACGAGAGAGTCAGGATCAGAATCCAGGTGCCCCTGCTATGTGTCTAGTTACTCTTAGACACAGAGGAACTGGAATTGGGGGAGGAACCAATTGAAAAAGGTGCCAGAGGAAGGGAGCAGGGAGAGAGGATTTTACAGACCAGCATTCATATTGAGCAGAAGTGAGATATTAGGGGGATACGGGGATGGGGGTCATGTGACCGAAGACCTTGAATGCCGAGTAGACTAAATCTGGGTGTGTTTTTTTTTCTCCCCCCCACCCCCACAGTTGGCAATAAGGACCTGGGGGATGGACTCCCTTGAGCTACCTTCCAGGGCTTTCTTCTGCTAATATTATTAGTAAAACAGATTATTCCGCAAAGACTCCACCTTAAATCAAAAGCTTTCAGCTTTTTAGAGTTCACCCAGGATGTTAATCTGGGTCAGAAATTCTGTACTCCATGCTCTGCACTGGAAGGAAGGCATCAAATCCCAGACTTTGAGGGCTCTCTTGCTGGTTTGTTTTTAATCCTTTTTGATGATTATTTATTTTGAGAAAGAGAGAGAGAGAGTGCGCGAGCGAGCGAGCACGCACACGTGTGAGTGGAGGAGAGAGAGGGAGAGAGAGTCCCAAGCAGGCTCTGAGCTGTCAGCACAGAGCCCGATGCAGGGCTCTGTGAGATCATGACCTGAGCCAAAAAGCAAGAGGCAGACGCTTAACCGGCTGAGCCACCCAGGGGTGCCTGGAGTCACTTGTGTTGCAGCTCAGCCAGACATAAGGCCTTTTGCTGCACAGAATTGAATCCTGTGGGCCGGGTCTCAGCCTTCCCCATGTATCTCGGGTAGGACCCCTTAGGGCTCCTTAGAGAAGCAGCTTTGTGTATGTGGATGCTGGATGGGGACGGAGCGGAAGGGAGAGGGCAAGGAGCCTTGCCGAGGAGGCCAACAAGATACAAGCTCGCAGCCGATCGGCTGCTTGCTGCCAGTGGTCTGTTGGTGTTGCAGAAACATGGCTCCAGCACCAGGGGAGAATGTAAGGGTCAAGAACTGCAAATTGTAAACCACAGTGAAGTGAGATGAATCAATCTGCAGTGACCTAATAGACAGGAGGAAAGGCTGCTAACAGCAGGCTTAGAAAAGGCTCCCGGATGTGCAGGGCAGCGGGAGATCATGACCAGGCACTCTGTCCACTCGGACAACCAGGCCCGGGCAGCTTCGGTCACATGGTTGTCAGGGTGGAACCGGGCCACCTGGGACCGGACAGCTTCTCCCCGGTGCCACGTCCTGTCCTCAAAGGTCAGGGTGGAAGACGGTTCCAGGCAGCAAGCCTGCCTGCGGTCACGGACTCCGGAGAGGAAAATGTTCCTTTTGTTCACATGGCTGCCATTCTTTTCTGATTTATAATACACGTCTGTTATCAGAAATATAGAAAATCTGTAGAAGAAAGCAGGATATCATTCACGGGCACACCGCCAAAGATCATTACTATTAATATTTCAGGGGATTTCCTTTCAGGCTCCCCACCCCACCCCCGCCATGTATCCACAGTTTAAAATACAATTGGAATTATATTATATTTACATTCTTATAATCTTTTGTCATGTAAGATTATATCATGAGCCAGTCCCCATGCTATTAAATATTATTCTGTAATACGTCCTGAAACACTTTCATGGCATATTCAATTCTGTGTCTGGGCATATATTTAGTTAACCAACCATGATTGGCTATTCAGACTGTTTGCCAGTTTGTACCAACGTAAACACTACTATGAACGAATATCTTTTCATCATCATGATATTTGGCCACGCTCCTGATGGTTTCCTTAGGTCACTTTCCCAGAAGAGGAATCCATGCTTCAGGGGCTCCCTGCACCCCCCCGCCCCCACCTGGAATGCTGTACCAATCTGCACTCCCATTCATCACTGGCTATGACAGTGCCCGTTTTACTGCCCATTTGCCAATAAGTATGACTTATTATATTCTTCTAAGTGGAAGGTCATCTTTCCAGAGGCAGGCTCAGCTTACTGACAGCATGAGCCACAAGCATGGCAGTGAACTTCTTTGTGCATGTGGGCAGAGCCCAGCCAACCCACGCATGGGGAGAGTCAGAAAACCTAAGAAGACAGAGGCCGAATGAAGCCGATCTTCAGGCAGCCACGGGAGCTAGGGAGGGGGCAAGGGACCCGTGGATGGGGTGAGACTCGATCCATCCTTCTCCAAAACTCGAAGTGTACTGAACTACCGTGCAAAACCCCTCCTCCCGGAGCTCCTGCCCAGGAATGCTCCCTGGCTGATGAGGAAATGAGAGAACAAAGCAGACCAGCACAAAGGCGGGCTTAGTGCTCTGGAAGGCCAGCGATGTGCAAAGCCCCTGACGCTAAGCAGAAATGAAAACGTTAATGGTGAGACATCCAAAGAAAATGTATTCCATATGTACGGGCCGGCTGGCGGCAAAGGAATACAAATGCACTCGGAGATTAGCTGGGGAGAGGGAAGCGGCAGCAGATAACTTTGGACTTGCTTTCCGGCACCTTAGGTCAGTGTTAGCCGAGGGGACCTGGGGGCTGCTGAATCGGACCGTGTTCCTGACTCCAGGAACAGATAAACTTATCAGTATTGTAGCGTATTTTAAATAATCACAAGAGCCATAATTTATGGGGTGAGCCCAGTACCTAGTCTACACTCAAGCTACCTGCTCTCATGCAACTCATTTCGTCGCCAGAACGGCTCTGTGGAGGAGGAGCCGCCCCGTACCCCAGGTGAGAGAAGGGACACACCAGGAGATGAAGGGACTTGCCTAATTCATCAGCGTGGCAGAGCCTGGATCTTAAATCAGGCCTATGTGATCTGCTGCCTGTGTTCTTTCCACGGCTGTGCCTGAGTAGGGCTTGGTTTCCAGACTCCTGGAGGTGGAGATGGGGGTGGGGAGCCCTCGCTGTCCAGGATCCTGGAAGACAAGGACTCACAGCCATTCTGAGCTGCCCTGGCCGATAGACGTCAACGGGCTTTCCACTCCCTCCGTCTGCCACACGGCTAGGGACGACGCCCAGATGAGCGTGGGCATCCTGAGGGTGACCATGGCCAATGGGTTTGAACATGCCGTTCTTGTGGCTGGTGAGCCACGGTCTCTGGGGCAGGGCATTCCCGAGAGCGCCTTGGTGATGAGCGGGTGGCTGCTGTTACAATCTACACTTTCCTGCTGTGGAAAGCCACACACGCAGAATCCCTGGAAGACAGTCCCTCAAAGACATGGCCCCACGCCCATGGGAGGGCTACACCTTTCTGCTCGTCAGACACCAGACTGTGCTGGGAGAATTGCTTTGTCTGCGCCTGACTCCTCTGGACACCTCTGGCTTGCCTTACGCATGCATTCCATGGGAAACAGGGAACGGAGTAGGCATTGAAGGACCCAGAAGGAATTACTCGTAAGGAATCTCTGGGAGGCCTGGAAAACCGGCTAGTGCCCAGCCACCCTGAGCTTCTCGCCTCATTAGGGCCTCCTCAGACTCCCCCAATTGTCCCCCTGCGACGTACGTTCTGCTGAGCACGGAGAATTCTTCGTGCTGACTTGCTCTTTTGCTGGAAAAACACTGGACAGACAAGAATAGGATTCTTTTTCTCTATTTAAAAAACAAAACAAGACAAAAACCAAAGCACAGAGCTTTTAAGTAAAGTGCTGGGGGATCGACTGTTCAGGGAAAGATGGGGAATGGCTATTCTCTAACTGAGAAACTCCGGGTTTGCTAGACCAGCGTGGAATCAGTCTCGGGTACAAGGTGACTTACTTTGTGCCCAGGTTCTGAGGCTCCAAGGGATGATGTGCCTACCGGGTAATATTAGTAGCATTTGCTGAGCCCTTCTGTGTGTGAGCCAGAGGTATTCAGTGCCTGGCATGTCACCCCGATTAATTCTCTGCATATTGCCCCGAGGTATCATGCCCATTCTGCAGATGCGGAGATTGAGGTTTAGAGAGGCGTGGTATTTGTTCATGATTGTGTTTATTCAGGGCCAGAGCTGGGATTCAAACCAGGGAAGACCAGAGGACACGCCTGCAACCGCTTCCTTCTGTTATCCTGCTTCCCGGGGATTAAGGGTTTCTACTCCAGGAAAGAATATGTAATTTTCTTTTTCTTGGTCCTTCAGTATTGCAGATAAATACCCATGACAAGGCCTCTGGGAGGGGCCTTCAAGTCAGCTCCATATGATTAAAAAGGATCAATTGGACCCAACTAAATAGTCTATTTGTTCTCGTGACTGTCCCTGAGTGGGACAGGTGGTCCAAGGTATAGCACTGATTTGTCTGCTGTCTGTCCCTGCTGACATCACTCTGTGTTCTTGATGAATAAACAGCCTCCAGCGAGCCTCCGATGAGCGCAGCGTCCATTCTTCCCCCACCCCACGGTCTCACTGCGAGTAGATTTGAGAGGAAAATCCCTGTTTGGCTGAAGTAGGAGGAATCATAAAAACACACTGGGCTTTAGCAATGTAAATATCTGCACAGTTAGATGGATGAGGGCGATGGAGAGGTGCCAGAGGAAGGCTGGGTGTGAGAATCTGGCAGACAGAGATGGATGTGAAGAAACACGGGGAGTGAGAGAAAAGCAAAAGGCAAAAAGCCACAAGCATGGGTGGAGAGGGAAGCGCTGGGGGTGGTCACGGGACCGAGAAGCTGCAGTTCAGAGGAGAGGGAGATGGGAGCCCAGTTGGTCTCTGTGGCTGGGCGGGTGAGGGAGGCATGGCCCCTTGGGGGAACCCATGGGTGGGATGCATCCAGTATAAAAAAGCAGCTTTGCTTCCTTCGTGTCCAAGTCTGTTTGGAGAGGGATAGGGAAGACTCGTGGATGTAGAATGGAGGTTCCCAAGGTGGGGTTTCTGGGCCAGCAGCATCAACATTGCCTGGGAATGGGTTGGAAATGCAAACTTCAGGCCCTGCACCAGACCCTCTGACTCAGAAACTCTGAGGCCCAGTCCAACACTGTGTGTTTTAGCAAGCCCTGCAGGCGATTCGGATGCACACTGGAGGTTGAGAATCACTGGTGCGGAGGGGTGCGGAGAACGAGGAGGTGAGAGAGATCAGGAGTGTGTAGAGGTCTCGCTCAAATTCAAGTGTCATGGGGGAAAAGACAGAAGGCAACAGTTTTGTCTTGGTGCAAAAGTGCGCAGCGCATGGGGATCATGGAGGGTCACCAGAGGAGAGCGGGAACGTGTCGGGGGCTGCCGTCAGTCATTCCTGGAGCAAGGCGGGACGTGGAGGAGGGCAGAGCAGCCAGCAGAAGGCTCGTGGGACAGCCCAGGAACCAAGCAGCCTGTTAAAGGCTAGTGACTGGTCTTAATGGTGTTGGAGCTCCGTCAGGTTTCCATCAACGTGTAGAAGAGCATGGGTGCAGGTGGGAGGCCCCAGCGGAAGGGATGCTGCATAGCACTTGGGCTCTGGTGGACTTAGGGAGTGGTCCCCACTCTCATTTCCCTGTCGCCATGGCAGAAATGCAACCAATGGCTAGGGTGCCCAGAGACCCTTTTGTTTGGATGTCACTCTTTTCCTCTTTGCTCACCAGGGGAGGCTCTGATTCTCCCTCTCCTAGACGGTAAGCTCCTAAGAATCGGGGTCCAAGTGATTGTAGTTCCTCTATATTGCATGATGTGCCCTTGAACACAGGCCTCGGGCTTGCTGTGGGTGCTGACAAGGGCTGGAGAAGCCTGCACCTGGTAGGAAGGTGAGCCACGTGACCTCAGTCTTCCAGGTCTCTGCTTCTACATAATGGGTTGATGAAGGTCTCGTCCATCTTCATTGATTGTATTTTATTTTTGTTTTACTTCTTTGTCCACTCTTGATATTGGAAAGAGATGGATGGGCTGAGAGCTGGAGACATTTCTCTCTGAACCCTGACATTTGGGTTGTCTTAGTTAAGGCTGATGCCCGGCCGAGCTGCACTCCTAGCCAAGACAGGGCACCCCCCTCCCCGCCATCCCAGACCTCAGCAGCAGAGAAGACACAGGCTTCACGTAGTCACTTGTACTTATTGCTACGCAAACCCTACAAGGACACAGGGAATCTTCTGCCTGGGTAAATAATCATGACTGTACTTACAGTTTTGAAAATGTTCATATTGGGCCTTTTTCATATAGATTCAAATCTGCTCTGGAGATTGCACTTTAAGAAAAGATGTTTTTGTGTTCCTTTCCCTTTGGATTCGTGGGCAGACCACCCGGAAGCCTCTTAAGGATCCCATTTGGAGACCCACTGTGTTAGCAGATAGCACGGGTGGAGAGAAATGGCTCCTCCTGTTAATAGATCAGGAGGAACTAGCTAATGAACTTGAGGAGAGGAAACAAAAATCATCAACAAAAAACAACAACACCCAGTTGAAAGCAATATCCATTAGTGTAGCACGCTCAACACAACCATGAATTATTGTGTTGATTGGAGGAGACAAGCCATAAATTTCTCCTATTAAAGTTCTTGACTCACAATATCAGGCAGAGACTAATGACTTAAAAATAATATGTGCAAATGCCATCAGGATACAGATGACCTGGGCGGTAGCCCCAGCAGGGAACGCCGGTCTGACGGCTTGGACGAGGCAGAGAGTTCCTTTAGGAGCCGGGGCAGGATGCATCACGTCTTGTATACGACGAGAATGTTCTATTTTTAAACAAAAAAAGGTACTCCAGAGACACCTATAGGGACTGCGTTTCCTCTGCGAGTCAGTTTTGAGATGAAGGTTAAAACACCAGGAAAAGAAACTCAGGGAGACCCTCGGGGGAGGGTTCTGGTTCCCGTCTGCTCTGAGCTAGAATCGTCTGCAGGAAAGGTTCCAAGCAGGCAAAACCCAGGGAAGAAGGCAACTGAGCACCTCTGGACAGCTGCTGGGTCTTGGCTTCCCCGCATTGCTTCTTCTGGGGGAAGATCTATCTCCTTCCCTTTCTCTGGCTTCATTTCTCTGTGGCCTCTTCATCTACTTTGGGAGCCTTCAACCGACCAGGCTCTGGAGCCTGTCTTCCCTGCCGGTCTTTTTTGACTATTCTTTTTTCCTTCTCCATAAAGAAGTCTATTGATCAAATCATCTCTCCTTTATCATTCAGGCAGCCCTTCAAAGGCCACTTGCTCAGCCTCCCTATATTAGCAGCTGAGAGGCCTCACTCTCCCTCAGTCCCCGCCCCCACGCCTGACCTAACACCACATCCAGGGCCTCCTTCTTTCCCGTTCACCCTCCAGCCAAGCCGCCACGGTGCTCCTCCCCAGGTGGGAACCAACTTCACAGCAAGCCCTACTATTTGTGTCTTTGTAGAAATGAATGTTAACTACACAATGGCTTCTATACATTCTTCCTGCCAGCATGGGCTTGATTTTTCTTTCTTTTTTCTTAATAATTTTTTTAATGGTTATTTATTTTTGAGAGAGAGAGAGAGGGAAAGAGAGAGACAGAACGTGAGCAGGGGAGAGGTATAGAGAGGGAGACAGAGAATCTGAAGCAGGCTCCAGGCTCTGAGCTGTCAGCACAGAGACTTATGCGGGGCTAGAACCCATGGACCCCGAGACCATGTCCTGAGCTGAAGTCAGACGCTTAACCGACTGAGCCACCCAGGCGCCCCCTGGGCTTGATTTTTCTAATGAGACTACTCTGTGTGTTTCTTGACTCAGTCTACTCTTCGCTCTGTTCCACCTCTGCCCTGGCCTCTTAACCACCCACAAACCAGTGACTCAGGGAGGGCCATTAGCCAACGTGTAGCTCAGCGACGGTAGAGGGGCATCCTCTGTACTCTTCTTTGGGAGAAACGGGTGAACACAGCCTCTAGGGATTTGGGGCCCATGCTGGAGAACACCCGGGCCTTGATGAAGCCCATACTTGTATTGGCAAAGCAGCCCAGCTGTCTGAGAAGACGTCTGGCTCCAGCATTGGCCTGGGTCTGAATTCCACCCTCTCGGTCCTTACCCCTCCTGCCATGCCACCCTACGAAGAGGGGTATCAAGCTCGTTTTGGAGGAGCGTCATTAAACTTGGTGCAAGCGGATGCGTTTTATATGAAAATCCTGCCCAAGCTTACCCTCACCTATGCTTGCCGTAGATGCCGCGGGGCCTGGACGAGGAGGCAAGGCTTTAACCCCCCACCTTCTTCATGGAGGTGGGGCCCTGGCTTGGATCCTGACCCGGCAGGGTCTCTCTCCTTCCACTCTGTACACTCTGTGCTCTGAGGCCTCTTGCAGGGGGGGACCGGAGCATCTAGAAACAGTCCTGGGAGGTTCTTTCCATGAGATCATTTTTCTCTTTTTCTTCTCTCCCCGCCCCCTCCCCACTTTTTTTATTTTTTATTAACGAGGATGAAAGTAAATGTGAACTCGAAACAATAAGGCATGGAAAATCACAGAAATAACTTAATTAAGTTTTTAAAGATTTCCATGCTTGAATAAATTAGCCTTCCTGCAAATGTCACAACATTCAGAAAAAAACATTGTAATCAATGGAGCACAATGCTTTCCTGCTCTTTATTTAAACGAAAGCTCCATTGGTGCATTTCCTTTACCCCCGCCCCTCCCTGGGCCCCCTCGGCTTCAGGCAAGGGCACCAGACTCCCCAGCTCCCCAGCGTGCATGTCAGCATATTCTGGCTGTTGCTGGGCAGGAGGGGAGGACCGTGTGGGGGCAGGAGGTGGGGGAACAGAGCAGAGCAGGGAGCTTTTCCTCTGCCAGCCTGCGAGCTTGTGGTTCAGCCTCTCCTTAACCAGGTAGCAAAATCCAATCTCTCCTNGCCTTAGGTCAAAGGGAGAAGGTAGAGGCTAGGTCCCGATCACCCCCTCCAGTGATGACCCCTCCATTCCCAGTCTCTTCCTCTTAGCCAGGGCTGCCAGGGCTGGACCGAGATCGCGGGCAAGCAGGGCAACAGAATGAGAGGGTGGAGGGCAAAGGGGGTGCCAGGTGCCGTGCCTCCAGCCACACACACAAGGACAGATGTGCGCCTCAAGGAGAGGGCAGATTGCTGGGGCTAAGGAGTCCGTGATGCACTGCCTCGGACTTGAGGAGTGAGTGAAGTCATGCTGGCTGCCCGGCCCTGCTATAATGCAGCTGTCAGGGCCCCATGGGGAAAACTTGGGGAGAAATACGAGAAGCCTAAAAAGCAGCAAAAGGCCCAGTCAAGTGAAGGGAAATGGAATTACAGTAATGCCGAAAGCAGGCACACTGGAGAATTAAAACACTTTGTTTTGGAACCTGATTCTCCTCAACCTGGGTTATTCCATTATTTATTGTTTGCATCTCCAGTAATGGGGGAGAGTAATGGGGGAAGCCATCAGCCAGGGCAGAAATTGTTTTAATTATTGGGCACATTTGGGGGCCACCCTGGATCTAGCCCCGGTGGGCGCCCCCCCCCCCCCAGCACAGCCCGAATGAGGAGGAAACGGGATGTTCGGTGCTTAATTAGATTAGTCGGATCCATTTGCCATAATAACCTTGAGACGGGCTGTGTGAGGAGCCCTCAGCCCACTTCCTGAGGATGGTCTATGACTCCACTAACAGTTGTGCTTGATGAGAGTCGGTGTGAGCACTCGTGGATCCCGCAGTAACTCACGTCAGCCAGCACCGCTGGGTTCTGAGGAAGGCCCTTGGGGGTGAGGGTGGGGTGGCGGCGTGGGGCCCAGGGAATGGAAGACTCCCTCCATTTTTACCAGCCTTTACCTTTTGAAGCCTGGGAGTCTGGGAGTTTGGGAAGGCCGGGGAATGATAATAAGGCAATGCTGGTTTCTGATCGTTGCAATGTATCAAACATCGCGATAAGCATTTTACGCGTCTCCTTTTGTTTGATCCGCCCAATTACCCTACTCAGCAGGGTAGCCATGCATCATGCGTGGTTTGTCCAGGAGCCCGTTGTGCCCGAGTAATTGTGAAGGGTGCTCCCTTTCACTGTTAGGAGGGCCCTTCCCTGTTTGGACCACAAGTCTGCCCCTGGTTTTGTAGGTGAGGTGCTGAGGCTTCAGAGCTTTGCCAGAGTCCTCGCAGCTGCCAAGTGGCAGATGGGGTTTTGTACTGGCCTTGGCTGGAGGCTGAACTTCCTCTTCAGCTTCGGGGCTGGTGGAGAAGAGGAAAGGCAGGGAAATGAGGTGGGCGGACGGGGCAGGGGGAGATTGTTTGGATGCTGGCTCTTCTCTGATAGTTAGTACAATCGAATCTGTCTTTAGGGGCTGAGGGGCTCCTCGTGGTAAGTCAGGGGCACCCAGCTTGAGGAAGCGGTTCAAAGATGCCTGGTTAATTTAAGGCAGTCGAAGAAGAGGGGCTGCCCTTCTAAACGGTAGCCCCAGGGTAGGCTTGTTCTCAATGCAGGTGCCTGGGGAACCCAGGTCGGGGCTAAGTGTAGTTCTTTGCCACGAGGTGACCCGTGCACACCTGGCTCTTCTTCAAGTCTAGTTGTCTGGGCAAAGAGCCAGGAATCGGAGCCTCTGGGTCCAGTCCTTGAACTCTGATCTAAAGCCACGAGAAGCGACAATAAGAAAATCACCCTCTAGTCAGCTCAGTACCCCACCTGTAACGCAGAGTCTGGTCCAGTTTGCTGGGGAAAAGGCTCCATTAACCCGACTGCTGTTTGTCAAGAGGCTGTGCAAGTTGGCACCTGAGAAATGCAAAGTGTTGATATAAAGGGCTGGTCTGGAATGTTTTGCTTCCTTAATTAGAGCTGGTCTTTCTTTTCCTGCAAATTTGGGGACTCTCCTGTTATTAATGACCTTTTTGGATCCATGCCCAGGACTTAGAGATATTGTCTTCGGATCCAGGTAATGAGGCCGCTACTGATCCTGAACAAATGGGAGAAGTTATTTAATAATTACTCTGTACTGTCCGTGAGTGACCTTTCATTCGTCAGATGAGAGGCATCTGTTTATCATCACCCGCACGTGGAGGATTTTGATTTTTCGGCATTAGTTCTCCTGGATGGGGTCCATTTTGCTCTCTGCCTGTCTAGAAAAGTTGGCCGTGTAGAAAGGTCCCACATGCTACAGCTCGTGAGGGGGCAGCGGTTGAGGCGATGGCGTGAATGATAAGCTCCCGGGGCTGACAGACCTGTGCATGGAGGAGGTAGGTCAGTGGTTTCTGGAGGCAAAAACCTTGGAAAGCAGAAGTTTGAGAAGAAATGAAACGTAGATCCCCATGCAAACTAGTGAGAGGAGGTACTGGGAAACCAGCCCGTTCTCCTTTCTGCACTTAGAGTGTAAGAGTTCTCACGCCCAATTCTAGTGTGTGTGTGTGTGTGTGTGTGCCGTGTGGCCGGGCAGAGAGGTGTTTCCCCGCACCTCCAAGCAGTTACTCAGTTCTGACCTATCTCCCCAGAGGGGGCCTCAGATCCCCAGCCTAGGAACTCAGTCCCACAAGACTCCCCTGCCCCCCCCTTCAGATGCCAGTTGTGAGTTAGGGTTGTCACCTGTGACTCTGACAGACCAGCCACAGATTGGAGGTTCCAATGACCGCCCCCCCCCAGGTTTGATTAATTTGCTAGAGTGGCTCACAGAGCTCAGAGACACTGGTTTATTATAGAAGAATATAAATTCAGGAACAACCAGATGGGAGAGAGGCCTAGGACAAGGCAAAGGGAAAGCCCATGAGCCCCCCTTCCAGCTCTCTCTGAGCACCCCCTTCTCCCCAGATTTCATGTGTTCACAAAACCCAGCCTTTTGGGTTTTTATGAAGGCTTCGTTTCATAGGCTTGATCAATGAAATCACTCGCTGTTGGCCATTGAACTCAGCCTCCAGCCCCTCTCCCCTCCCTGGAGGTATGTGGGTGGGTGTGTGGGGGCAAGAGAAACTCAAATTCCAACACTCTAATCTTGTGACTGCTTCTCCTGGCAACCAGCCCCCACCCTTGGGTGATTCCGGGACTGTCCAAAAGTCACCTTGTTAACATAACAACAGTCCAAAGAGGTTTAGGAGCTCTGTGCTCCAGAAAGACCATTTCTGGTTATGAATCACAGTCTCACACCGCGCAATGGGGGAGGTGGTCCCTGTACCAGAGAGAGGTGTGGTGGCTCCAGCCTGGAGAACTCAACACCATCATGAAGCGCATTCTGTGGAGAAAGGAACAGAGAGGCTCAGAGTCCTTCCGGGGAGGAGTTCCTCTCCTACGGAGTCTGTGGAGGGCCTCTGGAGGGCTGGGAGGGGCCACCATAGAAAGAGAAATGACAAGGGCTGAAGACTGGGAAAGGTAGGCAGATTAATTCAACCAGGACAGAAAGACCCTGTCAAGTCTGGGTAGTGTCCTAGCTCTTCACCTCATTTCTGTATTCCTTTAAAAATATCATTGCTAAATGGCCACCGGAGCTTCTGCGTACACTTCTCCATGAGGAACTCAATCTCCTGAGGCTCCCACTCCATTTTTACCCATGTTTTTTTTTTTTT
>NW_027532613.1:458959-469020 GCF_008692635.1 Crocuta crocuta | reverse complement strand
GTTTTTTGTTTTTTTTTTTTTTTTTAGTTGAGATTAAAATATGGGGGCGCCTGGGTGGCTCAGTCAGTTAAGCGTCCACCTCTTGATTAGGGCTCAAGTCACGATCTCACGGTTCATGCGACTGAGCCCCACGTTGGGCTCTGAGCTGATAGCATGAGCCTACTTGAGATTCTCTCTCTCCCTCTCAAAATAAATAAACTTTAATAAAAAAATATGTTCTATAACTTTTGCCCATTGCTCTCATTTTCGGATATTGATTTGTGTTGGTTTTCTTCCTAAAGACTGTCCTTCAGGCTCTGGAGCAGCTTTGCTCCCCTGCCCCTTCTTGGCTAAATGTCCAGTTTCTTCATGTTTTTCCCAAGCCCCGAGCCCCTTCCATGTCCCCTCATCACCCTAGTCACCCTCTTTGATCAAGGTTTGTTTCATATAATTCTGAACTTGAGAATTGCTTAGGGTACTTGTCTGGTTTGACCACCATAGGGTGGAGCAGGTTTATCTCCTTCTTTCTTCCAGAAAATATTGTTTGATTAATGCAACCTCAGAAAGGGAATTTTTTTTTTAAAGGGAGTACAGTCGGTAGAAGACTTTGGCATCCCTCCTGAACAGTAGACAGAAGAGCCCACAGAGAAAAACGATGGCCGGCAAGGCCGGGGAGCTTTGCGTAGCCGGGGCACAGGGGTGCGAGAGCAGGTGGCTCTGGAGGGGGCCCATGCAAGTTCGGCCGCTTGCAGCTGACGAAATCCACAGGCAGAGAAACAGGCAGCGGTGAAACAAGAAAGGGATTTATCTCAGCGAGGCCAGCACTGGGAAGACAGAGAACTAGCGTCTCAAAGGCTGTCTCCAAAGTGCCGAAAATACTTCCAGGTTCATAGACGGAAAATGTGGCACCAGGTCGGTGGGTACATGCAGGTGGGCAGTGAAGGTCAAGTAGATCATTGTCTTGGGGTCGGTCATGTGGGGTCTTGCCAGTGTCAAGGTCGTCCTTGCGGCTTGAGGGGTAGTCTCGGTTCCCCTCAGGGGAGGCTTTGCTCTTAAGAGAAGAACTGGAAAGAAGAATCTAATCAATTAGAAAGTATGACTGATGTCAGACGGCAGTGGCTGAAGCTCTCTTGGTTGCACGGGGAGGAAGCAGGCTGTGCAGGTGGTATGAGCCCTTCCTCCTCTTGAATGAGCAGGGAAACCAGGGCCGGGTGGGGCTGCAGGGGTGAGTGGCAGAGCAGCTTTGGGGAGAGGACTCGGGGAGTCATTCTGAAACTTCTCATGCTGACCTAGGACCTGGGCAGGTCCTCGGGGGGGAAGGCTCTGTACTTTCTGACTGAGCTGGTTCCCCTTGTTTGCATCCCCCAGATGACCTGGACCCCCGCCCCCTACAACATGCATCACACGGACAAACACTTGTTCAGCTTCTTACTTCCTCCCTAGCTTTGAGGGCCGAGCCTACACTTGTGTTTCGTCCATGGTGCCTAGTGTGGAGGAGAAGGAGGGGGAGGGGGAGGGGGAGGGGGAGGGGCAGAAGACAGTCCACAAAAATGCAACAAGAAAAAGGAAATCACAAAAACATAAGAGTAATGGCTGAAGAGACTTTTATGGCTTATTGAAGAGTAAAGACTTTCTTCTTTCATCCCCACCCACCAAATTCTCACACTCTTTCTTTCGTTCTGTAACGCAGCTCTGCAAAGCAGTTCTCTTGCATCTGTGACTCCCTGTTCCCATCTCTCTCCACTGCACTCACCTGTTTGCTCAGTCTGCACCTTCTCGGAAGCAGCTCAGCATCTCTGGGGGTGGGGGTGGGGTGGGGGGGAGGTCTCTGCCTCCCCTTGAAGTGGATCAATGGGACCCCAAGGGAGTCACCGCTGACCCCGACTCGCATTGATCTCTAACAATGTGGATTTCTCGATCTGCAGGTCCCGCCCAGGGCTGCTCTATTTCTGGTGCCCACTTTAGAGGGTTATTTTCTTGAGGACTTCCACTGGGGTGACTTTGCGGCCTCGCCTCTCTCTAGACTTAGGCCTGGAAGCATCTTAAGGATGGGCTGATCTGGTACCTTTTAATGTTTTGATCCTTAAGTGGGAAACTTTCCTTTTCCATAGAACCACTATTTCTAACATGGGATGGAGCAGCCCTTGCTGGAAAGGTGCTGAGGGCCAGGGTCCCTCCACGGGGCCCCTGCATGGCTCCGCCGAGGCTGCTCTGTGCATTAGGGCTCAACAGTGTCCTTGTGAAATCACCGAGTTCGCCTGAGAAGCTTGTTGCCGAGGTGAGGGGACTGAGGTCCAGAGAGGTCAGATGACTTGCCTGAGGTCGCGCCATAGACCCTGGGTTCGGAAAGTAGACTCTGCTCTTTTTTGGCCAGAGCATGAGAGTGCCGTGCTCACGATTATACCTTTTGGTCTCCCCTAGCCTGACTCTGGCTCATGGCGACCTGAGCCGTGACCACGGTCGTCTCCTGCTGGGACCCGGAAGACCAGTCTCCGTGGCAGCAGAAGGGACTTCCTGGTGCCACATTCCCCGGGCACAGCGAGGCACTGCCAGTCCTCGGGACCCTGCCCTTCCGAGGGATTGAAGCCCAAAGCCTCTTACAAAACTGTCTTCTGAGGGCCCCTTGGCTGTCCTGTTTGTAAAACCATTCACAGTCAGGCTTTGCCTTTCATTTCCTTAATCTTAAATTGCATCAAAAAGGGAGAGATTAGAGGTAAAACCTCAATAAAAGACTGAACAAAAAGTCTGCTCCCACATCGGATTCTCACACCTAGCTTTGCCTTTGCTCCTCCCTCCCTCTCCTCTGACAGACTGAGTGTATGAACCTCTATTTTTTTTTAAACCTAGATTAAAACACTATTTAGAAAAGGCCCGCAAGTTTGAAGTCACCTCTGGTTCATACATTAAACATCAAATGTACATTAACTGTGAATTATGGTCATGAAAAGTAAATCCTTTAATGCCGTTTTCTGTGTTGCACTGCCGAAGCTTAGCATTAATGGCCTCTTTGCAGCTCCGTCAATGGGTGGACTTCTTATTTCGCGGCTCTTACCACCATGGAGGCACCTGTAAACACACGGCCGTGGGAGAACACGGCAGGAAAGTGGAAGTTTGGAAGCAGGGCCATCTGGGTGGCAGGCGTGCCATTTGTCCCCGATGGCTGCACCTTGTGTGGGGCACCACCGGAGCTCCTTTAGGACCCTCCTGGGCTCGGCTCCGTTCCGTTTGCAACATTGAGTTCCGAGGGGGCTGTAATGGTTAGGAAGGTGTCTAACTCGTACCGGATCAAGCAATTGATGACATCCTGGCCGTGGAGAAGCAGAGTTGCACACAAAGCGTTTCTCTTCCTGAAGAAAAGGCAAGTTCAGAAGCCAGGTCTGGGAAAAGCCCACCTGTGATAGGTGACCGTCCCCGTGTCTTGGGTAGAAGCCATGCTCTTGTATTGCTGAGTCATCGATATTCTTTGCAGAATCAGGACGAGCTAACTGGGCAAAGAGCATGTGTGTATAATCCCAAATACTCATAGGAGGACCCTTTCCCTTAAAGAAAACCATAGGAGCTCTCTCACAGTAGAGCGAGAAGAGGCGAACTACCTATAAAGGCTTTGCTACAATCTGATCTAAAGCCCGGGAGCCCAGAAACCTGCCCGACTTGTGGACAAGCCTTAGCCTGCTAAGGCTTCAAGACAAAATGAGGAAAGTCAGAAGGATTTGCTTCTTCTCCAGCTCAGGTTAAGACACAAGGTGAGATATAGTGGAGGTAATGCTGGAAAATGGTTTAAAAAGGCATCGGATTGCATTTCAGTGTTTATGCACCTTTAAAGTTTGCACTAAATTGCACAAGTTATTTAAATACATTCTTTAATATTTATGCTTTGTTGTTTTAATAAAGACTTCTATTTTTAAATAAAAATGCATAATTAAGTGGGACAGAATATTTTCTTCTTTGATGTGCTTAATCACGCCTGTGGGAAGCTAAAGTTGTTCCAATTATAAAGTCCAGACACTACTATCTACAGGGTAGCAGCCTGCACTCAGTAGGTCCTCACTAAATATTTAATGATCAGCTATCATATGTCTGACACTGTGTTAAGGTCTGGAGATACAAAGCGGTGGGGGGGGAAGACATGATTCCCACTATAAGGGTGCCCACGATACAATGAGAGAGTGAGATATTAGTTATGCAAATGAGTGCATGCTTACAAGATAATGGTATCAGGAGAAATGGGAGCACCGTCTGATGAAAGCTCATGCCCGTCAAAACTTGTCTTAAGCAGCTGGAGAGGTGGAGAGCTCAGGGGGGCTTCCCTGAGGATGTGATGCGATAAAGCAGGAGATTGTTGGGTAAGGAGAGAGGGCAAGGGAATCCCAAGTAGAGCGAGTGCTATGAACAAGCCCAGTGGTGGGAGACAGCATGGCGCGTCTTGGGGAGCTCCAAGAAGGCAAGATGATTGGCGCGGCCACCGTGCAGGCTGTGGCGTGGGAGAAGGTACGCAGCTGGGCCAACAACGTGTGAGTCAGGAGCAGAAATCCAGCCCTGCTCCACTTGCGGTACCAGAACCCGGATGAGAAGCTGCATCAGCACAGAGGTCGGGGCACCTTTTCCCAATTGGGCTGGCCAGAAGGGACACCTTTATCTAATTCCCTCCAAAGTACCCTGAATGCTAACATGACCATGGTGGCTGGGCCACAGCGAGGGAGGGGAAAAGTGAGACTGCGTAAGGCTGGAAAGGCAGCCAGGGCCAGACCTGCAGGCCTGGGAGCCCCCGTTAAGGATGTGAGCCTTTGTCCTAAGAAGAATGAGCAGCTAATGAAGGGTTTTGAGTGTGTATGTGTGTGATGAGCAGATTTGCATTTTGAAAAGATCATTCTGGTTCCAGTGTGGAAAACCAATTAGAGGGGCATCCGAGCGGAAGTGGGGTACGCTTTTGGGCAGAAGATCATGAGTTTGGTCTTGGACTACTGAATCTGATGTGCCCTGCAAGCATCAGAGAGGAGACATCCCGTGGTCGGTGAGCTCACACAGATTGCGTGTGCAGTACTTGCTTGGTAGTTGCCATGACCCCCAGGAGTTAGCCACTGGGCATCTAGGAACTCAAGCCATGGGTCAACAGGGAAAGAGAAGGAAGCTAACTACAGGCAGAGTGGGGTCTAGTGGAGCCCACACCTGTGGTAAGGCTGCCTTCAAGTGATGATGTCCCATGGGCCAAATCAGCATCCCAGGGGACACGGAGAAGCTGGTAGATTCAGCTCAGGACAGCGAGGCTCCAGGCAAGGTGATGGCCATAGTAAGATTAGTGGTGACACATTGTTCCTCCTGGTGCAGGTGGCAATAGCACTGTGGACATTGCAGCTACCATCTGGCCCAAGCACTAGGGGGAGGGTGGGTATTAAGGTAAAGTTCAGTTTATTTGGAAAAAGGACTGGTATAAGACAGGTAAGTTGAAACATTCTAAAATAGAGATTTAGGGCAGAGTGATCATTCCAGAAGAGAAACAGGGTGCAGATTTAGAACTGGACAGAATCCAGCCACGCTCACCGGGAAGACAGGATGAGCTGCGGTGGAGAAGATTCATCTCAGTGGGCCTTGTAAAGCTTCATGGGGTTTAATGTTGCGCCCACTGGGTGCCCAGCTTGAGGAAGTAAGACCATTAATAACAGCCACTCAACTGCAGGTGGGACTGGACCCCTAATAAATGCCTGGGCTTGGTCAGGACAGGGACAGGGCAGGTTGGAGTCTGCAGGTGAAGGCTTCCGGTACCTACAGGTGGGTGGGCTGGGTGTGGCGGGAGTTCAGGGTGATAAGATCAGGAGCTTTGTGAATATAGACCCGTAAAATGTGATAGACACCATTTCCTCTCGCTTGTAGGTCATGTGCTAAATGCTTTAGTTGTTCTACCAGCTCTGTGTGGAGGGGCAAAGGTGTGTGTGTGTGTGTGTGTGTGTGTGTGTGTGTGTGCACGTGTGCGCGTGCATATACTTTCTGCTGGGATAAATTTTGCAGGGATAAAGAAAGAGTTAGGATCACCTAGTTCCGAAAAGACAAGGTCAAGAAATGGAATCTTGAGGAGTCATTTGGTCCAGGTCCTTATCAGCCGGCAGTAATAAGTAATAAACTATACTTATTACTATTAATAATAATGCAGTCTTCTAAATATTTTATATGAATCAACTAATTTAATTACCACAATAACCTCACCGTACCCCTGGGAGGTCAGTTATTATTAACCACACTTTACAGATGAGGAAACTGACGCAGAGCTTGGAGGTTAAGCCACTTGCCCAAGGTCACATAACCAGTAAGTGCTCGAACCACGAGTCAAATCCAGACAGTCTCCTCCAGGCCATCATGCTTAATGTCTGTATCATACTGAACACAATGAGAAAATCTACAAGTTCTAAAGGGCTGTCTTGTAGAAGTGGTCTAAAAATCCTCTAAATTCTGGCTTCTAGAATTCAGTGGAATCAAACCTGCCTTCCTGTCCTGCTAGGCAAACTTGCAGGCCTCGTGAGAGGTAACAGAATGGAGAGATATTGCGAGGATGATTATTCTGATGTCTAAGAAATGAGCCTCGGAAGGGCTAGCCACACTGGAGGAAGGTGGCGGGGCAGCAGGCGAGCCTGGTCAGGAAACAGGACTCCCCAGGTCCCGTGTCACACAGTAGGTCTTGGCTACATGGCAGCGTCTACTTCTGAATCCTACCCCCCGCCCCGTCAGCTTCCCCGGTCCCCAAGAAACAGATTGGTGTCTTGTCATCTGCATTCACTGCTCAAGAGGTAAAAGAAGATGTGTGTTGCAGCAAATTCTTTAAACAATCTTGGGTGTGTGTCTCTATTCTTTCCTGAAACCTCGTTCCACAGTGGATCACAGAATTTTAACGCTTACTGTGAGCTCTTTGGAGGGAACAAACAAACTACTCGGTCCAGTTTAAACTAAGTCGGTTTACAGGTGCATAGCTTAGTCATAACACAGGACGTCGTGTGGCTTAATACCCACGCCTGCCTTCTTAGTCCCAACTGGGTTCATTCCAGGCATGCAAGGTGGTCATTGTTTCCAGCTGGGCTGCAGAGAGAAACAAAGTTCCTTCCGGTCAGAGTTTTCTCCAGGCCAGCCCCCTGGGCAGACACACTTCTGGTGTAGCTCAGCTGAAGGATCTTTCCTTGCACCCCCATTCTGCATTTCCCGATTGCTTATCCCTTCTCTAGCAATATAGCCATGGAGCACCAGCATCTCCTAGACTGACCTTCAGATGACTTGCCTTCGATCTAGAACAAACAGGCATGCAATTAGGACAAACATAAGACTTGGGAGACAGGTCAGTCCCTATGAGGCCATGTCAAGGGACCTAGTCAGTCGGATTATGAGCATTTTGCCTCTTCTTTTTATTCTGAAATTGCTTCCTGTTTAGACGGTGGGGATGATGGTTACAGCGAAAGTAACTGGCTAGGTCCAATCCTTACCTTTTTAAAGGACACATAATTGCCCGTGAAAAGTCGTGTTTCACAAGCGAGGCAAAAATCCACCTGGCTACTGAGAAGCCCTTTCAGAGCCAAGGGCGAGAGGTCCAAAGCAGAAAACAAGACCTAAGGTCTCCCACTGAAAAATCTTAAATCAGGTTGGAAATCTCGGGCTGTGTTGGTGACACGGATAGTCATTCTCCTTCCAAACCCCCATTTCCATTCGCCCTTACGCCTTCTCTCTTTAGGATGAACAGACTCCATCAAGGATGGAGAGTGATGAGCTGGGATTAGGTACGGTCGGGGAAGTGGCAGAGGAGTGCGGCACTGCAGTCTTCATGACTACTCTCAGTATGAAAACCATGGGGGATCCCACGGGGCAGGAAGAGATTCGTTTGTCCCTTAAATGAACAAAACACGGAACGCTGTGTCTAGAAGATACAGTGCCGGGCCGGGACTCATGTAGTACCAGAAACGTTCCTCTGAATTTCTCCCTTCTTTCCTGTCATGCCCCAAACCCAGCAGTCCACGGGAGCTCAAGAAAGCAACAAATGAGAAGCCCCTCTTCCTCTTTTTCTTATTCCTTCCAGAAAGGCTTTGCATGAAAAAGAAAACATAACCAAACAATTCTAAAATTGAGAGAAGCCAAGATGGAAATGAAGAAAATTCAAAAATGCATACGCATGCATAGGCTTAAAATACAGGAATTTCTGCAACAAATCGTACTAGTTATTGGGAGGAAGCCCAGCTTCATTCCATCCCCTGTCCTAGGAGGGTCCCCCTTTTCTGGTTCTAGGGCTGTTTTCCTTCATGCTCTGGGATGAAGTTATTGTTTAGTATATGTCTGGGAGGCTCTTATAGCTATAAGTGAAACGGTGAGTCCCAGCCCCTCTCCAGGGAATAGAGGATCCTTTAACTTCCCCCAGGACCCCACTTGCACAGAGCAGATGTGAATAGTCTGGACACACCATCTGCTATCCATAGGGAAGGGCTAAGGGGTTTTTTTCCCCTTAGGGACTCCCCACGCATTCTGGCAAAGGGTCCATGGTGTTGTAAGACAAAAGGAGAGAAAGGAAGTTCAAGCTCATGCTACTAGTTCAGTTTATTTCCGCATCTCCTTTTCTGCAGGCATCAGGTCCATCACAAACAGGGAAATTGGGTTTCAGAAATAGCACCTGTCGGGGAACGGCAGGCACCACTCCCCACCCCCGTCAGCACCAAATGGTCTTAATTAACTTTGGACACTTCTGCACCTCACACTTTACTTCTGAATGTTATTGAAAGTTGTCAGAACTTGTCTCACTTTTTTCTTTTATTATTAATGTGTAAATACAATGCCTCAGGAGTGTTACTAAAACACAGAATCTAATCCCAGGAGATTAATTTGTGAACGCAGCATAGGGTGAAGTTGCATCCTGGTGGCTGCAAATTGATGTTGGTAAGAGCCACAAGCATCGGCCTCTCCAAACCCACAGGGATCCAGAAGGCCACGAAGGCTGGGGGCCAGCGGGGACGAGGAGGAGGGCTGGCTTCTGCTGCTCCAGGACACAGGACCTTGGGTTTCTTTCGGTGGGGAGGAGGAGAGGAAGGCCACCTTTCTTTACTGATGGGACAGTGTCTCCTGAGAATCTGTCCATTCATTAGCCAAGTCCATGGGCATTTATTGAGTGCTTCTGCTACATCAATCTCAGCTCAGCTCTGTGGGAATCCAAACAAGAAAAGCAATAGACGCTGCTTGTGATGACTTCACCTTCCTTGGGGGAGTCAAACACAGGCACTGAAACTACTGGAGAACAAAGCCAGATTCTTAGCAAGCATGGGATGTGTCTAGCAGATTTTAAGTGCATAGGTTCTGTGTGGAGCAGAGTCAGTGTGGGCTGGAGCCATCAGGTAAATCCCCCAGGTGCCGGAGTTGCTGAGGTGGGATAACTGACCCCAAGCAGAAGGGAGTGGGTTAATGGTGTGGGGAGGGGGGCGCATGGGCCAGGGTCCTTTCTCAAGGGCACAGGAGATTGGGCTAATGGTGGTCCCAGTGGTTTCTAGATTTCCTTAGAGGAGCCGAGGCCAGGCAGCCTGGTGAGAAGACGGACAGAGTGCGCTGACTTAGAAGCCGGCCTCTACACCAGCTTGAGAAGGCATCTGCCCATCCTCATCCTGAGGGGTGGCTGAGCCCAGTACCACCCATCTCTGTCTACCTCCAGGGAGTTCTGAGCACTGGGGAAGCAAGTCTTTGGAATTTCAGAGCTGGTTCTCGTTGGTGAAGGCAGAAGAGGTGGCTGGGGCAGGGGTTACCACCGTCGTGGGGTCAGCTGGGCCTTCCTTCTGGGGCGATGATCTGCTGTCTCTTCTGGGACCAGAAACAGGCGAGGACACCTGTGCTGGGGTGGGGGGAAGAGAGAGGTGTTGGGGTTCAGCTCCTGCACACTCCCCGGGTATGCTGGGAGTCCCCCCTCCCCTCTCCCTGTGGCCCTTTCTCCAGCTGGCCTCCTGCCTGCGCTCCAGGCTGCTGCACTGCTCTGGGCTCCTGGGTGCTCATCGGGGAGCAGGTGTGTGTGTGTGTGTGTGTGTGTGTGTGTGTGTGTGTGTGTGTGCGTGTGCGCGCGCGCGCGCGCGCGCGCGCTGAGG
>NW_027532613.1:415211-457711 GCF_008692635.1 Crocuta crocuta | reverse complement strand
GGAAGTGTCTCTCTCACACGGCCAGCCTGGCCGTCCTGCCTTCCCCAGCCCTGCAGGGCACGCCACCAAGACTTTTCCCTCCAGGATCACCCCCGCCCCATTTAGGAGCCTGTTGTAACCAAGCCAGGGGGGCACCAGCTCCTCCATCTTACCGGTGGGGGCCACGTCTGCCCATAGAGTCAGGGTCCAGCATGCTGGGGGCAAACAGCCTTCCTTCGGTCGCACCACTAGGGCTGTGCCTCAGTCGCCTGCCCCAGAGCTCCCCAGAGCTCCCGTCTCCCCTGACTACACTGTTGGTACCGGCCTCCTCCCTGGCCCTTCCCTACCCCTGTCCCAGGGAGCTGACTCTGTTCCTCTTGGCTTCCCAGTGCCACTGGGGTCCTGCTCTGACTGGGCTCACGGTCCAGAACCACAACTGTATGGTCTATCGACTTTTGAGGGTCTCTGCTGCCAGCTCTCCACTGTTTGCACCTCCCTCTTCCCGGGTACCAACCACACCCGAATCACCCTCAATCTCCCTGCCCCCACGCTCACTAGCTTGGTCTGCCTCCTGTACCCTGCCAGGCACGCTGTACCATCTCTGTGTCTGCTCCAGCTTGATAGAGAACAAGGAACCACAGGGAGTTCTACTTTTCTTTCTCTACGCATGTGGTTTGCGTATGACCCTCTAGCTTTCTGCCCCTCTCCTGGGTGACTACCTGCCCTTCCTGCAGCCCTGACAGATGAGGCTTATAAAAATAAGGACCTGAGGGTGATTGTGAGTTAGATTGAGGGTAGCTACACCACTCAATGGGTGCTTTCAGTGAGCCGGATAGTGTTCTAAGTACCAAGGATGACAAAGAGGAAAAGATAGGGTTCTACCTGCTCCCAGAGACTTTCTTTGTGGTGGGAAACCATTGGAGATACAATATAAGAGAAGTTATCACAGAGGCAGACTCTAGCAGAAGAGGGAGCTTCTGGGAACACACTGCCGTAGAGCTCAGCAGGTGCACTGGTCTCTGCCAGTCTACCCCCAGGCAGAGGAATGGTCGGGGGCCAAAAAGTGAAGAACAGAACTGAGCTGGACACAGGGGGCTAGCGTGGGTCTGAAAGCATCTCCAGGGTCAATGGATTTCCCTGCATGTGCTTGGTCCTGTGTGGCATAGGGAGGTGACACAGACCTAGAGGAAAGAATTCTAACAGAAGATGGAGGGAGAAATGTGCTACAGTGGACACAATCAATATGTTACTAATATATGGAAAGGAAGGCATTTTGCTGAGTTTTGGGAGAAACTTCCTATAGCACACATTCCTAGCGAATAATCATTGCACGTGGGGTAGGATGGGAAATTATTTGCAATGGATGGTTCTGTGTTTAGGCACCTCACATCCTCTCTGCCCACCTTTTTTGAGGGGTGGGGATGGTGCTAGAAGTTCCTCTTGGGGAAACATCTTTCATGTAATTGTTGGTGCCTTGAGTTAAGTCAGGCATCCCTCCTACTCCCTTATTTTCCCCCTTCACGTGGAGTTTGAGACTCAGGTTAAACCTTTGATCACATTTCCAACCAGAGACATGGTGATTGGTGCGAGGATGACCCACATCACCCAGTGAGTGTCTAGCTCAGGACTTACGTGACTTTTGTGTAGAGGAAGAATAGCTCCTTCTCTGTGGGGCAGGGGATAGTGAGAATGTGGTCCTGAAGCAGCTGCTGTCATTGGCTGCCACCAGGTCTCGAATGAGATGGAGCTGGGGTAGAGGAGGCCTCGCCAAAGGACGATTCCCTGAAGCACACTCTAGGTATCTAAAGCCAGGCTTAGCTCTGGATTTGTCCATTACATAATCCAATCAATTCCTCTTTATTTAGGCACTCGGGCTGGGAATTTGATCACTTGTAACCAAAAGAGATATCACCGATACACGTTTATCCAGCCCCTCCTATGTGCAAAGCACTGGGTTCAATGCATTTAATTGTAGCCTCTTATTGGATAGGGGGCTATTATTGTCTCTATCTTTCTGACCAAGAATCTGAGGCCCAGATAGGTTAGGACTCTGGAAGCTGGGGAGTTTACTTAGAGACAAAAGTTTAGGAAGCTTAGGCAGGGCTTTAAAGAGCCCAAGCCTTCAGGGGAAAAAATAAAATCAAGTCTCAGTTAAAAAAAAAAAAGAGAGAGAGAGAAACTTCAATTAAATGATAAGTTCCCCTTCTAGAACCTCAGTCCCTTTTGTCCTCCTACCCTCATGACTTCTGAGCCTCTCAAGGTGTGGGAAGAGGCGAGACTCATATTACGGGTAAATAGACAATTCTGTGGGCTGGTAGACTTGCCGCTGCGTTTGCAAAGCTATAGTTATTTCTGTAAGATGTCAGTGCAGGGAGACGCTGGGTCACCCAAGCAGGGTGAGGGGCACAAGGGTGGCAAGATCATGCCAGCCTGCTGAGCCTCCTGTGGGTTCCGGTGAGAGCCAGAGAGCCTCCTGATTCAGCTCTTGACCTGTGCTGCCCACGCCAGGGGATGCTCTGGGCAGGGGAGAGTTAACGGCCAACCTCCTTCAGAAAAGAAAAAGGCTTCGGTTACAAAACCCAACAGCACGGAGGGAAGAGACGCAAGTTACCAGCCACAGAAGCTTAAAAAGGAACCCACCCACAGCTCCCGCTACAAATGCTTTTAGCCACATGTTAAATCTCCCCTCTAATGGCACCCCCTGTTAAACGAGATATGTCACCCGACCTGAGGAGGCTGACTTGAAAGGCAAATAGTTGGAAGTGATTCCGCACGTTATTAGTGAGAGCTGTTCTCACATTTCCGGCAAAAATAATGGAGCTGAGGTCTGAAGAGATGACTAATACCTCCCCATTACTGACCTGAGGCTGGGCATTACATTGTGATCCTGGCCACTCGGCTGGCCCTTCAAGCATATTTTTCGGTGCTTGTCCTCTGGGTGTTTTCTGCTGGATGGCTCTATTCACGTTCACCTTGGCTGCCCAGCCTATTGAAACGAGGAGGCTTTCCTTCACAAGGCAGCGCTCATCGCCACGGGGGCCGGGGAGGAAGGGCAGGGGCCACGCAGGGCACAAGTGACCTGCACCGGTGATTGGGGTTGGTCCCCTGCCTCACGGAAAAGCTGCATCAAACTTGTCCCGGACACGCAGGAATCCATCCTGATCCTAATTTCGTATGGGATTCTATCATCTTCTTTAATAGCCTTTATGGGCGTTTTACAGTCCTTCCTGTCGGGAAAGTCTTTGGGTTTAATCTTAAAGCTCTCCTATTAAAATGTTAGCCTGTGTCTCCTTTTTTCCCGCCTTCAATAGCATAGAAGAATATGAGCTTTATAGACTTCAAAGAGAGAATTTAACAAGAGCCAACATTTACGGAGGGCTGGCTATGTGCCAGTCACCGTGTTGGGTGCCTTACAATGCCTTACTTAGCTCCTTAATACACACACAGCTATGGCCCTGTCCTGGGTCGCCAGTGACCTTGATATTGGTGTACCTGTCTAATGGATATATTTCACTTTTTGATTCCTTTATCCTCTCAGCAATATTCAGCCCTCTTGACCACTGTCTCCAGCTGAAATATCCTCCTTTCCTGTTCTCTGGGGTACGATGCTCACCTGGATTCTTTTCTCTTCTCTGGGTATTTATTCCCAGTTTCCTTTGTAGGCTCATCTTCCTCTGCCATCTGCCATGTATATGTTGGAGTTCCTCAAAAAGTGGCCCTCGTTTCTTCTTATTCTATATTCTCTCCATAGGTGACCTTCCCCAAGCCTGTGGCTCCCTTAGGTACGTCTCACCCAGACCTCCCTGTCCCTTCCACACCTGAATGTCCAATCATATACTTGGCGGTTCTACTCTACTACCTCACAGTTGCCTCTAACTCAACATTTTCAAGATTGAATTCACTGTCTCCACTCTCAATCTTGGCCTCTTCCACGGTTCTCTTTCTCCAGGTGCTTCTGTTTGCACAAACCAGAAACCTGGAGGGCTCCCCCTATCTCCACAACCTTCATCCAGCTGATCACTACTACCTGCTACTTTGACTTCCTAATTATTTCTTGATGCTTCCTTTCCCTCATTATCTGCCACCAACCTAGGTCAAGGTGCCATCCTTTCCTGCTGGTACAGCTTCCTGAACTCACGTCGCCCATGCTGGGCCCCCACCCACCCCAGTCTGTTCACGCTGTAGTCCAAGAGCATTTCTCAAAATTCAGATTCAGCCACATGGCTGCTAAGTTGACACTTCTCACATTTCACTTCCTAAGGTGTAGACCGAAATCCTCATCAAAGGCCTCCCCAGTGTGGCCGGCTACCTCCTTATAAGACAAGGGTCTTGACACTTCCTCCCCACTCCCCAGGGTCCAGGGTGTGCCCTTCTCTCAGCTTCTCTGTTCACGCTCCTTCTTGCCTCAGGACTTTTGCATGTGCTGCGGCTTCCGAAGCATTGTTCTTCCTTTGCTGCTTCCCTGAGTTAACCTTCCATCAGCTCTGGGCTCTCAGCTTGCAAAGCTTCTGCACATCAGCTTCCCATGGCCTCTCAGACCAGGGGAGGCCTCCGCCCTGCTCAGAACAGCTCGGCAGCCATTTGCCAAGGGCGCTACTCCCGCACTGCACACTCAGTCATCAGCCTTGAGGGTCCCGCCTCAGATCCTCCCACGACGCCCCCACTTTCCTACCTATTTCCCCTTCTTGGTCGTCAGGGAAGCTGCAGCCAGGTTCACTGCTTCCGGCTCCTGCTTTGCCCCGACGTCCATGAGTCCCTCTAAAATGTTCCTGCTGCCCTGAGTCCCTGGAGCCTTGCAGCCTGTCCACAGCTGTGGTTTGCAAGTGCTCCCGACACCCTGATCCCAGCACCATGCTGTCGGTGGCTCGGCCTGGAGAAGGCGGTCATGGGGACACCAGACCACACATACTCCCTTGCTCCTCTGAACTTGGGATCCTGGGTCTTTTGTTACCCTGGGTCTTCTGACCCGTAGGGTCCTCGAAGAACCATGCTGGCTGCCAAATTCTTCTTTTTTTTTTTTTTTTTTTTTTTTTTTTTTTTTTGCGAAAGTGTGACTCCTTTCGTAGAATCTCACCTGCTTTATGTGTTCTCTTTCAAGCATTTACTTCTCATACACAGATACTGGACAGTGAGGTTGAAGCTTGCGCCTCGTGTATGAGAGCGGTGACGGCTGCAAAAGCAGGTTTATTTTTAAATACAAATTGGAAAGTTACGAGGCTCCTGAGGTTTTCTGCATTTTTATTTTTTATTCCAAAGGGGGAAGAAAAGGGCAGGGGAGAAAAAAGGATGAGGAGGAATAGCGCCCGCATCTCTGCTTCCACTTTTCACGGCTCCCTGTTTTCATCTCCTTTCCCCGCTTCCCTTCCCTGGCATTTGGCATCTCTGTAAAGAAAGGGAAGGAGTGATTACTTCTAAGAAGGGAGTGGGGGATCCGTTGAAGCCGAGCATTAGGCATGCAGCCCCTGAGCAAGTCGAATGCATGGTAAAATATTACCTTAATAACATACTCACAGAGAGCTGTGTGTAAATGGTAACAGCCGCTTTTGCGATGACCGTGTTATAAATGATTGCAGCCCTGATCATTAATAATGCATCTGAACAATAACAACTTGATTCTGAGGAAGGAGTACAGCCTTTCATTTCTTCCTGGCACGTGAATTTACTCTCACTATCGTGTGAAGTGACTGGGTGCTAGGAAGGAGGACCCGCGCTGAGCCTGGGAAGTAGGGGAGCTTTTCAGCCCATTCCTGTACACTTCCCCCTCCCCCCACCTCCCCGCCAGGTAAGATGGGGTTTCTAGAAGCTTCTCTAGAGCTTTTCTTTTGCCCACAGTGTTGACCTTCGGGCTAACCTGCACCCTCTAAGCCTCTCCACCCGCCCCGGGACCTTATGCATCACAAAACTGCCACTCTGATGGTGGCTTGAGGGTGGACCCCCATGAGATAGGATCCTGGAAACTTCCCTGCAGTTGGTGTTGATTAGCCAAGGGTTGCTTTCCTTTTACATGTCTGAGGTTAATGTTCTGCCTGAAAGACAAAGTCCAGACTCTTTAGGATGTCATCTTAGGAACCTTCACAGTCCGGCTCCCAACCTTGACCACATCTCAGCCGCTCGTACTCCACACTCCGTTCTAATTGCTCCAAACTACTCAGGCTTCCAAAATATACTGTGCTACTGATGCCCTTTGTAACTTACCATCTATGGCCCTCTCTGTTCTGCCTATAGAACTCCTACTCATCCTTCAAGACCTTGGTCAAATATGCCCCTTTTCCCTACCTGTCCTGGGCAGAGTTAGCTGTTCTATCCTCCGTGATCTTATCTCTATGGTAACATGTTGCACATGCCTCAACTATAGCATTAATCACACCACACGCTGTAATACTTTATTTTTATGTTGGTTTCCTCTCTGGGATTTGAGCTTATTAAGGGCAAGAAGTATGTGTTAGTATTCTTTATGTCTCCATTCCCAAGCACAGTGCTCCGTAATCATTAAATATTCAATAAATGTTGCACACACACAAAATAAACAACCATTCAATAAATACTTTTCTGTTTTTCTTATGTTTGATGATATTTGGGGACTCTGAGTTCTGAGCTGGCATCAGATACTGTTGTGAAGACTCGCTCCTGCTCATTGAGCAGGTGACCCTGGCCCAAGGTGTTTAGCAGTTACCAGTGTCAGTGGGGAGGTAGCCCATCGACTTAGCCATTTTCCATGTTACTCAGATGACAGTCTGCCCCAGCCTGGCCCTCTGACGTCATGAGTTTCTCCTACAAATGCTTTGCTTCCTGTATCTCCATCTCTACTCTGGTTTAAAGGTCACTCAATTTACTATATTGAGAAGGGCCTCAATATACCAAAGAGGTGCACCTTGGGTAAGCCACAGGCACACAGGCTCACATTGCTCAATTCATTTTTCTATGCCTTCAACATAGGGCCAACCCCCCTAATTGTTTCTGGCTCCCCTTCTTGTATATTCTTGTTTCAAGCTCTGATCTGGCCCAGAGGTTTTTCTTTGGTTTCCTTGATCACTGCGAAAATGAGATCTTTTTTCTCTGGGCCTTAAGTTCATTCCTCCCCATGGCCATCTGAACCCGACTGGGTTCCTTTGGCGCTGAGGCCTCAGAACTACAATGAATTAGACCCTCCCTTCTCTGGATATAAAGGCCCCATGGTCAGTTCCCTGAAACCACACCTGTTTTAACTATTCTTCCTGCTCTAAAAGCTTTTTCTTGCTTTCTGCCTTTTATGACCACACTCTAAAACCACTCTCCTCTCTTCCTGTTCTAAAACTTCATCATCATTTCTGAATCCATGTTTTCTCTACAAGTCCTAATTTTTTACAATTCTGACCTCAGAGCATCACTTACTCCATCTGTTGTTTCTGGCCCTGCTTTCCATCAGAATTGCCAATCCAAGGACTCACCTTCCAGGCTAATTTTTCGCCTCAGGATAGAAAAGAGAGAGAGAGAATGATGAGAAAACATCTGCACATCCATAGGTTCAAGAATTTATCTTATTTATTTCTAATTTGCCTTCTTGTGAAAAGGGTTTAAAACTGGTGACAAAGATACAAACGATATGGCAAGATAAAACAAACAAAAATAAGCCAGTTTTTTTTTTGTTACTTTGTTTTTTTAAAGAAGAGACAAAAGGTAACAAGGCTAAGAGAACCTTGTAGAGCCATGAATGAGGTTCACTGTGGACCTTGTGAAGTCTACCTGCTGTTGGTGGCCATGGAGTTCACCAGAGGCCATCCCACAGTCGACACAAGAGGGGAATGAGATCAGTGACAACATTCAGTATCCAGGAGATGAAAACACACCTAAATTTTTCATGAAAACTACAAGCATTTAAGGCACCAAGACTAGAGAAAAATGTCTGCTAAGTCTTAGGCTGTGTTCTCCTAACAAAACAGGTTCTCACAGCAATCTTAGACTAAAGACCGTTGAATGTTCTTTATGCAGACTTGTTCCTATTAGAAAAGTTGAGCAAATTTTAACTTAGCAGGAGCATCAAGAGACTATTCAAACAAAACTGGTGTTTGAGCTTGGTGCTCTTGGAGCTTCCTTGCAACTTGACTTTCTTGATGTGCTGATGGCTATGAAGACCTGTAAGATGTGATCCCTCCCTCAGGGACCTGACACTTTCCTAGGGTAGCTGCTCTCAGTGAGTAGGAGGGCCACTGGGATGCATCCTGAAGCCACAGGTTCCCTGGGCACAGGTCCTGAGCCTGCGTGGTCAATGTAAAGATGCTTCAGGTAAGTACCATGATGGTGGGGGATCAAAGCATCGATCAACCGTGCAAGGCACCGCGTGCTAGGTATCTCGAAATGCTAAAAACAAACAGTGGAGCCATCATTTTTGGCAGGGGTGTTAAGGGAAGGAGATGGTGAGAGTGATTGAGCTGAGCTTGGAGTCATGAGTAAGAGGAGACACAGGAGGAGGAGGGAGACTTTCAGGCAGAGGAAATAGACTAGGGAAAAGGTGAGAAGAAAAGTGCCAGTTTAAGAAAAAGCAAGTAGATCAGATTGGTGGGAGTGTAAAGTCTGTGTAGGAAATAGTAGGGGACAGGGCCAGAAAGGTAGGTTGGGGCCAAATTATGAAGTGCTTTGAATGCCAGATGATGAGTGTGAGCTTTACTCAGTAGGCAGTGGGGAACCACTGAAGGCTGTATTGTTCCACAGTGATGTGATCCAAGTAGTACTTGAGGAAGATTAATTTGGTGGCAGCATGTAGAATGGACTAGAAGGCAGGAAGATTGCACAGAATTTGGTACCTAGAAGATGCCTTATAAATTGCTCTTTGAATAAAATGTTTGAATAGAACAAATAAGGGACTCTTGCAAAAGTCTAGGTGCAAGGTGATAAAGACCTTAAGGGACTAACAATGAAAAATAAAAAGCAAGGGAAGAATGCTGTGACATTCATAAAGAAGAAATCATGGACCACGGTGATCTGCTGTGCCTGGTGAAGGAAACAGAAGAGTCATTGTTTGCTCTGAAGCTTGGAACTTGAGCTACTTGATGAATCGTGGGTCCCCTCCCTGTACCAAGAAAGTCAGAGGAAGCCCTGGGTGAGGTGGCAGATGATGGGTCTTTGAATTCGGGCTGTGAATTGAGGCTTACGAGAGGGATGAGGACTTGCAATTCTGGTCCAGGATGAGGAGGCCTCTGTAGGAATGTGGGCTGGAAGGTGGAATCCTGAGCAGTGACCATACTTACATTTTGGGAGCACAAAACCAAGCCATCCTAGGAGACAACAGTATCAGAAGGGTGGGGACTAAGCCGAGACAGGGTCTGGAATTCAAGTGCGGGGAGCATTTGAAGAAGAAAGCACTGGAAACAGCCTTCTGGGCTGCAGACAGGTAGGGGGAGCCCAGGGCTGAGAGCACTCGGGGATTTAGTGATTTGGCTGTCCACCATTGCCCTTGGAAGAGAGAGTTTAAATGACTGATAGGAATGTCATCTTAGCTCCATTTGTCAGGCCCCAGATTTAACAGGGGTCCTCAATCCATATATACCCTTTTAGGATTTCTCTCTCTCTCTCTATTTTTTTTTCTTCTTTTCTTGTTCCCCTCTTAATTCCACCTGTTCCTTCCACTGCTGGCTCCTGGCTAGACCTATCTGCTCCCTCTTCCTATTCCATATGGCATAAGGGGACCCTTATGAGGCAATTGGCCTTTGGTGAAACCTCAATGACCATGAAATTCCATCACCCAAGCAATGGAGGCAGATGCAGCCTCGAATCCGCATCTTCTAGGCCAGCTGCCTGCTGTCCTTCTGGCCGGGTTCCCTTTATACCCGTGCCCTGAAATTCATGCCAATTCAAACAGCTTGTTTTAAGTTTGACAGTCGGCTATACAGTTATCTCTCTGTATTTATCAGGGCTCTTCGGTTGCAAGTAACAGAAACAATTGAATTATCTTTTTATTAACAAAGGGCATTTTCTTGGCACATGTGATTGGGAAATTCAGCTCTTCCTGGATTGAGGGCCTAGATGATGTCATCGGGATTCTTTCTCTCTGTAGCCACACTCTGCAAGTCCCTTTTCGGCTTCATTATTTCCTCTTGCAAAGAGGCTTTCTCCAGGTGTCTGGGAAGATATATATCTCCAGCAGCTTCCGACAATGCTCCGACTGGAACAATTCCCAGGGAAATTGGGAAAACTCTGATTAGCCAGATATGGCCCCATGTCCATCCTTGAACCATCCTGTGGCTGGCTAAGAGCATGAGGAGCATTGATTGGCTGGAGCTTGACTGCCTGTCATCCCTGCTCCTAGGAGTGATGGGCATCTCCTTAGAACTGTGTGATTGACATGGCCACAAAGCGGTTTCCCACAGGAAGGAGGAATGGCGATGGGCAATGGTGGTGGGGGTCAGTTCCAAACACGAGCTGTCCAATTACATTCCAAGTGCTTGGCTTACAGCTTCTCTGTCATTCCAGCGAGGCTGTGCCTGTAGGTCTCACATTCCCGTCACTGCCCCAATTAGTGGCCTGAGAGCTAAAGGGAGCTGAAGTCAACCCTCTCCCCCCCCACCAGCCACCCACCTTTCGGGGCTTACTCTGTGACAGGCATCACCCACCTGGGAAGGTGTCTCCTGGTTTCCAGAGGCCTCAGGCTGGGGGAGGCTTAGATCAGGGCAGTGATGGGTTGGCTGAGGCATGTGGGAGCAGAGGCAGAGCCAGCCCGGGGTGCTGAGCCAGGCAAGATGAAGGTGCTCGAAGGCAGGAGCCCGAGGGCAGATTGCCCACTTGCTGCCTGAATCCGCAAGAGGACTCGGTGCTTTCTGAGGGCCTGCGTTGACTTGCTCTGTGACCTTAGGCTAGACACTTAATTGCTCAGCACTGCTTCCCTCGCTCTCCCATCTGGCAAGCAGAAACACCGATGGCTGCACTGGCCACAGCTGCGCCTTTCAAGGGCGTGTGTCCCCTTGGGGCCTGTGCTACAGAAAATGGCTACCAGTCCACGCTGTACCCCTAGATGCTGCTTGGCACCCCAGCCTGCTTGGCAGAAAGCAGGTCTCGGAAAGTCCTTGACTTTAGGTTTTTTTGATTTCAAATTCCTGAACCGGATTGCTCTTGGCGCTGAGCTGGGAAACGGATAACTCTTTTCACACTAATAGTTGAGAGTGGGTGTGTGGTTTGCAAGACGCTTAAGAATGTTTGCTTTCAGAGCTGGGATGTGTAGTGCCGCAGAGGCCCTGGTGAGGTACAGGGGCTTGGGAAGCTGGTGGGTGTTTAAGTTCCTGCTCCCCTGGTGCACTCCTCTCTGGGTTCAGTACCAGGAACAACCACACGATGTTCACATGACACAGCACAACCAGGGAGAGAGGGAAGACCAGTGGGAATTGAGTCAAGCCCAATGGAGGGGAGTGACGTGCAAATCAGACGCATGTCTTTACACTCTGCCCTGTAAAGCTCCACGGCATGGCTCTCGAACTTTGTGCCTTACCGACCACCAAGACAAATAGGAAAAAAAATGCACATTCTAGGGTACTGCCTCCAGACAACATGAATCAGTAGTTCTGGTGAGGGGTGCGAGATCTGCATGCTCAACAAACAGCTCAGTGCATGCACCTCAATGTTTATAGCAGCTCCATCAACAACAGCCAAATTATGGAAAGAGCCCAAATGTCCATTGACTGGCAAATGGATAACAAAGATGTGGTACCTATACACGATGGAATATTACTCAGCAATAAAAAAGAATGAGATCTTGCCATTTGCAACAACACGGATGGAGCTAGAATGTATTATGCTAAGTGAAATACATCAGAGAAAGACAAATAGCGTATGATTTCACTCATATGTCAAAGTTAAGAAACACAACAGATGAACATGCAGGAAGGGAGGGAAAATAAGTTAAAAATAGAGAGGGAGGCAAAACATAAGAGACTCTTAAATACAGAGAACAAACTGAGGGTTGCTGGAGGGGGGAGAGTAGATGGGGCAAATGGGTGATGGGCATTGAGGAGGGCACTTGTTGGGATGAGCACTGAGTGTCAATGTGAGCGATGGATCACTGGGTTCTACTTCTGAAGCCAAGACTAAATAAATATTAATCAAACCAAACCCAATGGAACAAACAAAAAAGACAAGCAGATGATTGTGATGTCAGGTGGACCAGTTTCTGAGGAGGGACTAGATCCTGTGTCAGCCAACAGGGCTGCGCTCTGGGGCTTTCATCTGTGTTTAATAGGAACAACTTCACTTTCATCCACTTTCTACACTGAGGTTCTAGACAACATTGCATTAGAACAAAGGGTCTCATGATCTCATCGTGATTTGAAAATCACCGAACTAAAGCCATCTCATCACTTTGGCAAATGTACAGTCCTGGCTTTCTGGCTTCAACATTCAAGGCCTTCTGTGACCCAATTCTTCTTGATGAAGTTTTAGCCGCAGGCAGGTCAGTATCTCCAAAGCAGGCTTCCCACCTCCCTCCCAAAGTCCTCTTCCTGCATGAAGCCTTCCAGGGCTATACCAGAAGGTCAGGGTCTCCTTTGGGCGGGTGGGTTGTGAAGGAAGTACAGCTGGAGGGAGGAGGGGGAAGAGGGTGTGCCTTCTGAGCACATCCCTGCAACATGTTGCCTTTCTATGAAATTGGCCAAAGTATCATCTTGATGGGATGGAGGTTGAGAGGAAACCAGGGCAAGTAAACTTCAGGGAGACTGAAAGCCCCCCTCCCACTCCAGCCCTGCCCCCAGACTCTTTTCCCTTGGACTAGCACCTCCTGATGACGCCGGGCAGTGGGAGTCAGATGCTTTCCCGGCCGAACTATGCAAGAGGGTAGAGCAGTTGGAGCGCCTTCGGCTTTCACACCACCCACTTTTCCCAGCACGGGCTTTGCACACTGGCCTTGTCACCAGCAGGATGAAACTACGCTGGGCTGGAGCCCCGGTGAGTGAGGGTGGAGGTGCCCACCCATCCCTGGTGCAGAAGGCTGGCCCTCTCAATTCCATTGCTCCTTTGTTTGACGGAGCAGGCATGACAGCGGAGCTGGGAGCAGAGAGCTCTCATCCCGAGAGCTGTCAGCCTGACCAGAATGGGCATTCATTTTCAGGATAAATAATCAACTCAAAAAATGTACCAAATTCATTTTCAAATTGGCTTGTCAGATACACGTTTGCCGGGGACAAGTCGGTTGAATAAAATGTATCTTGGGGAGCAAGGTGAGCTGGCCTGTCTCATTCCCTTAGGGACATCTTGTAAATAAGGGCCATTCTTGAGGCCGGAAGCAGAGAATTCCCCAGAACAGATTGAATTCTGGCTTTGTCTTAATGAACGTCAATATTTATTACCAAAGGCGGTGTGCTTCTTGGGGTGATAGAGCATTTCACCATTTCAGCCCTCGCCTGTTGCCTTCCCAGGTACCAAATGCTATGTAATTGTGGCTCATAAAGGCAGCAGACAATATTGCCAAGGAAACTCACTCCTGGCTGTAAATCTTCATAATCAAAACCAGCAGAGCTTTGCTTTCTGGTTTGGACAGAGTGTCCCTGAGGGCAGGGCTCACCCAGATTTTCTGGTCCTCCTTCTTTGGCAGGGAGACCCCCCTGAACACCCTCTGGGGAGGCAGGAGCTCCCACTGGGACTGGGGACAGGGGCATCAGCCAGCAAGGGCTGGAGAGGCTGAGAAGTGACAGAAGTTCCTGTCCCCACCCCAATGCAGAGCCGCGAGAGAGAGAGACGATCACTCAGAAATTTGGAAGGGCCCTCAGATGTTATTCCATCCAACCTTCTCACTCTGCAAATGAGGAAGGTGAGGCTCATTTTTGCAAGGTCATGTAGTTCCCGGGCCAGAGCTCTTCCCATTTGGCCACACCATCTCCTGGGGGGGTTAAGGGGTGAGCTCAGAAGAACTCCCTGAGCTGGTTGCTCACTGCAAGAGTGAGACTGGAGATTTTCCTCGACTCTTGGTAGGTCTGGGGCCCTACTGTCAAGAAGCCTGGCTTCCTGGGGTCTTGTCCAGACTGGTTACTCTTCCTAAGTCGATGTAAGCCTATGATCCGCCTTGTCCTTTCCTGGGGAAACCTCTGGAAATCAGCTCCACACCCTGTGCCTCAGCCAAGACATTCCTGGGGACAGCAATCCCCGCCGGAGAATCTGTACAAGGAAATGGAGATTCGTTTCAGGTTTTCCTCCAAGTGAATAATCCATTTGTTTCTGGTAGGGCCTCTACTAAGGAGGAGGGATAAACCTTTCCAAGAAGGGATCTGGGCAGTCAAAGGAAAGCCTGAACTGCCCGAGCTCAGGACGCTCGGCTGGGCCAAGTTCAGCTTCTGGTTCTACCTCTTTTCTTCCTTCCAACTTGTTAAGGACAGAGATGGCCCCAGGGCAGGGACACAAAATGGGTTTTAGAGAGTGATGTCATGTGGTTCGCAGACACCAGATTGCTCTGCAGAAACGGGCTGGCTGCTGCTATGGGAGTTGTGTTGAAGAGAATTATAACTTTTGACAATGGACATCTCATCTTGCACAGATGCGTCCTTTATAGAATCTGCCAGCAAGATTACAGAGGCATCACAGCGTAATGGGAAGAGGAGTCAATAATTCTGGGGTTATTGATTGTAACCAGACCCATTCTTCTTTTTTAATTTATATTTTATCCACTTTTTTCAACCTTTTTTTTTAAAGCCATCCTCACAAAAGCACCTGATGGATCAAATGCAGTTGATTACATTTTTAAAAATTATAGGAGTAATTTGCTGCCCTTAGGAAGAATCCGGGACAAGGCTGTATGTGGCTAGAGGGGGAGGGGAATGCTTGTAGGGAACGGGGTGAGGAGGGAGGGGGAAGAACGGGGCACAGAGCAGAGCAGCAGTAGCTTGGTGAGGACAGCCCTGCTGACCTTGCTTTCCCTGATGCCCCGGTCTGGATGAAGACTCCATCAGGGATCCTATTTTCCACAGCTCTGCAACTCCGCTGGGTCCTAGTGCATCCCAGAGGATGCTTCTCATCCCTCAGAGCCTCCTTCCTCCAGGATTTCTTTCCTGATAAGGCAGATGGAGACCCTGGGTGGGTCAGGACGGGGGAATGTGCACCCAAACATACATGTACATATGCTCATGTGTGTGCCCCCGTGCATCTTCAGTCCAGAATGTTTATCCATAGGATGCGGCAGCTAACTTGACATGTGTTTTTAATGCCTTGGATTGGGCTGTATGGAGTGAGCTAGAAATAGCCTGTAAGCTCTTAAAAAATTGGTTATACATTTTTGATGTCCCCAATATCCTTTTTGATTCTAACCCACCATGTAGAATGATAAAACTGTTGGGGATTTGCTAAATAATCTGCAGGGAATTAAACAATCACTTAACCTCGTTTTCTTGTGGAGAAGTGACCAGGGACATCTCTAGCCACCAAAGCAGGCACAGTATGACTTTCTGATTCAATTTCTAAAATGTCATATGTCTGTACTTCCACTGGCTTCTCTTTAGTTGAGAACCCACTGCTCTGTTTCCATTGATCATAAAGTAGATCACGGAACGTCCAAGTATAGAAGGGGCTTAGACATTGCTTGGTTCAAACCTGTCATTTTCCAGAAGAGGAAACTGGGTCCCAGAAGCATTGACATGAACGTGCCTCATGGCCAACAAGTGTTTTGGGTTAAAACTAGAGGGACGCCTGGGCGGCTTAGTAGGTTAAGCATCCGACTTTGGCTCAGGTCATGATCTCACAGTTTGTGAGTTTGAGCCCTACGTCAGGCTCTGTGCTGACAGCTCGGAGCCCGGAGCCTGCTTTGGATTCTGTGTCTCCTTCTCTCTCTCTCTGCTCCTCCCCCGATCGTGCTCTCTCTCTGTCTCTCAGAAATAATCAATGTTAAAAAATTTTTTTAAATAATAATAAAATAAAATTAGAGGCACTCCTCCCACGCAAAATTGGTCTCTTCTCTCCCTGTCACTTTTTTACGTGGCTAAGAGCAAGAACCGATCACCTGTCACTCTCCCCACCTTGCCAAACTGGCCCAGCTGAGTTATAGAAAGTTCTTTCCTATTTGCTTCTAGATGGATCTGAAAGTAGGTGGGGCTTGAAGAAACTGTAAGAGGCAGAAATAGAGCTACATTTCATTTCCTCACCTACTGCTGACTCATTTTGTGTAGGCCTGGACCACTTTTTTTCCAGGTGGGGCTGGTGCTGACTTTCTGGAAGTTTTCATTAAGGTCAAGTGACGAGAGAAAGAAAGAAAGATCTTTGTGTCCCTTTGCTTTCTCAGGTGGGCAAAAATGTGCCACAAGAATTCTGGATTATGCTTCCACACCTAGGATGTGGGAGAGATTCCAGAATGGATGAAGAAGAGCAAGGGGAACATTTATGACTTTTTTTTTTTCTCAGTCTACATCTTGAGGGACCAAGGAGACCCGCAAAGGTGGCCCTGATCCTTGGCCGACCTTGACCTCTTGCCTGTCTCTGTCAGCAGTCTCCACAGCCAAACCCTCTGGCCATTAGCCAGAGACTTGGACTGTCTTTTTTCTTTATCTCTGACCTCTAGAGAGGTGGTAACATTTGCTTTGGTGAAAGATACTAGCCTCTGAGTCAGAAGACTTGAGTGTGAAACTAATCACTTAACTTAGTAGCTCTGTGATCTTGGGCAAGTCACTTCATCTCTTTAAATCTCAGTTATTTTATAAAGCAAGTGGAAGGATACCTATTTTCCCTACCTTACCAAGGTATTGAGGACCAACGTTGGTAGTTTGAGTGATACCATGGCATAAATTAGGATGTGCCATCTGCATGGAAGGGACTCTCAAAAAATAAACTATTTGAGGACAGTTTTAGACTTACAGAGAAAGAGAATTCAGAGTTCTCATATAACCCACACCAAGTTATTTCTATTATTAACATCTTACATGAGCACGGTACATTTGTTACAGTTAATCGACCGATAATGATAAATTATTACGATGAAGTTCATAGTTTCACTTTCCTTCGTTTTTACTTAATGCCCTTCTCCTGTGCCACGATCCCATCTGGGATGTCACATTACAGGTGGTTGACATGTCTCTCCACGCTCCTCTGACCTGGGACCGTTTCTTACACTTGCCTTGTTTTTGATGACCTTGACGGTTCTGAGGAGGACTGGCCAAGTATATTGTAAAATGACCCTCAAACGTGGTTTGTCTGATGCTTTTCTCCTGATTAGCCTGGAGTTCTGGGCTTAGGGGAGGAAGACCATGGAGGCAGAGTGGCATTTCCATCATGTCTCGTCACTGGTATATCACAGGTGAGCTTTCTGTTATAGGTATTGATGTTATTTTAGAATTGTACTTTGTCACTAAGAAAAGCCAGGGACCCCTGTTTTAGAACCTGCTCTCACTATGTCTGGGTCCCATGGCCGTGGAATAGGAGTCCTGGTACCGTTTTCCCCCAAAATAAGAGAGGTTCTTTCCATTTAGACCACTGAGTCTGCCTTTCTGGTCACCGGGGCTTAACACTAATGAGCTGCTAATAACACAACCATTACCTATGCAAATGAAGGGATCCGGCTGGGACAGCCAGCGCTCACTCCCTTCCAGTGCTAAGTAATCAATCACGTTGCCGTGGTTATTAACCATCTTTTTTTTTTTTAGGATTAAATTCTTTTTTTAAATGTTTGTTTCTTTATTATTTATTTAATGGTTTATTGTCAAGTTGGTTTCTCTCATTAACCATCTTAACTGAGGTGCCCTAAGAACTAACCCCTGAGGGCATCTGGGTTCCTGGTTTATTTACATCAGTGGATTATTTCTCAGGAGACTCTGGGCCAGGGAGGGATAATTTCACCTCTGCTCTATATTAACGGAGCAGCGTGGTGTCAGGGGCTACAAAGGAGAGTCTAAAACTCTCCATTTGGTTCATCTGCTGAATCCTGTGTGTGTCTGGGATAGTTACCTGCCCTGCCTGTGCCTCAGTTTCTCTTCTGGACCCTTGTAAGTAATGGCTTTTATGACTTTGCCTCTTCCTTGTCAGGACACAGTTTGGGGAAATGGTTTCCCATCTGGACAGCCCTACTCTGACTCTACCTAGTTGTCACTTGTGGGACAGGTGACATGTTGAGATTTGTGGCCTCAGAAAAGCCTGGAGAGTTGGGAGTCACAACAAGGATACAGGCACAGGAGGGGGCATAGGCTGGGGGGCAGCAAAGCACGCCCATCACCACACAGGCCCTGGTCTTTCCTTCGTAACAAGAGGCAGAGGGCATGGACAGGATACAGAGGAAAAGAACTTCTTAGACTAATAAACATTCTAGGGGCGCCTGGGTGGCTCAGTCAGTTGAGTGTCCCACTTCGGCTCAGGTCATGATCTCATGGTTCATGGGTTTGAGTCCCGCGTCGGGCTCTGTGCTGACAGCTCAGAGCCTGGAGCCTGCTTCGGATTCTGTGTTTCCCTCTCTCTCTGCCCCTCCTCCCTCACTCATGCTCTCTCTCTCTCTCAAAAATAAACAAACATTAAGAAAAACCCTTTAAAAAATAAAAAAAAATTCTAGTTGTTTGCCATAGAAGCTGCTTCTTTTCTAAAATCAGGATGAACGTGAGATGGTCTGTGCTGAACCCTTCGTGCCCAAGACACACAACACGCTATGTGCTTTTTTTCTCCCATATTTTAAGTGTCTCTGGCCTCTGTAGGCTGCGTCTACCCAAGCCAGCTTTTAGTTCCCTCTACACCCGGATTGTTGGAGCACCGAGGAGATACCTCCCAGGGTGGCTACCCAACTAAGAATGGCTCTCACTTCCTTGGTGCCGATCCAAAGAACGCCGATAATAAATCAGTGGTTTCCCCTTTGGGCTCTGAAACAATTGGAAGATAGAAGAATCAGACAGGGATCAATATATCAGTTTTGTGGGTGGTAAAGTTGTATGGGAAAATAAGGTTTGGCTCTGAGGCTTCATGAGGTTTGGCACTTGGGCTTTCTTTCCTTCCCTCCTGAGTTGAAATTTTGGACCCAGCCATAGGCAGAGACTTAGAGTGACTTCGGACCTGCCCAGGTGAGCTCCCTACCCAGAAAAGACAAGAATGTGTGTGGCCTGTGTGCAGGCAGATGAGGAATGAGAAGTTGTGAGAGAGAAAGAAAGTACATATGTCAGGAAGGGGATCACAGCCTGGGTGGTCTGACTTCATCAGGTAGAAGTTCTTCAAAGGGACAGGGCTGTTGCCTGAGAAAGGGATTTCCCCTTGCTGGCTTGACAAAATAAGCCACCATATTGAAGGAAGACCACAAGGCAAGGAACTGGGGTGCCTTTTATGAAATGTGGGCAGCCTCCAGGTAACACCAGCAAAAGTCAGGGTCCTCAGTCATACCACCACAAAGACTCGAATTTTGCCAACAATCTGAATGTGCCTTGGAAGCAATTGCTTCCCCAGTTGAGCCTCCAGATGAGAATGCAACCAGCCAACCCCTAGACTGTAGTCCTTGTGAGACCTTGAGCAGGGGACTCTGTTAAGCTATGTCTGGACTCTAGCCGACAGAAAACTGTGAAATAAAAACGCATGTTGTTTTAGGTCACTGAGTTTCTAATAATTTGTTACATAACCAGGAAAACTAATACTATCCTCTCGGAGAGAAGGGGAGGGGGCAGGAGTAAATGGTGGAGAAAACAGATGTAATGTTTCTGCGGAGGAAGCAATTATTTTATGGACTCGAGGTGCGGGAGGAAGGGGAAAATGTCCTTCCTCCCGTTACACACAATCTTTATTGTCCCTCATGCCATCCTGATTATTTCTTTAATGAATTGGAGTTTTGCAAGAAAGAAAAATAGAGTTCGATTGGAAATCAAAGATAAGCTGTATTATCATTTGGACCATATATAGAGGTTCTGTAAACTCCCCTGTTTGAGAATCCTTTTCTTCCTGTTTTTTTTTTTTAAATATATATTTTATTTCATTTTTAAGAGACACAAACAGGGCAGGGGCATCCTGCTTTTTAAGGAAAAAAAAAATTCTTGGGGCATCTGGGTGGCTCAGTTGGTTGAGCATCCAACTTAAGTTCGGGTCAATATCTCATGGTTTGTGAGTTTGGGCCTGCTTTGGGCTCTCTGCTGTTAGTGCAGTGCCTGCTTCAGATCCTCTGTTCCCCTCTCTCTCTGCTCCTCCCCCACTTGCATGCTGTCTCTCTCAAAAATAAATAAACATTAAAAAATCAGAAAAAATTCTTAAGCTAGATAGAGTTCTTGCTTGCAGCCAAGATAAATTTTACAACCTGTTAAATTTTGCTATTAGTCTAATTGCCATAAATTAGCCCCCATACGGTGCTTATCCTCACTGTTTCTCTTCCAGAATAAGAACTTTAGGCTCTTTTCTGGTATCTTTGGTCCACTAATTTTCCAGTCCTTTTACTGTCACTGCTGCTGCTGACCTCACAGAGATCATTGCCTATCTGGTCCTAACTTTTTAGCTGGAGGCTGCCGCTACTGAGAACCCCAAGCTGGGTTCAGGGAGAGGAACGCCCATTCTTCCTTTGGCCTCCACCTTCTTAAACGTGGGGTTTACTCTTTTCTAATTCCCATCAGTCCAACAGGGGTCAGACTATGATTTTTATTAAGCTTTTACCTAAAGCCTTGCATCTAACAGAAGTTCTTTTCTTCTAGCACTGGCCATCGTTAGAATCCATGGGAAAGAACCCAGCTCCAGAGCCCTTTGATGACTGGGCTAGTCCCCTGCCCAGCAGCTGCTTGCTTCCACACATGGCAGGTGCCATATCTCTCCCATCTCTCCTGGTTCCTGATCATCTGACCCAGCTTCCCCAAATGGTAGGTATTTTCTCTCCTACTCCAATTTTGTTTTTGTCCTAAGATTGACTTTGTCTTTCAGTGACTGATGGTGGAAATATCCATTATATTCCAGGGAAATTTCAACTCATCCCCAGGGTTGTATCTATCTGCATTATCTCAAACATCGACATATTGGTTCCATAAGGCATTAGCCAAAGTCTGTCCTACCCAGGATTAGCTAATGTTGCAAGCTGACATCAACAGTCTAGTCTAGTTTGCGTTGTGATGGATCTAAAAAGCACAGTACCTTCTTCCAGTTCTTTGCTCCAATCTTTTACGTAAAAAAACATTGGATAAGTTGGATAAGGAAACAAGCCCATGGATACGTCTCTCAAACACAAACAGTAATTTTCAAGCACATCTCTCCTGAAATGTAAGTTAAGAAAAAGAAAAAAATCCAATCAAATATGTAAATGGTGAGGATAAATTACTCTCAATGTGTGATATTAAATACTACACTTGAAGGCTCAATTTGAAGCATCAACATTTGGATTGCTTCATGGCTCCCAGATCTTCCTCAAAAATTTTAGTGTGTCCTCGCTTTTGGTTTGCATTGGTAATATGTTTCTTTTGATATGTTTTTTTTTTTCCCAACCAAGGAGTACTTTCCTCCAAAAGTTCAATTCCAGTCTCCAATGGATTCTCTTTGTCATGTGGTCGGTTATTTGATAGAAGAAACCTTCTATTAGATGTTGGAAGAATGAATTCCGGTTCTTGCTCTACACAGACTGGTCACATTAGTTTGAGAATTCATTTAATCTTTCTAGAAACTTTATTCTATCTGTAAAAAGAGATGAAGTATATGCTATTGTCTAGTCCTAAGGTTCTCTGCTTACCTGGGGTTTAGTAGATGATCATACTAGGTACATGAAAACTTGGTGCTTTAATCCAAGGGGAGTCAGGAGCCTCTTGCGCTACCTGTTCTGCTGATGCTTGTGGTCAATAGATGTGAAGGGGGACAGACATGTACTGTTCACTGAAATGTGTATATAGGATAGGACCGGCCCTCCTGGGTGAAGGTGCCACTGTGTTCTTCTGTCTAGACAATTGCCTCTGAATCCCCACCAGGCAGGGCTCATGTGATTGTACAGAAAGGCTGTTGTGAAGGACATGGCATTTTGGAGCCAACATGGACCTCACCTTGTTCTAGCCCACCCATTTCTGTGTTTGGATTGTTCCTTGGCCAAATATTTCATGTTACATAGAAGAGCTTTCTGTTTGTAGGATTATCTAGTCCTCCTGTTTCCCTCTGGTCCCTGGGGCTGCTCTGGTAGCGGGGCTGTGTCCTTTTGGTTCTCCTCTCTCCACCATCTAGAACTTTCCGAGTACCTTTGGTTCATGGGGCCATTCCAATCTGGCCAAACCATCTTACCAGCAGGCCCTGCTTTCTTACCTGGCCTCTTGCTCTCCCTCATACTGTTCCCTAGGTAGCAACTCCCAACCTGGGGACAGGGCCGAATGCATCAGGACCAGGAACTGGGGTCCAGGATGAGCCACTGTCACTCAGGAACCCGCTTCCTACCCCCTGTCACAGCCATGGTCCCCCAGTGCTATGTTGACACAGCCTGACTCACAGGAGTGTGCACCTCCTACCTGTCTGCCCAGCTGGATTTGTGTGCACACATAGCCGTGCCAGACCAGCAAGCTCGGAGCCACTTAGGGGGATGAGTAGGTCCCTCGGCGCATGTGTTTGAGTCTGCTGGGGACGGTGCTATCAAATATGGGGCTTTTTGCCCCTAACCACATGCCTGGGTATCCAAGTCTCTAAAAGAAAACTGGCAGTAACTGAATAAAATAAAGTGGTGAGCATTTAAGGCACGTAGTGACTATGTGCTCCTCTCCTCCAGTTGTTAGGCTTCCAAAGGAAGGTGGGGGTTGAACGGTGCCATGTGTTGAGCTCCTCACTAGACTCTTCTGCCTACCATCTCCCTCTGAGTACTGACATGCACCCGCGTTATTTCTAGAAACCCCAGCTCCCATCCCAAACTCCTTCCCTGCCCTTACTCTACCGACAGTTAATCACTTTCTAAATCTCACTTCCTGTCTCCTGACTATTCTCACGGGGTTAAGTTCATCACTTTCATTTTGCTGATAAGGAACGCAGCTCAGAGGCACCGTAGTCTTGCTGAGGTCAAAGGGCCAGTAGGTGGGAGAGCAATATTCCACCCTGGGTTTGCCTTTCTTTTTTTTTTTTAAATTAAAAGTTTATTTATTAATTTTAAGAGAGAGAGAGTGCGAGCAAATGGCGGGGGGGCAGAGAGAGAGAGAGAGAGAATCCTAAGCAGGCTCTGCATGTCATCTCAGAGCCCAATGCAGGGCTCAAACTCATGAGATCATGAGTTCATGATCAAATCATGAGATCATGCCCTGAACCGAAATCAAGAGTTGGATGCTTAACCGATGGAGCCATCCAGGCAGCCTGTCTCTTGGGTTTGTCTTACTCTACAGCTCACAGCAACTCATGGACCAGCAAGTATGCCCTGGGGAGGTGCCGGCTGCCAGACAATGGGCTGTGGTCTTTACTCAAGGAAATCAGAACACAGTGTGTGTGTTTGGGTGGTGGGGGTGTATTGTGCTGTTGTGTAAAAGCAAGAGAAGAGGGGAGTCAGGAAGAACTTGCTGGAGGAGGTGACTTCTGATCTGGGTCATGAAGGTTGGGTAAAAACTGGCTGTTCAACTACAGGGATGGGGGCTCTGGCGGAGAGGCCTGGACCTTGGCAATGGCAGCGGGATGTGAGGTGGGGTGGGTCTGACAAATAATTGCGGTAGACAATGGACCACGTGTGGAGGTGGATTAACCGGTGGGGGGCAGGGAGGGAGCCACAGGGGTGTGTTGGGGATGACCATGACGTTTCTAGTTCAGTCACTTGGGTGAATGATGGTAGCGCTAACTCAGAAAAGGAATGTGCAAGAAAGTAAGGAGGTCAGGGTGGAACATGGTGGCAGAAGCATAATGCCTCTGCACATTCTGGGCTGGGGACAGTTTCTGCTGTCTCCTGCATGATGAGGGGAGGAAGGGGGCCGTAGGAGCAGGGGTCAGAAGAGAAAGGGGGTATCCCAGGACATGGTTGGGGCCCGGGCTGGCATCCTGGCCAGCCAGTCAAGGTCAGCACTGGAGAAGCCCCAGCCCCAGCTGTAAAGCTAGTCTGCCTTCCGGGCTCTCTGGTCACACCAGTGCCCCTCTCTGCTTGTCATGAGTCAGACACTGACAGCCTCGATGGTGCTGGCGATTTATCAGTGAGTGGAAAAAGATAATTGACCACCATCTCACCTCGCCTCGCCTTGGCTGATAGAGAGAAATCTAACTGCTTCATTCCACTGTAATTTCATATAATTCTCCATCTTTTTCTCCCTAGTTTTTACTTGGAAGTTTACACAAGTGATTGATGATTTGCTATCAAATATAAAAAAAAGGCTAAAATATCATTGGACAGTTTAACAGCCTTTAAAATATAATGGTCTCTCTCTGGCTGGACATCCACAGTAGCCTAGAAGGTCAAGCTTTAATGAACTGGTGGGAAATTAGGGAAGGAAAACGAAAGTGATCCACACTCAGCGCTGGCTCCGCAGTCCACTGACCTTGGGGGAAGAAGGCATCTTGTGATTTACGGCCCCCCTCTGGGGAAGCTGGTGGGGTTGGCCGGTGATGGGGGCAGGGCCCTGGCTCCTGAGGCTGTTTGCGGGAGTCTGGTCCTTGGTTGTACTCTCCAGATCACAAAGGGCTCAGCCTCTCGGCAGTGATCTCTCCAGCCTTCTGCCCCAGGGAAAGCCAGCCTCTGACCCTGTCCTGAGAGCTCAAATAATGTCCCCCTCACCATCTTTTTTGCTTCCTGGGATGCTCTGACTCGCTCTCTATATCCTTCTTGCTTCCTTCCTGGGAGTGGAACTAGCCTCTTTGCATATCAACCTGTAAGCTAAGCACATCAGGATCAGTGTGATGGTAGCAGGCAGAGGAGGGGAGAGGCAGGCAGAGGAGGGGAGGCGCAGGCAGAGGAGGGGAGGGACAGGTATCTACTTAAGCATTCTTATGCATTCTTCCAGGCCCAAGATGTATAACATCTCCCTGAAATCTTTCTCCCACCTTTGAGGGAATAGTATAATGCTCACTTACAGATGAGGAAACCAGGCTTCAGAAGATGCAGTCCAGAAGCTGCGAAACCGTCTGCCAGTGACCCCTGGTTCCCTCTCCTGGGGTGTGAGCCAAACCCAGTGATTTGCTTCTAGTGAACAGAATATGGCAGAAGTGATGGCCTGTCGCTTCTGAGATGAGCTTATTAAAGACTGTAACTCACATCTTGTTCTCTTGCTGGCTTGTGTTCTGATGGAAATCTGCTACCTCGGTGGGAGCTGCCTTCTGGAAAAGTCTCTGTGGCAAGGAAATGGGGGGGAGACCTCTGACCCACAGCCCAGGAGGCCCTGGGTCTTGTCAACAGTCAAGGGAGAGGGCTTGGAGCTTGGGAGCATATCTCCATGGGTGAAGCTGGGAGAGGTGTGCAGCCCCCGCTGGCACCCTGATTGTAGCCTGGCAGACCCCGGGCACAGGGCCCAGCCCAGCTGCTTGTGGAGTCCTGACCCACAGCAACTGCAGGGTAATAAATGGGTGTTGTTTTAAGCCACTAGGTTCTGGAGTATTTTGCTACGCAACAACAGATAAATAATCAGAACGGTCAAATAAGCTGTGCCAAACAGGCAGTTAGTATGCGGCCGCATTCAGACTCAAACTTGGGACTGTGTGATTTTAAAGTGTCATGATCTTTTCATGATATTATATTGGTTTAGAAAAAAAAAAGAAGAAGAAGAAGATTGACATGTGCCTGCACCTCCAGGAGGAGCCGGACTGGAGAGGTAAATTAAGTCCGTTGGACAGTGGGATCTGGAGATAAGCGGAGGGCCGGGCCCTCCCGGAGAAGCCGTGTGTTCTATCTCCTCCTGTCCCCTGTGGCCCCTGTGGGGGAGCTGCAGACAGACTGCCCTTCCCCAGAAAGGCCTTTCCCATTAAACAGATTGCACTTAGGAACATCCGTCCAGGAGTGCTCCAGCTGATTTAAGCATCTTTGCTTTTAATTTTTGGTGTCTTTCAGAGGGAAAGAGAAAAATAAGGTTAGTTTCCTGAAATGTAATTGTTTCAGGCAGTTATTTATTAATGAAAGGGAGCAACATGTCAACAAAGCCCAATTTTAGCTGTAGAACTAATGTTAGCCACGGCGCAGGTTAAGAGATAGGTAGGCTCACTGTCAGTCTGCATTTGTCCGGCTCCGTGATCACCTATTAATTACTTGTGCTCCGGCCCCGGCTGGAGGATGGTCCCGGCCGCCTCCTCACTGAGGGTTGCTGAGCTCCAGGGGTAGGGAGGCGCCCTCTCTGACACGGTTCTCCATACAGAGTTGTATGGGCCTAGGAGCATTCTTGAAGGTTCTGAAGACTCACTCTGGGCCTGTGCCCAAGTGGTGGTAGAATGAGGCCAACAGCGTCCTTTGTGGAAGATGTGGGGAGTGAAACTTGGACCAGGGCTGTCGGCGAGTTGTGTATATTTGGAGTCAGTGAGACCATGGGGGACTTGTTTTAAGCTTCCTTGTCTATAGACTGGGGAGGAGGGATGATAGAACATCCCTCACAGGACGGATAGAAGGATCGAATGTGGTAACACACGTGGGAACTTGTGCAACCTAAAGCAGGCTACAAATCGTGTGCACACACACGTGTGCGTGCAGGCCTATGATTTGGTCAAGGTGGAGTTACGCTCATGGAGGAGACCCAAGGGAACAAAGTAATTGACCTGATGAATCCTCTTGACTGGAAATTAGAAAAGTGTATGTCAGGGATGCTCATGGCAAAATTTTTTTTCCAGCAAAACTTTCAACAAAACTCCTACCTCATAGTAATGTAGACTCATGAAGGCATTAATGATTCCTTCACTGGGCCGATACACAGCTCTACACTGTCGCCAAGGTGCTGGGCGCTCCACCGTCCCTCCGCCACCCTAGCTGTGCTGGCTTTCTGGCCCCATGCTCTCCACCTCATTGCCGTGAAAGGGCTAGTGGGTTCTCACTCAACACAGGAAGAAAGAAGGGACCTCATAAGCTGTATCTGTCCTTTTTCTCTCGGAAAGCAATTTTTTTCCCCTCCAGAAGCCTCTGTCCAAAATTGGTCCCATGGCCACTCAGATTGTATGGGGACCCGCAAGGAAGTAAGTATATGTCCTTTTTTTTTTAAAAAAAAATCATGAATAGCAGGAAGAGAGCACGAGAGAAGTGGTTACAAAGGCACCTGGGTGGCTCAGTCGGTTAAGCATCCGACTTCAGGTCAGGTCACGATCTCGTGGTTCGTGGGTTCAAGTGCCACGTTGGGCTCTGTGCTGGGAGCTCAGAGCCTGGAGCCTGCTTCAAATACTGTCTCCCCCTCCCTCTTCCCCTCCTCTGCTTGCGCTTTGTCTCTCTCTCTTTCTCAAAAATAAATAAATGTTAAAAACACAAAAAAGAAATGGCTAAGTTAGCTAGTCAATGGGCCTTCCAAAAGGCATCAGAAGCATGGATGTTAGAGCAGGAAAGGGCCTTGGAGACGGACTGATGTAGCCCCAGAGAGGTTATTAGTTGTCTGAAGTCACAAATTAAGTGGCAGAGACTACAGTGCTTAGCAGGGGACATAAATGGATTACCTCCATGTTTCACATGGATTATGAGGCATTTGAGGAAAAGTCCCTTAAATGGAATAGCCTGGAAACCTAGGGTTTCAAAACATATCTGTAGTTTTTTTTCCTAAATAGTTCTGTGGTTTTCTAGGATATAGAGATAAATTAAGTTACAGAGATAAAAAGGAAAATGGAAGGTACTGGCCGTCTAGATCTGTCTGTTTTGTGGCTGTGGAGGTTTAAGATGAACAAGCTCATGGGGACCCAGGAAACCATGTACCACTTCTTTACTCTACAGCTGTGAATCATCACACAGAGGGGCCGAGGGGGCTGAGATGGCCACGGGGGTTAATTCAGGCCCAGCAAATATTTGGTGTGTTCCCACTCTTTCTCCAGTGCCAAATTAGGGCCTGTGATAGATCTAGAACAAGTGCAATTCAATTCAATTCAATTTGACCCAATAAACATCTACCGAGTATGCTTGTTCTAGGCATGGTAAATATATAAACATAAATAAATGATGCTACCCCTCCAAGTGATCGCAAGTAGAATGGACAATAACACAGGCATCTCACTAAAACACCGTAATACAGACACAGACCAAAGACCAGCGGAACTCCATGGACCCAACAAGAGGGGCACTTTGAACAGCCATGCATTCCAGAGCCCAACAGAACAGAAGACAGATTGCTAGCATGATGCCGTCATACTCTCTAGAATGGAGAAACTGATAGGCCAAACAATCCAAGCTGGTAAATATGAGAAGCTCAGATAACACTATGGAAGCTAAGAGGAGTCGTCGCCAAGACTGGATCTGCTCGAAGACGATCCGGGCTAGTGGACCTCACACCGGAGACCTGGAAGAGAGCCTGTGGAGGAAGAACACAGGGAGGGATGAGTGAATTGTTGAGGACTGAGCCAAGATAAGGAGGTGGGAACATGTGTGGTATATTTAGAAGCCTGGCCTAGTACAAAACAGCCCGTGGGCCACCTCTTTCTTCCTTCTCTTCAAGCTCCCAGTCACCAAGTTCCAAAGGGTTTTCTTATATGGTCCCAAGTAGAGGTATTCCTCTTGGCCACAGAAGCCCATCCTTTAAGTGCATTCCGAAGAGAGAGGCAGAGTGGTCAGCAAACACTCGAGGCTCGAATGCTGGAGGTCATTGGTGGCCCATGTCAACCCTGGTCTTAGATCTGGAAATTCATTAAAGACTGATTCTAACCTCTCCCTACCCCTGCACCACACCCATAGAAGGACAGATTCAAAAACCAGAAAGTTATCACTTTTTCTAAGCACAGGGCATGCCAGGGAGGGGGGATGCCATTGGCCTTGCATGTGGCAATCCACCTCTAAAGAGTTGTTCAAAATTTGGTGTCCATACCCTTTTTTATGTTATCTCTAGATTTTTCCTTTCAAGGCATTTCAAGATAAAGGAAGCTCATGAAGAGTTCCAGATAAAGATGCAGGATGCCGAAGAATCAATAACATCTATTGAGTGCTTACTAAGTGCCAGGCACTGTTCTAAATGCTTTACATGCAAAGCTTACTTAACAGGGAGAAGATCCTGCTGCCAGGACCGCCGAGCACCTATCGGCTGCTCCACGGAATTAGCAGGCTGGTGGAATGCGAGAAGGTATCTGTGCAAACATGGCTTTTAATCATGGTCAGGAAGACACGTGACCATTGGATCCATTTCAATGACTTCATCCATTCTGCTCAACCTCCAGACTCTGCCCCTCTAGCTATTTTGACATTCGTTCACACACCAGCCAGAACTCTCCTGTCCCCACCACCTCCATGCAAGCTGCAGCTGGATAAGCCATCACTCGCACCCATTTTCTGGAAAGCTCGTCTTTGGGCAAGCAGTAGTGCTCACTGAGTTTCTGAGAAGAGCTGCCATGGGGCCAATGTATCCCTAGGGAAGAAGCCCATCAGCAAGGACAGGACGGGAGTTCTCCAGAACGGTGCCTGATGGTCATGATGGCGTGTTGGAGCAATGATAAACTTACCCTGCCTAAAACCTTTGCGTGTCACCAACAATCATGCAAACTAGACTCTTAAAATGAGATTAGGTCAAAGTACAACCAATCAAAGTGGGAGTCTCGGTTGCTCTATGACTTCAGTGCCAGCAGGAAGAAGAAGGAAATCAGTATTACATTTTCTTCATCATCAATTTTGCTCTTTGCTAAATGAAAATGCTTTCATTCCCTCCACCGTGCAAGATGTTCTTTGTACCCTCCCCCTCCGTTACTATCTGTACCCCCATCCTTGTTATGTCAGCTTAACGGGTGCAAAGAAATCCATGGAGGACAGTGCTGTACGTGCGTCTTTTGGGGCTAAGCACTTAAGAGTGTTGCAGAGGATGTCATCTTTATTCATCAAAGATTTGGGAGTATGACAGTCCCCGCTCAGCTGGCCTTCCTGCTGCAGCTGGGCTCGGATCGTGGTCTGCTCTGTGGATGGAGAGTGGATCGCACACTCCAAACAGCTCTCGAGGCCCCAAGGGCGCATCTCCACTCAATGCCCTGTGCCAGGCTGTAGTACCAGCGCCTGTAGAAGGGAATTTGATAGGCAAGGTGAGCCTTTCTTGGATTCATTCACAGGCTTGGGTTACAGAAGCGGAAGGGACCTCATTATAAGATGTTCTCACCTGCTCAGTTACGGAAGAACCATAAGGCTTTCGCTGAACAACACAGTTGGCCTCGTTCCAAAGCGGTCCCTACAGCAGTGACCTTCAAGGCCCTCAACCAGCTCCCATTCTATTGGCTTTTGGGTATCTCATAATGTTTTCTGATCGAGGAGATATTACATGAAGTTTTGCAAATTCTTCTCCCAAAATGCTTGGCTCCAAGATGGTCCCAATCCAGGACCGCACTCACTCAGCAGTTCTAAACAAAAATTTTGCAGTAGAAGGAGGAAAAATAAAACAGTTTCACGGGGCTGGAAACTCATTTCCTGAGGAGCAAGAGCACACCGCTCGCTCCCTGGGACTCACCGAGCTCCAGGAAGCTCAACCAGTCACTTAATAAGTCATTGAGGACGTGTGGTTTAATTAACTCGCCCAAAATTCCTCCTTTCCCTTTCTCACTTTTGCTATTAATATTTTTCGATATCTGATAATGCAGTGTAGTTAATTCTTTCTGGCTTTATAATGAACACTGCCATAATGAAAAAGGTTAGCAGTGCTTCGGGCGGCTTTTAATTATCCAGCCGAGCAGGTAAAAGCACTTTATTCTTCTCTTTTTTTCCCCTTACTTAGCAATTAATGGAGGAGCTCAGTGGCACTTACTGTACCTTTTTTGTTTTCTAATGGATGATGCGGCGCGGAGCGGGGAGGCCTTACTGTACCCCCGTTACTACCAAGCGCGAGGGCCGGGTGTTGTTCTGTGGCGATTCGGGTCTCTGGCTTGTGGGGCGGAAGCAATTCTGCTGCTGGCTGAAGGCTTCTCTAATTAAAAAGCTGAGCTACCTGGAGTTGTTGTTACCAATTCCCTGTCTCGCAGTTTCCTGTCTTTGTATCTGCACCCAGAGCCCCCCAAAATGCTTTTATTGGCCAGCTGGCCTTGCTTTATGGCAGACATTTTCCTGGTTCTACTTAATTGGGCCATCTTCCTTCTGTTTCCCCCAGCTAACGACAGCCTTGGGATTGTTCTCCTTACTTGACAGACAGGGAAACTGAGGCCCAAGGAGGTTGTCTGCTTGGCCGAGAGCCCTTCCTTCTGTGCTTGATGACACCATCCTCAAGCTAACCGTGACACCCTCTTCTAGGAGAGAAGAGTTTAAAAATTATGTGAGCTGCTTCCAAGTTTACTAATCCATAAAGTAGCAGGGAGCAGATTTTTATTACGGGTGGAATTATTTGCATGATTCCTCTTCATTAGGCAACAATATAAAAAAATGTTCAGGGAGCGTAAGCCACATTTTTCTGTGGATTGAGAAAGGCTGATTGTCCCTCAGACTGCATATGCAGGACTCTTTAGAGGGGCTGGGGCAAGTCTTCTAAGAGCCCAGGGCCTTCTGAAGTGGAACGGAACCTCATATTCTCGCATATCTGGAGTAGGGACAATCTCAAGGTGTATCCGTGGTCTTGTGCAAAGACTGTCTGAAGGAAAGGACATCAGAAGCACAAGGTGGGAATATACCAGGGGTCAACCGGAGCTGGTGATCTGGGCTTGACCCCAAACTGCTGGGTTTCTGGAATGGACCAGCAGCTACACTTGCCTTGAGATGTGTGCTGGAAATGATGACCCGCATCTGAGAAAGGAAGAGAGATCACTGTTAGGGTGGGAACCCTTTGAAAGGCGGTTTACTGTGTGACATAGCTCAGGGTTCTTGTCTAATTGTTTCTGTTTTATAATATGTCTTTAGGGATAAGCATCGAGAAAAGGGGAGATAAAAGGTAAATTTTGTAGCATCATTTGTGCCAAATATTTGCTCCAGCCTCTTCTCACCCACGTTCTAGATTCACAAACTTCCAGCCAGATAAAATCTCACTAGTGCCGCTGTGGCAATAGGACTTGAACATGGAATGCATCAGATCCTTGTTACACCCTCTGAGGTGGTGGCTGCTTGTGGTCTCCATCATGTGATCTTAACTAAGTTGGGGTTAAAATTATCCCTCGCTTTTATTGCCAGTATAAACTTGAAGCAGTGGCAGTGGGAGTGTTGGATATGGAAGCTTGCCTATAGGCAGCAAGAAACGGTCGGACCTTCAAATCTACCAGGCTCAATGGCCACCTGAGCTTTAGGGAGAATTCTAGAATACTACCTTGCAGCTCAGCACAGGTCCCATTGTGACCACACGCGCACAGACACGCGGTAGTCTTCACCTACCAACATGACGAGGCTGGTGGAGAGAGCTCACATTCCAGTCCCCCACCCGGCATCTGGGGACAGGACTGGCCCCATGGGCCTCAGTGTCACAGAGGCTCTTGGGCAACTTGGGGGAGGGTTGGTAGCTTGAGGATGATATACTGGCTTTTCTGTTAAGGACTCGAGTTGATGATATCCGTCAAAACACTTTATATTTGAAAAGCACTTTGAAGTTTTCAAAACAATTGCAGAACCATTATCACACCCGATTCAAGTAACACTTTTGAGTGTCGTGAAAATACTCCCCATTGTACAGATGAAAAAGTCAAAGCAACGGAGGTCACTTCCCTCTTTAGCNAATGTTCGGAGATATGTTAACTCCTGGGTGGCAGGGGAGATGCGGTGCTACTGGCATCTAGTGGGTAGAGGCCAGAGATGCTGTTAAACCATATCGTAATGTGCAAGACAGCCCCCCATGACAATTCTCTGGCCAAAAGTATTGACAGCCTGGAGCTGGAGAAACGATGATCTAACGGCAGGCAGGTAATGGACAGAAGAGCTGGTGACTTATTTTTACTAAAATTTTTAAAAATGTTTATTTACTTGAGAAAGAGAGAGAGAAAGGGAGAGAGTGAATGAGTAGGGGAGGGGCAGAGAGAGGGGGAGAGAGAGAGAATCCCAAGCAGGCTTTGCACCATCAGCACAGCCCGATACGGGGCTCAGACCCATGAACTGTGAGATCATGACCTGAGCCGAAATCAAGAGTCGGATGCTTGACTGACAGAGCCACCCAGGAGCCCCATGAGCTGGTGATTTTTAAAGTCGATGTCATACTAAATTCATAATCTGCCATTTGTTGAATATTTACTGGGTGCTGTTCTAAGGGCTTCATACCCACCAGCTCCATCATTAAAACAATCCTGAGTGGCAGGGATTAATTATTACTCTACTTTTAAATGAGGAGATTGAGACTCAAGGGTCAAATAAGTTGTCAACGGGCACACGGCAGAATGAGCAATATAACTGGTGTTCTCTTATTTCTGGACCCCTCCTGTTTCCATTTCCCTGGCTCCCTGTTGCATGGCGTAGACAGGAAACTCCTTACCTGACCAGCACCAAGCACCAAATGACTATTCCTTATAGGCTTACATGGTCAGAAGCCTCAAGTGAGTTTCAAGAACATTGTCTCCTCCTTGCTCTTTCCAGCGTACCAGTCAAGATTCAGGGAGCCCAGTGGCTCATTGACATACATGCCTTCTCCCCTCTTACACCTATGGCACAATCCTTGACATGCATACCCATCATTCACTCACTTATTCATATACTCACTCTAAAATATTTATCAAGGGTTGAGGACACTAAGAGGAAGGAAATAGATACTGTCTCTATTCCCAAGTTGCTGACAGTCTATTGGGTCAGACAAGCCTAAAAAAAGCATTATATTACAGTGTATGTAGTGCAGTGACAGTGATAAGGCCAAGTTGTCATAGAAGCAGAGAAAAGGGGACCCTAACCAGCCTCGTGGGACTGGGACTCCTGCAAGCCTCCCTGGGAAGTAATCGCTGAGTGAAGTCTTAAAGGCTGAGATGGAATTCACCAAATATGGAAGGGGAGAACTTCATGGAAATACAGGTGGTCCTGGGTTACTGGAATGCCAGGCACAAAACAGGAGATGCGGGTGGAGAAGTGGGCTACAGCCTGAAAGAGGGGTTGTAATGCTAGGGAGACACTGAAGAGGGGAATGGGTTCGAATTTTCAGGTTACAAACTCTTGGGGAGAGCCACCGTGTATTTCGGATCAGACTCTGCTTCAATCCATGTGGAAGACAGACTTGAGGTATTCCAGGCAGGAGGCAGGGAAGTCAGCCACAAGGAGGTCAGGCCAAGGGCCTAAATCAGGGTTGGAAAAGGACGGGATGGGTTAAAAAGTATTTGGGAGGTAAAGTCAACAGAAATGGGTGTCTGGATCTAGGAACGAACGGAAAAGGGTAAGTTATGTTTGACATTGTTGCATGAGGGGGTTGTGGGACATTCAGGCAGATCTCTGTCTGATGGACAGCTGGACATACAGGTCTGAACTTGGAGGGAAAGAGATGGGTTGGAGATACAGATTTGGGGGTCATCAGCAGAGAGGTCAGAGTTACAACAAGGGAAATCGGTTGAGCGAATTAGCCCAACTATCCTCCCCAGTCCATCAATCTATGACCAAAGTGCTGGGCAGATGTGCAAAGTGGCTGTTGGGAGCCCACCCATGGAGGAGAGCATTTAAAGATGGTAGGAGGGCATTTTCAAAAGTCACTGCAAGCTGAATAAACAGCTGCAAGGAAGGCAGCTGCCTCTTGGCAATCAAGCTTGACACTCCTACTCAGGATAAACACCATACACAGGCTCAGTGGGAAGCTATTTTCCCCCCTCCCATTATGAAAAGAATGGCTCCTGTCTGGGACACAAAGCCAAGGGTTCACCAACCTTACAGTCTCTACTGGCTTAGACCTGAACTATTCCCCACCTGGATCGATATTCACTGCAGGGCCATGAACCATAGGAGATCCTACCTGGAGTCCAGACTCCTGTCCAAGACTGAAAGTCACCAGATTTCCCATATGATTCCTCTCTCTGCTATGCCATAGTCCTTCCTACGTGGCGGGATATGTACACACATGCAGCCCGATGCTCCCCACATGACGGGGACCATGCAAGCACACTCATCGCCCCCTCCTCCTAACACTGCACATACTTGGAGTTAGAAAAACATGTCCTTCCATATCAACACCTGGCACCTGGTATAAAATAAATCCAGACTTAGTAATTATCCTAGGACTTCACAGCATTTTCTTCTGACCAGTGTTGAAGGCTGGTGCCAGTCACCATAACTAGGTGTGAATTAACGCAACGGCATCCATGCCGCAGAGCCTCCTGGGCTTGTGTTTGAAACACAGGGCTGTGTTTTAGAGCCGTGGATAAAGTTCATTAATAGGTGTGAGCACAGTTCTCAAAGGGCAGTTCTGCCAAAATTCCAGTCACTGTTCAGAATTCTCATTAGCCAATTACTCTGCTCCCGTCCTTCTAGCTCCCGCGGTAATGTGTATCTTACAGCCTCTGGTAAGACACAGCATGTTTTAAATGTACCTTAATGTATTGGAAATGCACGAGTCCCCTTCGGGTTTATATATCTTAACCACTGGCCAATTTTGCAGAGTTATAAATAAATGTTACAGGCATCAGCTGCAGTGGTAGAATCAGCTGGGGATATTTAAAAGCCAGTCTAAAGTCTAACTTACCTCTAAATCTGAGATATAAAGCAGGGTAAGCAAAGCAGGTAGGAATATGCAGATAATTTCCTGGTAATAAAATCAACAACCTTGACATTCGAAGTGAGAGTGAGCGGGAATAGGGCGGGTGGGGGCAGCTGCTTGGTTGAATTAGCAAGGATTTCTGTGCGGGTGACTGTGCTGGGCATTGTCGGGGTACAGAATGCAGAAGATCACAGTTCTGGCCATCAAAGGGTTTATAAACGTGTGCACGATGATGAGACAAGGTCCTAGGTAACAGAGTTACCAGGGAGTTCAAGGGGAGTGACACTGCAGAAGGAGAAAATGGTATAGAGGCCAAACCGGGGGGTGCAGAAAAGAGTTCTTTGAAGATCTGACATTTAGAAAGTCACCAGAGCCAAGGAAATAGGGGAAGGAGGAGAGGAGGAAGACGGAAGAGGAGACCAGGCTCCAATCTGCTAGACGATCAGATCGGAGTTTGACTCCAGGCTCCCTAAGGCCAAGCTCCATCACAAGTTGATCTTGTTCTCTTCCACAGCATGTAAGGACAGGCTACTGAGTACCTGGTAATTTTCGAGGGCTGTGCTGTCTTATATGCATATGTATTTTATTTACTATTTATTTAGAGCAAACTCTGAATAGTGTTATTATTCCCACTTTACAGATAGGGAAACCAAGGTTAAGCAATGGGTTCGAGGCTACACAGCCAGAAATAAAGTGTCCTGACCTCCCAGCAGAGTGCCTGACACCCGGTAGGTTTTTTTTTTTTTTTTTTTTTTTAAATATTTTTATTTATTTCTAGGAGAGAGAGAGAGACAGCGTGAACAGGGGAGGGTCAGAGAGAGAGGGAGACACAGACTGTGAAACAGGCTCCAGGCTCTGAGCTGGCAGTCAGCACAGAGCCCGACGCGGGGCTCGAACCCACGAACCGTGAGATCATGACCTAAGCGAAAGTCGGACGCTTAACCGACTAAGCCACCCAGGCGCCCCGACACCCGGTAGGTTTTCAATATATAGTAATTAAATAAATGGGTGGGTTTGTAGACGGGCGAGGGAAGAACGGACGGATGGATCGGCAAACGGCAGGTGGGCAGGTACACGGTAGAACTAAGGTGTCTGGAAGAAACAGAGAAGTTAGGGGAGAGGGGGAGGGGAGAAGCAAGCAGCCCTTAGAAAGCCAGGTTGACTCTGTGCTGTGCCGGTCTTCTTGGGGGAGGGGGCAGAATCAGCGGGGAAGCCAGACAACCGCCGAGAACAGCTCTCCTCCGCTACCGAATTAGTCCACAGGCTCTTCTATGAAGGACTGTGCTTCTGGTGCATTATCATTTGTATCACTTACTGGGGCCTGTGTAAGCAGTGAACCAAGGATCAGGCGCCTGATTCCCAAATCTACCTTCACGAGCAACTTGCCGGTGAACTTGAGCGTCTCATTCTCCATCTGCCCGGTGCAATGATGATGCTTGCGGAGCCGTCTCGCAGGGCTCTCTTCTTTATCCTGTGCTTGAGGTTGGACTTGAGGAAAAGTAGCCCATCTCTTTGCTCCTCAGATACCGTGGAACGATTAGCCCTGAATATGGAAGCTGTACCCCTTAGAGAGAGGAGCAGACCCCGGGCCCTTCTCGACCGTTTCTGGAAATAGACTCCGTCTTCAGACGCAGGCCTCACCAGAGCCTTGGCAGCCTGCCCTTCCCAGGGGGGGAAGTGGTCCCTGGGAGCGGGAGCTAGTCTCGGAGACAGTGTGTCTGCCTTCTCTCCGAAGCTTCCTGTGTATGGGAAATGAATAGATCCCATGCACACCCTCCCTCCTCCTTGGCAGGCTGCCCCCCGCCCTCCCCGTGAGGTTCCAGGAGCCTGTGACATTATCTGCAGCCTCTCATGAGAGGCTCCGGACCACGGCTGTGAGCCCCGAGAATGATGAATATGCAAGAAGGGACGGTGTGCCCGACAGGGGAGCCAAGGCTGGGTGGGGGCAGTCGTGCAGGGCAAGGGAGCCAGCGCGGGGCTGGTGGGGAGGGGCCCCCGGAGTCTGAGCACCCTTGGAGAGGGCCCTGGCCCTGGCAGGTCCGTTGGCCCTTCCGAAGAGCTGGGAGCTCTCATCTGTATGTCAGCGTTCTCCAGAGCTGTGGACTCCGGAGTCTTGGAAATCCTCCTGGCGGCTGAACGTCCCACTGGCCGTAATTAACCTGTTCAATACTAGGTCAGCAACTTTGCAGAAGATGTTTGCTGACGGCATTCTGCTGGGTGCACTGGTACTGTTGACTCTGGTCCACAGAAAGCCTGACACATCCCTCGTGGCAGAAGAAAGCTAGGAGCAAATTCTGCCTGCATCACAGAATCCTTAGGCTGACTGTGACATTTGGAGGTCACCTGGTCCATCTCTGCGCCCGCAGGTAGGCCCGGACACAAACCGGCCCTAGACAGATGAGAATCTGGTCTCTCTCTGCCTTCAAAAACCTAAGGACATTTCATGTATATCCTTAGTATCCAATATTCCTCAAGCCCGAGATAATCCTTCCTTAGAGCTCGTCTGCATTCCAGTGGTTCTCTGATTTGTATCTCCAGGCAGAGGGGAGGAATGACCCGTCGTGTGCCGTACACAGTGGGTGCCGGAGGGTGCTCCCATGGGCTTCTCAGGGCCCACCATGCATCTCTCTTCCAACTCAGGGCTCTGTGACATCACATTGGTAGCTTGAGGTCAGTCACGGGATGAGCATGTACACCATGGAAATTGGCAAACACTGCAAATGAGGAATGGCCGTTCCCTCCCCAGGACCAGTTGTTCAACGTTCGCTAGCACACAGCTAGGTGTATACAGCAGTACTCCTGCATAGAACTTGGGTACCACTTATCCCCTGTACGCTTCACTTTAGTGTCTTGAAGCTCCCTCACTGGCGGGACTGTAATTTCCCTGGGAGCAGAGGCTGTGCCTTGCAGTTCCCGTCTGCATGGGACTTTTTACCCAGCAGCTACCTGGCGACTGTTTGCTGAAGGAATGAAGGACACGTATCAAATCATCAGGCTGTGTGGCCGCGAGGTTTCATTGTCTTCGCACTCATGCACTCACACTGTTTGAGTCAGATTCGCCAAACAGGAGGTACGTTTATCTGACTTGACTTCAGGCAGGATTAATGAAACAAATGAAACATCTACTCAATGCTCATCCTGTCCTAGGCTCCAGAGCCCCAGAGAAGGGGGAGTTTATGCGCAGCAGCGGCCCATCCCTCCTATTCTCAAATGACTTACGCTTTGATCTGGAAGATATGCGTACAAGCAGACAGTTAGAGATCAATAGGGATATCCTTGAAGGGTGTGCCCGATGGTCTTGGGGTGGTCATAAAACACAGCAGTAAGAACATGGGATACCGGAGTCAGGTTGCCTGTGTTCAAATTCCACTAGTAGTTATGTGACCTTGGACGGCTTGCTTAACACCCCTAGCCCCTCCCTCCTCCCCGCAACTCAGATTCCTCATTCTAAGGGTATAATGAGATCTATCTCGTAGAGTAGTTAACAGCGTCAGCGCATATATGTTTAGAAAGCACTTAGCACATTGCCTCAAATATAGCGAGGATAAAATATATAGTAGTTGTTATTTGTATCTTACAGCCTAATGGCCTCTTTTTAAAAATGAATACGTTGAGGCCCAGGCGTGGGAAAATGACTATTCGCCAATTAGTGGCAGGCCTGAGATTAGCAGCAGTAGTAACTTTATCAGTGTAGGGGAAGGTACACGCCACAGTAACAAATCTATCCCCAAATCTCTATGCCTTTGCACAATGAATGTGACTGCCCGTGCCAAGGCAGAGGCACATCAGGGGACACTGCCCCTTCTGTGGCTGTGCTTGCGGGAGCCCATGGTCTCCAAAGCCACCGTGGCAGGGGCAGACAGAGGTGGAGGATGTGTGCCCGCTGCTTTGGCCAGTCCACTGGTCCAAACCGGTTACGTCTGAGGGGCGTAGCCTGACTCGAGGTTACTTGGTGAACACAGCCCCCGCCACACTAATAGTACAGAAGATATTCATCACAAGGTGGCATATGATTAAGTGCTTAATAAGTGGACGGATACTCCGTGCGACAGTCTGTGATTAAGTAGCCTGGTGAGGGGTACATACAAGTGTGGCGGCAGATTAGGGAGGGGACAGATAAGGAAGGACGAGAGGCCCGAGCATCGTTTGTTGAGGGACTAGTACTAGCTGGAGGGCAGGCAGAACCAGGAGCTGCGGAGAGGAGGGGTCCCCCCTCAAAGCAGCATCTTCTGTAGGGGTGACCCTGCCGTCACACACCACTGTCCCCAGGAGTCACGGTGGAGGCAGGAGATGGGCACTGGGGTCACTGGCAACTCCCCAGATCTCTCCTGGAGAAACTGCCACAGAGCTCAGCCTCCTTCATAGGTCCCGAAATAAAGCCTTCCCCGCGGAGCACTGTGGTGGGAGGAGGGCTGAGTGCAGCATCAACAAATGCAGGTTTCCTTTCCCTCTTCCACCCCCGACTCCTGTGTGACTTTGCACAGCCTCTCCACCTCGCTGGGCTGTGGTCCTCATTGGTGAGACAAGGAGTTCTCAGGCCCTTGATAGATCTGACTCTTCAGTGCTCCGGGCTTCTCGTAACCAGCGTTTATAGGATTAATTCAGGGTAGAATCTTCCAAGAGCTAGTCTGGGACTGTCCTCCCGGGAAAGACCCAGGGAGGAAAGGAATTCGCCAAGGCTCTGGCTGCTTGGAGGGTGACAAGATGGAACATGGCGTATGCAAATCTTTCGTGAGGAGCCAAGCTTGCATCAGAACGGAGCCGGATAAAGCGGCAGCTCCGGAAGCCGGGCCCAGCCTCATAAATCTCAGCACTGACATATCAATCAGTCAGTTCAATCGGCTACAACACTTTTTTTCTTTTGGAAATAAATAAAGATGAAGGCAGGAGATACCACCCAAAGAGGAAACCCCAGAGTAGTGTGGATAGTCGCACCGCCTCTGAATCCCAGAGCCGGACTCTGATTAATGGAGCAGGCCGCCGTTGATAAATCAGGTACCTCCATCCAGTGGGTTTAGGCTCTTGTTTTCTAAATGGGAACTTAACGCTGCTCACTCATTCATAGGTAAGATGCTGTGTCAGAAAGTTAATATATAAATCTGTTATTTACAGGGGTCTCCACATTTGTTTCTTAAAAAACAAACTTATCAATCATACACATCTCAGAGAGAAACTTTTCCGGCATAAATTGTCACCCTCTTCCTATAAATCTCACACTTGCAATCCTTCCTGATCCGTTAGACCTCCCTCATTTGGGGCGGGATCAGGACCAGAGGTGCTGGGAGCCGAGAGGTGGGTGTGGGGAGCATGGCAGTAATCTGTTCCTCCTTTTGTCTTGGAATCCTTTTATTTACTTATTTTATAGCTTACCTGGCTCTGGGGATACATTGATTTAAAAAAAAAAAGTTTCAAGTCAATCAGATATGCAAGGGGGTAGATTCTGGAGCTGATTGGGAAGGCACCTTCCTGGAGAGTTTCCTGGGGCCCATGGGGCTCCGTGCCATGCCAAGCCATCATCCTACATTAACCCTTGCCAGCCCAGGGCCACTAAAATGTCCGCCCAGGGCAAGCTCCTTCTCCCCTTGAAATGGCCAGAAACGTCCCCCCCGCCCATCCCTTCCCTTTCTGCCTCTATTCTTTTAGGGGCCCCCCTCCCCCAGGAAGTCTTCTCTAACTAGAACTGCATGTTGCTGAACACATGAGGATCTATGTTAGCTAATGCCAGCAGCAACAGCAAGGCAGACACCCTCTCAGAGTGTGAAATAAAAGAAGCTTGTGTCTTTAGGGATCACTTCGTGCTCATATGTGTAGATCTTCGTTGACTTACAGTGGGGTTATGCCCCGATAAACACGTAAGTTGAAAATATCATTAAGTTGAAAATGCATTTACTACACCTAAGCTGTTAAGCAGAGCTTAGCCTTGTCCACCTGGGACGTGCTCAGAACACTTACATTAGCCTACAGTCGGGCAACATCATCAACACGGAGGCTATTTTATAATAGGGTTGAACAGCTCATGTAATTGATTGACTACTGTACCGAAAGTGAAAAACAATGGTTATATGGGTGCAGAATGGGTGTCAGTGGATCAGCTGTTGGCTCTCAGGACTGCATGGTTCACAAGATAGGATCTGACTGCATAGCGCTGGCCCTGGGAAAGATCAAACCCCCAAATCCAAAGTAGGGTTTCTACTGAATGTAGGTCGCTTGTGCCCCATCATAATAAAGCCGAATCATCTCGGGGCACCTGGGTAGCTCTGTTGGTTAAGCGTCTGGCTCTTGATTTTGACCTAGGTCATGATCTCACAGTTCATGGGTTCGAGCCCCATGTCAGGTTCTGTGCTGACAGCACGGAACCTGCTCGGGATACTGTCTCTCTTTCTCTCTCTCTTTCAAAATAAATAAACTTAAAAAAAATTAAGTCAAACCATCTGAAGCCAGGGGCTGTTTGCAGACCAAGACTTCTGAGTCCATGCTGAGTTAGTTAGTCGGGCCCTGGAGTGCTGGCGTTTCTCGGGCTCCCATCAGACTGCCCTGGGGTACAGGCTGCTTCTCCCTCCCTTGCCACCAGCAGGCGCTGGACCTTTTAAGCTCCTCTTTGCCAAAAAAGGGCTTTTCTCTGCTTCTCCCATAGGAACCCCCTGCCCAAGCCACCCCTGTCTGAGCCACCAGTCCTGGGAGGGACACACCTTCTTCCAGAGCCTTCTATGCCCAGGCTGACTTTTTCAAGAGGGACTTTGTCTCAGTATCTTCACTGAAAAATTGAAGTGGTTTCATTTTAAATCTGGGGGTGCCTTACTTAACACATTAAATAGGTTACTGGAAGGTTGCAAGTAAAATGGAAAAAAAAGAGAAATCCTCTTTTAAAAGCACAGAGAAAATTTCTATTTGAAGCAATCCTGTGATAAACCCTTTTGCAAAGAATTCTTTGGTCCTGAGCAACATATTGGCAGTTTTATCATTCAGCTGGACACTTCCACCTAGGTAATAATAATAATAATAATAATTAAAATAATAATAATAATAATGTAACAGTAT
>NW_027532613.1:389610-415183 GCF_008692635.1 Crocuta crocuta | reverse complement strand
TCCTGTGCTGTGTGTGTGTATTTGTACTTATGTATATGTATATGTGTGTGTATATATATGTATATGTATATGTTAAATATATGTTATATATTTTCTTGTCACAACCTGAGAAGTCCTATAATATCCCCATTTAACAGAAAAGGGACTGAGGAATAGAAAAATAAAGTGATGCAGCCAGTAGATGACGAAATTCCCGATGGTTTGCTAGCAGCTCAAAGTCAATGTGCCTAACATCAAAACTGTCACGTTCTTCCTCGGTTTGTTTGGACTTCCCTTTTCCTTACTTTGTGTCTAGCACAAGTCTCCCAATTACAGGCAGAGCTCAACCTTAGAGCACGGCTTTTTCTCTCCCCACGCCTTTTCCTGCCTTGCGCACTCAGGCAGTGGTCAGTTCTGTTGATGTGACCACTATTCCACTCCTGGCCACTCCCATGTTCCTTTGCCCCTCCTCTTCTCCCTCCCCGCCTGACAGTGACCTCTCTTGTGAATTGCAGCGGTAGTTAACCATGCTGTGTCCCTACTCAGTCCCCTTGTATAGTCCCCACCCCGCCCGCTGTTTGCCAGAGTGACCTTCCTAAAGCACTAGACTCCACATGCTGTGTCCCCTCGTCAGAACTGTTCAGGGGACCTTCCTTGCCCTGGCATGCATGGGCCTCCAGTCTGTTCTCAAACTCCTTCTTCATCCACTTGTATCTACTGCTTCCTACCCCATGAAGTCCTGGCCCTGCACGCTCCCGCCTCACCCCTGCTTCTACTATTCTCTCTGTTAAGGCAGTAGCAGCCCCCTGACCCCGCTTTCTCCCCGAGTTCTCCCTGAGAGCTCTCTCAGTCTCTGGAAGACCCACCACGCTCGGCCCTGACTTACAAACTCGATCTATATTTTGTTTCTCTTCACTAGCTACTTAGGGGCTGAGATCTGACTTATTCAATTCAACCACGTGCTCCGCGCGTTCTAACAGATCCCTTAGATTTCTAGGAGCAGAGCGTGAAAAGCCTCATTTTACATGCAAAGAGATTGCTGGTCAGAATGCGAAATGGTGATCTCAAACTCCAGGAACCAATTCCGGCTCTGTCGCCGGCTACACTCAGGCCGCCGCATTTCCCTCTACTGCACGAGAGCTTCCTGAAGCGTCTTCCGTCAGGAGGCTGTCCACACCGTTCCGTGACCCTGTGGGATTCTGCTCCGGTTGACCCAGGAATTTTTGCTCGGGGTCTACCTGTACTTCCATGGGAGAGACGGATGGACTGTCCAGGGTCATCTCCTGAAGCTCAGATCCCCTGGCATCCCCTGGATGGACTACAGAGTCCTTTTCTCTCGCAGAAGGGGTTGGGCTTTAACTCAACTTCTCTGAGACCAGCAGCCAGGCCCCACCTTTTGAAAGGTCTCCAGGTGCTAACAGCTGGCACTCAGATAATTCCCTACACAGCCGCTGTTTACACTCAGGCTGCCTGGCACCTGGGTCTTACCTGTGTATCTAGCTCCTGGGCTGTTCTGCTTACACTGGAAGGAGCATCTTCTCCTGAAGCACAGCCTCACGGTCTGATCCACACCATCTTGTCCCTCAGGACCCATGAGCCTTCTTTTGCTGGCTTTGACTTGAACATTTCTCCAATAAAGGCTGCACCTTCAGCCTGGCCTTTTGATGTGATGTCCGCCTTCCCCCTCACTGACCCCACCCTTCCCAGTCCATTCTCTTGCCCCCTTGACAGTGAGATACAATCAGCAGGTCTGCTACTAGGGAGTCTTCAGGGTCCAAACAGAACTCCCTCTCTCTTTGCCTTTGAACTTGTCCCTCTCCAGAAGGACCATTGGTCTCCTCCAGGTCCCTTTCTGGCTATCGGGCTGCGCTCAGATAACCGCAGACCTTTAGGGGGGAGCTTTCTGGGTGAAGATGGCAGTGGTGGGCTGGGAGAAGCCTGTAGCTGAGGTGCACATCTCTCCTCTCAAACACCCCATGCTACGGCACTTCCCGCTCTACGTAGTTGGCAACTTCTGTACTCTCAGTCCTAATATAGTCACTGAAAAAGCAGGACGGCATTTATTTTGTCCGTTGCTGTACAATAGAATAGTCCAGAGCCATTAGAGTGGCCTGTAAAGCCCTACCGGTTGGACCACCCCATCTGCCTCACCTCTATGAACTTTCTTCTCCGCTGTCGCTTGATCACCCTCACTCTGCTCCAAACTTCCACTGTTTTCTGAATATTGCAGCCCCGCTGCTGCCTCAGGGTCTCTGCACTTGCTGTTCCACCTGCTTAAACACACTTCCTCCCAGAGATATCCAGGGTTTGCTCCCTCCCTTCCTACCAGGCTTCTGTCCAATGTCACTCTCTCTTTTTTTTTTAATGTTTTATTTATTTCTAGGAGAGAGAGAGACAGCGTGAGCAGGGGAGGGTCAGAGAGAGAGGGAGTCACAGACTCTGAAACAGGCTCCAGGCTCTGAGCTGGCAGTCAGCACAGAGCCCAACGCGGGGCTCGAACCCACGAACCACGAGATCATGACCTAAGCGAAAGTCAGACGCTTAACCGACTAAGCCACCCGGGCGCCCCTGTCCAATGTCACTCTTAACAGAAGGCCAGTTCTGACTGCATATTAAAAATGCTACCAAACAGCAGCTCCTGGGTGGCTCAGTCAGTTAAGCATTCGGAGGTCAGCTCAGGTTACGATCTCATGGTTTATGGGTTCAAGCCTCATGTCGGGCTCTGTGCTGACTGCCCAGAGCCTGGAGCCTGCTTCAGATTCTGTGTCTCCCTCTCTCTCTGCTTCTCCCCAGCTCACACTCTATCTCTCTCTCCCCGAAATAAACATTAAAAAATTAAAAAAAAAATTTAAAAAATTTTAAATGCTACCAGACATATCCCACTTTATTTTTCTCTAAGGCACACGTCATTAACATGCTATGTATTTTACTTCATCATTTTTTTCTTTCTGTCTACTAGAACATAGGCTTTATGAAGGCAGGAATTTTTGTCTGTTTTCTTTACTGCCTGCCCTACCCCCTGATGCCCAGAACAGTGCCTGGAACATAGCGAGTGTTGAAGAAGCATTTGTGGAATGAATGCATGCGTCACACTAAGCATTAGAGCAGGCTCCTGGCCTCATTTTGGTCTCTCCTTATTTTTCTAGGGTTGAGGAAAGTAGATGTGCAAGACTTTTTATTCTTCTCCACTTTGATTTCCTTTCATTTCTTACTAAACCACCTAAATAAGCTGGTATGATTAAGAAGCGCCTTCCTCCCCAGCATCACTTAGCACAGAAAAATATTTATTTGTGTCTGATGTTGGCAATACATCAAAATCCAATAATCATACCGTAGTGCAAATGCGTGGAGGGGTGTGAGATCCATAACGTAATAACATGTAATCTGCCCATCAGGATCACAAAAGCAAATCTATAATTTCATTTTTTTATTTTCTTAAAATGTGACAACCCCCCATGTTGTGTGAGATGTTGGAGGTTGGGACAAACAGAAACGCGGGAGATTTATGAGCTATGTCAGCCAAGTCTCGGGGATTCCTTCTTGGTCCGTGCTTGGAAGATAGGTCTGAGCAATTTTCCCTTTTACTGCGGCAATATTTCATCTGCATTTGGGAGAAAGACCCCCGACCCGTAAGCATATCAGCAGGCCTGTCTCTTGCCGAGTGTGTAGATTTCCCTCAGTGTCCACCTCCAGGGTCTTGGGGATGGGTTTATTGGCATGAGCCGTTTGGAGGCTTGGATTGAGCAGCCTGTGTGTGAGAAAGCTCTAATGTGGTCCGTGCAACATGCAGGGTGGGGGACAGTCTGGGAGATTTGAAACAGCCGCAGACTTGTCTTACTGAACAGTGGGCCGGAGCTTGATGAAATAATGCAGAGCAATTTCAAAGGCCTGCGAGCTTCGGTCTCAGTCTGGGCTGGACCGACTTGAACTTACCACAGGGTCTTCCGTCCCCAAGGAAAACGTAACCTGCCTCTACCCCGAGGTTTCTTCTCCGTCTTGTCACTGCTCTGAGTTGGCTGTCCCTTGACACGTGACTTCATGTTAAAGACAACAATGCCCATCACTTATTGATATGTGGCAGGAATTTTCTAACACTGTCTCGTTAGCCCACCAGGCAGGTGTGTGGTCCCAGATTTGTCCAGGAGGAGCCCGTGATTCCACGAGGTTAGAGGATGAAGGAAAGAAGTGTTAAAGCTAGAATCTGAACTCAGGCCTGTGTGGTTCCGAAGTCTTCACTCCTTCTGCTTCATTGTTTTCCGGTCACCAGACTTGTCATCTGCACGGTCTTTAGCCCTGTGCAGTGGCCCCGGGACTCATGCTTCCATGGTTCTGGAACTGGCTTATCTCCCGCCCTACTGTCCCACATCTTTGCCACTACAGGGCGGGACCACCCCGACTTCACACCCCTCATTCAAGAGCAAGTTCTAGGTCCTCAGGGCACCCAGATATCCTCCGTAAATAGCCTTGATCTCACTTCTAGGGTCTCTACAGTCCTCTTTTCAGGGTCTGTCAGGGCCCATCTTTTGGCCCGAGGGTAACCAAAGACTGGCATTTGGAAGGTAGGGCAAGTGGATGGAGCTTAAACATGGGGTCTGGGGTCTTCACACCCATGCACACAGTTTCTTGTTGTATAGGATGGAGCCAGGCGTGGGGGAGGGGATGAATAGGCCCCAGTTGGGCTACCTCCCCTATACTCTTGCTGTGGGTCCCCCACATGCCATGCTTGCCTTTCCACCATCAGCATGCCCTGAGTGGTAGAGCCTCTGCACTGTCACTGCATCCTTTCCAATCTCAGAGAATCCCTACGGCTCTATGAGATTGGAGGAGTTGGAGGGTGAGGGGGACTTCCCAGGGGAGAATCACCCCTAGATGTGTCCCCTGACCCCTTCTCTGCCCCCTCCCCCACCCGATCTCTATCCCTTGCCTGCCGTGATCTATCATGCTCCTGTGGCCCCTCCTCTTTCCCGTCATGCTCCACGCACATACTCTGAAAATGACCTACATCTCATGGGCAAGCTCTTTGTACCTTAGCCCTACAACCCCACCTCCAGTTTAGCTAACCTGACAGATGTATTCCCGATAATATGGAGACCTCAGGGAGTCTTTCTCCACAGGCTGGCTCTGTACTATCATTTGCTGGTCAGATCACAGGGAAAGGCGGCAGCCAAGGGAAAGACTATCTACAGTAACTAAACACTGAGCATCTCATCATTGCCTTCTTCTCCCTGGCTGTCCCCTACTGGATCAACATGACCTGGGCTGTCACGAAGCAGTAAGCACCTGGCTGCAAAGAGACCCCCTGAATCCCAGAGCAGGTACCTCTTGGAATAAAAGAAATTGTTCAGTGAGTGGGGTGTGGAGCTACAGTCAGAATCAGTTTACAGCCCAGGCTTTCCCCAGAGACCTCCCTCCTACCTTTCCACCTGCACCTTTCACCAAGCCCCTCATTAAACTCAGCACCAGCTAGACTGGTTTCTTCTAGATCAGTCTACATACTCAGAATCTACATCTTGCTTGTACCATGTTCCTTGCTGAGAAGGTCCATTCTTATTTCTCTCATTTTGTGTGTATTTTGCTCATTTTCCAAAGACCTTATCCGTTGGAAGTCATACCATTTGAGGTGAGGTTAAAGAAATTATAATTGTTCAGTCAAGAAAAGAAGACAAGAAAGAAGAAAAGATGTCAGAGCTGATGTAAAATCAAAGGATTGTGCTCTGGAAGAGGTGGCTGATCTAGTACATGTGCCCCCAGGAGGCAAACTCAGAGCCACCGGGGAAACAGTTCAGCTCAATGTAAGAAGGATCTTCCAGGTGGTGAAAGAAACCAAAATATGGAGCAGAATGACTTGAGCAGTACCACGTTTCTGCTCAGGCCCTGACGATGTTCACCAGTAGGTCATTCACTGGGGTGATGCAGGTAAAATTTAATCACCAAGAGTGGAGTTGGTCTACATGACTCCTAAGGTCCCTCAAGCCCAGAGACCTATAGGTTTCTAGTGTCACCTCCTCCAGAAATTCTTTTTTTTTTTAATATTTTTTTATTTATTTCTAGGAGAGAGAGAGAGAGAGACAGCGTGAGCAGGGGAGGGTCAGAGAGAGAGGGAGACACAGACCCCGAAACAGGCTCCAGGCTCTGATCTGGCAGTCAGCACACAGCCCGACGCGGGGCTCGAACCCACGAACCGCGAGATCATGACCTAAGCGAAAGTCGGACGCTTAACCGACTAAGCCACCCAGGCGCCTCGGGAAGTTCTTTTTCAATCACTGCTGGCTTCTGCACAGCTTCGAACTGGGACTTCTGTGTTTAGTCTTTATTATTAGTTGCCCTAAGGAGATTAAAAACTCCTTGAAGTTAAGGACCATTTCTTAGATACTTGTTCCTCCTGAATCAAGGAGGGTGGTTCAATAAATGTGTCTCTTTGAAAACAATCACTTTTACTGTTTGTAAAATATATTTGTGCTCATTAAGGAGGGTTCAGAAACTATAAAATATCAGGACTAATACAAAAACGATCCATAATCTCGTCATCCAAGAATAGCCACTGATAAACATGTTCATCTCTTTCCTCCCAGTCTCTAAGACATAGTTATTTTTTTAAATGAAGAAGACAAACTTATGAGGGGAATTTTGTATTTTTCTTTTTAAAAATCTTTTTAATGTTTATTTATTTTTTGAGAGAGAGAGGAAGATGGAGCATGAGCAGGGGAGAGGCAGAGAGAGAGGGAGACAGAATCTGAAGCAGGCTCCAGGCTCTGAGCTGTCAGCACAGAGCCTGATGAGTCTCGAACTCACGGACTTAGAGATCATGACCTGAGCCAAAGTCAGACCCAGATGCCCCTGTATTTTTCAAACTCAAGAAAGTGGTAACCGAGAAGCTTAGTCAGACCCTTGGGATGGGATAGCTTGGTCCAGAACTTTCTCCTTTGGTGCCTCGTTGGAAGCAGGGGAAGGAAGGAGCTCTCAGATCATTACAGGCTACTGTTTATTCCAGGTGAAGTGTCTAGGAGTCACTCAGTCATTTTTGGAGACTGTGCTTCCCTTCCGACCCGAAGATGTTCCTCGTGGTCAAAAGCGGCTCTCATTCTCCAGTTACCAGGGGGTCCCCGCAGGGAGGATTAGCCTGGCTGGAGGTGTATGTGTGTGTATGTGTGTGTGTGTGAGAGAGAGAGAGAGAGCCTGCTCGCGTGTATTTTCTTTTCTCCTTAACTCACTGAGAGCTTGGCAAGGCCAGGAGAGAGGCGCCTGATTATTTTTAGCCCCTTGTTCCTCCGAATGGATTGTGCATAACAAAAGAATGCTAATGCTCAGTGTCTTTATGAAAGCACTCGAGTTCATCAGCTTTGCAAAGAAGTGAAATTAAATCAAGATTTAATTGGGATATGCATGTTTTATTCATGCTACTAACCACAGGAGAAGCCAGCAAGCTGAAGGTAAAAAAGAGGGGAAAAAATCTTTTGAAAAGTTGTTTCTCTCTGATTAAATAGAGATAGTTTCCAACTTCAAAGGGAGCAGGCCTTTAATGTATTTTAAATGCTCAACTACGCGTGGCCTGGCCAGCCCTGCTGCTGGTGGGTGCCGGCAAACCAGGCATGCCCTGCCCCTGCCTTCATGTCTGGCTTCTAGAAACAGCTACGATGCTCCTGGTCCCACCTTCTGTGCTCCCATCTGAGGCCCTACAAACAGCTGTCCGGGAACCCCGGGGAGAGGTGGGCATGGCTCAGAGGATCCACAGTTACCCCTGGGAATGCGAGCAGCCCCCACCGCCAAAGTCTGAGGGACAAATCACACCAGAGAATAAGACTTTTCTCCTTCATTCGAGATTTCTTCCGTGGACAGGGACGTACTGAGCACCTAGCTACGTCAGATCCAAAGGGAAAACAGTCCTAGCTTGAGCCTCTTGCACCTAACAATATAGGACAAGAGATTAAACAAAGGCCCTAAAGAATGTGGAAAAAGGAGAGAGAAAGGCAAAGGTGGCCAGAAAGGTTTCTGATGCTTTGAGAGATCAGAAGAAGGAGCCTATTACACAGCGGAGCAAAGAGCTCTGCTGAGGAGGTGGCATTTGAGCTAGGTTGGAGGAACATCCAGAATTTCTGTGTGTGCAGATGGGGAGGTTCCGAGCAGTGACACTGAGTCAAGTTGGTGCAACTGGAAAGTTGGAAGGGTGTGTAGGGGTCCACAGAGTCTAATTGGCTGTGGCTTGTGAAGCCTACGGTATAGCAGTGGGAGAATCTAGGAATCTAGTTCAGATGAAAGCATGGCGAGCCTTAAACTCAGGCTGAGCAGTTTATAAAAAGAGGGGAGTGGCTCAAGTTCAGGGGATAGACGGCTCTTCATATTCATGAATTCTGACGCCCCTAGAATTGGAAGAAAATTTCACAATAGCTGGTCTGGGGATTGCCCCTCCTGTGGCTCACCACCTCCTGTGACCATGGCAGACATCACTCACCCATGTTGGTGCTCTTTTCTTTTGAAATCAGAGGAGGCTTACGGTCTTTTGAGGACTGAGAGAGGGCTGGAAAAAAGAGAGAGAGAGAGAGAGAGAGAGAGAGAGCTGGTTGCCAGTGCTGGATTCTGGCTATCTGAACTTTTCCCTTGCTACTCTTTGATATTTCATACTCCCCAAAATACCTGCATGAAGTGGATGGGACAGGTTAATTTAGCTTCCCATAAAGATGGGATGGCCCCTGAGAAGAAACTACAAGTCCTCTTTAAGTATCAAATAGGTAACGAGAAAGCACGGAATTACCAAGAAATGTAATTAAGGGAAAATGTGAGAGGTAAAGACCACAAAGGAGATATTTTTGCTTTAAAAGCATGGGCCACGGGCTCCTGGGTGGCTCAGTTGTTTAAGCGGCTGACTTCAGCTCAGGCCATGATCTCACAGGTTGTGAGTTCAAGCCCAGTGTTGGGCTCTGTGCTGACAGCTGGGAGCCTGCTTCTGTGTCCCTCTTTCTCTGCCCCTCCATTTCTCTCTCTCTCAAAAATAAATAAACATTAATTTTTTTTAAAAAAAGCATTGGCCAATTTGGGGAATTTGAACTGTTGTTTGAAGTCTTATGGATAGAAGAAGACAGAGATCAAAATCCAAGGACTGTATGAGGTTTGAAGTCTATTGGGTAATATGTTCCGCAACAGGCTGGTATAAAGATGATCCAGAAGGGATCCAGCCCTCTTATAGATTTGCAGTCCCGTTCAAGTCTCCTGGGTTCAGAGAGCCTCAGGGCATGGACTTGGTACGAGATGGCCCTATACTGATTATGACACTTGGAAGAAGCAATGGAAATTGTCTCCATTCTATCCTTGGCCTCAAATATTACAAATAATTACTTAAAATACAACAGGTATCATAAAATCAAAGATAAGCAAGTCAAAAGAAAAAGCCTTAATGAGTGCAAAAAGGACAAAAAACAATAGAAACGTACCTATAGGGACTTCAGCATTAAAATGGTTAGACACGCATTCTACAGTAACTATGCTTACTCTGTAGTGCAGCTTGGATTCCCAGGGAAGCTGGCATGACTCTGAGATGGACATTAGAGTTTAGAAGGTTTGCTGGGCCTCAGCACCTTATGGGAGAAGAAGGAAAGCAGGATTGGGCAGAAGGAATGGTCGGACTGGTCACCACGGCTTCAGCCGATAGCAGGAGAGGCTCTGAAGCTAGGGTGGCCCATCAGAGATGCCCTGGGTTAGAGATAGGGCGTCAGGTCTTTAAATTCTCATGACAACCAGTCTTTAGCAATGGATCACCTCTGGAAGGAATTTCTTTCCCACTAGGGCAAGTTTCAAGGAGACTGTCAGACAGTAAGATTCCCATCAGCTGAATAAATTCATTCCTTAGTCCTGAAAGACAGATGGGTCCTGCAGCACAGTATCTATGACACTGTTTAAGGAAATAAGAAAGAAGTGTGAACAAATGTGTGTGAGCAGGAAATGATAAAGATTGAGTTGTTAAATTTTTTATTAAAAAAGAACGTCTGAAAATGAACAATTTGACTGCCCAAATTAAAAGTCCAAAGAATGCATTTAACTACAGGATTAAACAAAGTTAAAGAAAGAATTCATAAACTGGAAAACATACCAAAAGAAAACAGCTTATGTATGTCATGAAGAGATTTAAAAAATGCTGAAGGGTAGTTAAGTGATATACAGAATAGAAGAAGAGATTCTAATATATGTTTAATCTGAATCTCAGGAGAGGAGAGAGAAGATAGAGCAGAAAAAATAGGTGAAGAAAGGCTGGATAAAAATTTTCAGGACCAATGAATGTCATGAATCCACAAATTTGAGAGTCCTTATAAATCTCAGTTCAGACAAAGGAAACACGTAGAATAGTGAATATAGTATAAAAGGAATTCTTACAAGTGGTCATAAAAGAAAGGCAGATTGTTTTCAAATGGATGAGTTAGGCTAGTTGCTGACTTCTCAACAATAATAATGAAGGCTAGACAACAGAAGAGTCAGGGCTTCAATATACTGACAAAAATTGATAGCTAATGAAAAATTCTATACCCAGTAAAAATATCTTTCAGAAATGAGGACAAATAAGGGCGTTTTTAGGTAAGAAAGCAGAGTTGTCCTCGACAGACTCTCAGTAAAAGAAATTCCAAATGATGTATTTCAGGCAGAAAGAAAATGATTCCACATAGAGGGTGTGAAATGCAGAAAGGATTCAAGAGGGAGGGAGGTTATCAATAAGTGAGTAAATCCACATAAAGGTTGAATGTACAAAACAGTAACAATGTAGTCTTACAGTTTATTTTTTTTAATGTTTATTTATTTGTTTTGAGAGAGAGAGAGAGAGAGAGAGAGAGAAAGAGAGAGAGAAAGAGAGCATGAACAGGTGAGAAGGGCAGAGAGAGAGGAAAGAGATTCCCAAGTAAGCTTCATGCTCGGTGCGGAGCCTGACATAGAGCTCAATCTCATGAACCATGAGGTCATGACCGGAGCCAAAATCTAGAGTTGGACATTTAACCCACTGAGCCACCCAGGTGGCCCTGTAGTCTTGCAGTTTAAATTTTAAAAATGTGGAATTCATCGAATTACTGTATTGTGTTCTAAGATCTTTTGTATTGTCTGCTATTTGGGTTAGGATATTCACATATAACTTTGATAATTTAAGTGTGCATCTTGTATTTTTAAGAATCTGTTGGTCATGATTCAGCACATGAAAATAGAAACAAAGTATTTCAAGAAGAAAATAACTGTGGTGCCTGGGTGGTTCAGTCAGTTAAGCATCTAACTCTTGATTTCAACTCAGGTCATGATCTCATGGTCGTAGAATTGAGCCCCACCTTAGGCTCCAAGCTGGAGAGCCTCTCAAGTTTCTCTCTCTCCTTCTGCCCTCCCTCTCCCCCTCTTAAAAAACAAATAAACAAACAGAAGAAAAAGAAAAAAATAATTTCCATGGTAATATTCTTTGCTATGAAATCTACTTGGTGTGATATTAATATAAGCATGCCAGCTTTCTTTTAACCAGTGTTAGTACAATATGTCTTTCCTATCCCTTTATTTTTTTTTTTTGTAAAATTTATTATCCATTCCTGATAATAAGAAAACATTTAGCAAAGTAGGGATGGAAGGAAACCTCTTTCTTTTGATAGACTATATTTACCAAAACCTATAGCAAGCACCCTATTTAACCGTGGGGCTCTAAAAGCTTTTCTTTTGAGAGCAAGAATAAGACAAGAAATTACATGACTCTGCTTCCATCAATTCAACACTGCACTAGAGGTTTTGGCCAGCACAAAAAGAACCTCTCCCCACTCAGCTCCCACCAAATGATTGCAAAGGGAAATAAAAGGTCATCATTTAAAAATGATATAACTATGCATAGATAATCTCCCTACCCTCCCCCCCAAATCCACAAATATATTTTAAAATCGAATAAGAGGATTTTAACAAGTTTTTGGATGCAAAATAAATATAAAATTTAAAAATGTGTTAGCAAGGCGCCTGGGTGGCTCAGTCTAAGTGTCCAAGTTTGGCTCAGGTCATGATCTCACAGTTCATGAGTTCGAGCCCCACATCAGGCTCTGTGCTGACAGCTCAGATTCCTGGAGCCTGCTTTGGATTCTGTGTCTCCTTCTTTCTCTCTCTGCCCCTCCTCCACTCATACTCTGTCTCTCTCTGTCTCTCAAAAATAAATAAACATTAAAAATTTTTATAAGAAATGTGTTAGAATATTTACTATAAAGATGGGATACTTAGGTTTGTGCTGGGTGGCTGTGGGGATAGTAAAACAAAACAATGAGCTACAATAGCAAGCCAAGCAACAGGCTCTTCACACAGCACAGACGTGAGCACCACGGAACATTAGATAAAAGACACACTTTTCAAAAATGGTGCCCAGACAATTGGATATCCATATGAGAGAAAAAGAAATTAGATATCTGTCTCACATCACACACTAAAATCAATTTCAGATAGATTAAAGATCTGGTTATGAAGTCAAAATTATATTGCTTTCTGGAATTTCAGCTCCAGAACAAGATACCATAGATTGACTTTTTCCCTGCTCCTCCTCCCTCAATATAACTAAATACCCAGAAATTATTAAGTAGAAAATGATAAAAAGAACTCTGAAAGGTGCGGAGGGAGGGGGGGCAGGCAGACTGGCTAGAGACCCCAGGGCCTGGGCAATGACAGGTGGTGAGTAAGTTCCCAGGATTTTCTTTTAATTTCTCATCTATCCTTGAACTGGTCACCCGAGACCTAGAACCACTGTCAGGTGCACACAGGAAAGGGGAGGAAAAAAAGGAAGCCCAAGAGAGACCTAGTGGGGAACTTCCATCTCTGCTCCATGCATGGGGGCCCAGCAGGGGTAGCCATGAAAACAACCACCTCACTCCCTTCTTTATAACCGGGCCCCTGGCAAGTATTTCCATGTGCTTGTAACAGCAGCAGGAAACCCCCAGATCACCCAGCTTGGGCTCCATAAACCAGGCTCAGAGAGTGGTCTAGTCCATGTGCAGCAGCGAAGCCCTCTGCGGTCTCATTCCCCACTGCACAGCTAGGGCACTGGTGGGTAGTCCCCTCCAACAGTAGCATCAGTGAAGCCCTATGTCTCTCTGCCTTCAACCTACTGGCAAAAGACATCCAGGCCAATGGTTTTTCTCTTCTCTAGCAGATGTCTCCCAATAGCAGCAGGCGGCTTCAGGAAGTACCTTCTGCCACTCCAGACAGTGCTAAGCTTTGAGCAAGTGTCCTAACAGCACTGGAAGAAACAGAACAGACCAAAATAATGTTGCAAGGACTCAGAAAACTAAACTTTCATTAGAACTGAAGCCACGCAGTAGGGCAGAATGCATACGCTAAACTTTAAAAGGGTAACTTTCTGCTAACATAAATTTGGATAGGATCAAGGGTCCCTTAACATAATAACAAACATGTCTGGAATACAGTAAAAAATGATTCTTCATACTAAGCAACCAGTAGAGCCACAACAGAGGAAAGACAATCAACAGATGCTAGTCCCAAGATGTCTGAATTCTCTGATAAGAATTTTAAAGCGACTCCCATAAAACTGCTCCAATAATCAATTATAAATTATCTTGAAGTAATAAAAATGATAGAAAATCAGCAAAGAAATGGAAGTTATGAAAAAGCACCAAACAAATTATAACAGTCAAAAATACAATAACTTAAACAAACCTTGCTGGATGGAATCAAATATGGAGTGTAGATGACAAAGCACAGAATCCATGAACTTGAAGATAAATCAATAGAATTTGTTCAATCTGACAATCAAGAGAAAATAGACTAAAAAAAGAGAATAGTCTCAGAGATTTATGTAACAAATAACTAACATTCATATTGTTGGAGTTCCAGAAAAAACAATTACTGACAACTTTCCAAATAGGTGAAAGACAAAGACCTATAGATCCATGAAGCTGAGGGAACCCCAAGTAGGATAAACCAAAAGAAATCCATAAAAAAACACACCATAATTAAACTCCTGAAAGCTAAGGAGGGAAAAATAATCTTAAAAACAATCAGAAAGAAGTGATGCATTATCTATAAAAGGCTACCAAGTTGAGTGGCAGAGGATCGCTCACTTTTCATTTCTGAAAGAAAAGAAGAGTCAACCTTGAAACTGGTGACAGCAAGTGTTTTTTTAATAGACACAGAAAGCTTATTTTAAAATATTTATGGAAAGAGAAAGGTTCTAGAATGGCCAAAACAACTTTGAAAAAGAAGAATAAAATGGAGAGATCCTCTCCCAAATGTTAAGTCTTACTATGTGACTAGAGTATTCAGGAAACACCGTGCTAGTGGAAGGTTAGAAACATAGGTCAATGCCACAGAATACAGAACCCAGAAATGGATCCACACAGATATATGCAATCAGTTTTTAACAAAGCAAAAGCAACTAATGGAGATGGGATAGACCTTTCAGCAAATGGTGCTGGAGCTATCCTCCACACAAAATAGACCTTGACTTAAACCACACATCTTATATACAAATATCAACTCAAAATGGATCATGGACCAAATTCTAGGAAAAAAGCAAAGCAGAAGGCCTTTGGGTTCTAAAACTAGACAGAGTTCTTAGATTCACCTATCAAAAGCAAAATCCATAAAAGGAAAGGATAATAAGTTGGCCTCATGAAAATTAAAAACTTTTGCTCTGCAAAACACTCTATTAAGTGGACAAAAAGATTAATTAGACTGGAAGAAAATATTTGCAAACCACATGTGTAACAAAGGACTTGTATCCAGAATACATAAATAACTATCAAAACCCAACATTGAAAAAACGATCCAATTAGGAAGTGGGCAAAATCCATGAACAGACATTTAATCAAAGAGCATATACAGATGACATATAAGAACATGATGTCTGACATTATTAGCCAAGAGAGAAATGCAAATTAAAACCATGGGCTAGCACTACACACCTATCAAAATGGCTAAAGTAAACAACAGCGATAATACCAAATACTGGCAAGGATGTAGAGAGACTGGCTCACAGGTATATTGCTGGTGGGAATGTAAGATGTTATAACCACTATGGAAAATAGTTTGGCATTTTCTTTGAAACGAAAAAATAGACTTAGATTGGATTCTACATTTACGCATTTATTCCAGAGAACTGAAAACTCATTTTCACACCGAAGCTTGGACAAGAATGTTCAGAAAAGCTGTATCGGTAATAGCCCGAAACTAGGAACTACCCAGTGTCTTAGCTAAATGGAAGATTAAATAAGCTGTGGTTACATTTATGTCATGGGTTACTACTCAGCAATGAAAAGGAGTGAACTTGATACTGTAGCATCTTGCATGAACCTCAAGGAAATTATACTGAGTTAAAAAAAAAGCCATTGTTAAAAGAATATGTGCTGCATGATTCCATTTATATAGTATTCATGAAATAGCGTACTTACAGTTAGAACAGATTCATGTTTGCTCAGAGATAAGGATGGAAGGAGGGGGGTACCTATAAAAGGGTGGCATTAAGGAGTCTTGTGATGATGATGTGGTTAAGTACACTGATTGGAACTTCATGGTTCCATGAAGCTACACATGTGATAACATTGCAAAGGGTAGGGGCGCCTGGGTGGCTCAGTCCGTTAAGCATCCAACTTTGGCTCAGGTCATGATGATCTCAGTTTGTGGGTTCGTGGGTTTGAGCCCTGCATCGGGCTCTGTGCTGCCAGCTCAGAGCCTGGAGCCTGCTTCAGATTCTGTGTCTCCCTGTCTTTCTGCCCCTGCCCCACTTTCTCTCTCTCTCTCTCTCTCAAAAATAAATAAACATTAAAAAAAAAAAAACATTGCAAAGGGTAATACAGATACACACCCATGTATGCACAGGTACATATATGAGTGCACGCAAAGCTGGAGCAATATGAGTATGTTGTATAGATTGTAGTAATGTCAATTTCCTGGTTGTAATATTGAACTCCAGCCATGCAAGGTGCTGATATTGAGGGAGGCTGGGTGAAGGATGCGTGGGACTTCCCCGTACATATTTTTAGCACTTGCTTGTGACTATAATTATTCCAGAATAATAGCCTTCAAAATTATATTGCTCTTAGATGATAAAATAGAATACCCTCGTGACTTCAAGTTAGGGAAGAATTTTTAAATGAGATACAAAAAGTACTAGGTATAAAGGACATTTCCTCAGTGTCCCATCTAACTCAGACTCTTTGCTGCACATAGTATTGTTACTTATCTTGAAATCTCCTTTTGCAATTATTTTCTACCTTGGCTTCTACGGTACTTAAACTTACCCAAATTTTCTTTTTGTCTCTTGGACTTCATAATTCATTTCATAAACAAATACTGAGCACCTATTAGGTGCCAGGAACTCGTTTTGATGTGGGATATAATACCGAACCAAACAGATTTTTCAAATCGGTAAGTGTTCTATTCTGAGAGGGCTTACGGTTTAGTGCTAGTTGGTGGATGGGAAGACAAAAAAGTGGGTAAGTAAATAAGTAAAACATGGCATGTAGTGGTAAGTGTTATGGGAAAAAAATAAATCATGGATGGGAAATAAGATGCTAGAGTGGGAAATAATGGGCAGTTTTAAGCAGTATGGACAAGGAGGTCCTGGCGGAGGCATCTTTGAACAGAGAAGTGAAGGAGGTGAAGGCTGCCGTGAGGAACTCTGTTTTCACGAGCCCTCCAGTGATTCCGACGCCAAGTGGTTTAAGAAACTCTGCTCTGAGTGATGTGCAAGCCATCCGAGAATCTCAAGCAACACACGAGAAGGACGCAATCTGAGTTAGCTCGTGGCCTTGGTGTTGGAAATGCTTTGGAGGAAGAGCAAGGGTGGACCCAGGCTCACCAGGCAGAAGGGTGCTGGGTTGATCCACTGGGGGCAGAGCGGGGCAGGTGGGAAGGGGCTGCAGTCTCTCCCTGTGCATCGTTTCCCTCGTAGCCCGTCACATGGTTTCACACGTAACGCCCACAGAGAAGACGCCCAGACGCCTGCGTTGGCGCTCTGTGGAGCCCCATCTCCAGCTTTCCTCCCCCTCCCCCTTGTACGAAACGTCACCACACTCTCGCTTCGTGGGACGACTCTGCAGACTTCAGTATCTGCAGAATAGAAATACTGATTTCTTCCCAAAGAAGTTTAAAATGTCCTTTTCTGGACTCCATTCCCCTCCTGGGATTCATCAGTCCCTTCATATCTAGGAATGAGGTCTCTCCGACTTCAAAGCCCAGTAAAAAATATATATTATACATATAATATGTTTATATATGTGTGTATATATACATATATGTATGTATATATGTACATATATATGTATTATAATGGTGGTAACATCATGATTCCTGGAAATGGTGTGTCCTGAAACCAAATGTTCTAGGATTTTTTCTTGATTCCTTGCCTGAGATTGGGTAGCTTCCAATCTTAGGAAGCATCTTCCCGGGTGGATAAAATCTTCGGGGTTTTACATATTTTACATCTATAAAATATATGTAAAATATATTTTCCATATATATACATACATATACATACACATACATACATACTTATTTATTTATTTATTTATTTATTTATTTGTCATGTACTATCTCAAGAACTGAAGCCCCAGCTAGGTTGCCAAGTCTGTCATTTTCCAATGGTGATGTACGCTTTCCAGAGAACGGTGGGGCCTGGCGTGCACGGGATCACTACAGCCAGTGAACCGGCAAGCCTGTAGTTGGTTTGGTTTATAAATGTCGGCGGTGACAGGGGAGGAGGATGCAAAGAATGTTTATAAGAATTACATGCATCTCTGAGTGTTGATTTATTTGATCTTTTTGAAATTAATCTTCGAGTTTCTACAACATGTAATGCTAAACACTTGTCACTTAGTTTGAACTTAATACAGTGCATGGAAATGTTTATAAGAATTAGAGGCACTTCAGAGTCTGTCATGGGGACAGACTATTGATACAATCTGCTTATGCCTTCTGAAAATTGTATTTAGTCACGGACAGCTATATGTTGGTCGTTTAAGAGTTCAAGCGCTGAATCACTATGGATGTGTCTAAGAAGAATGAGATTGTTAATTGTGTTTACAATAAACTATGTGAATAAATAAACAGAGTAGGGTAGCATTTTTATTATAACTGTTAGTATTTGTAGAACAGCCCTCGTTACCCTGGGCACAAGTAGTAGATTCTTTTTCTCACCTCCAGTCCTGTTGATTGTTAATGACTGGAAACTGTGGGAATTTGAAGGCAGTCTAGTTATAGCGAGAAAGGGTCATGCTTGGTGTGAACTGTCTGCCATCGGTGGGGGTGGCACAGAAGGGGTGGCTCTGGAGCCCCATACTGTCTAACCCTTCCATGGAAGCAAGGAATCAACTCTATTAAGATAAATTCAGGATTTCCTAAACTAAAATATTATGCCCTTTAGGTCCCCTGTGCATACCCTTCCTTATAGTTAGTCGGGCTCCCTTGTTGTCCCACACAGAAATCATGATAATTTGATCTCTGAGCACTTGCTAAAAGCGACCCACGGCAGCTTGAAATGCCCACCATCTTCCTGTCTATTCAAACCCTATCCATGTGTTAAGGTATGATACCCATCCCCTATGGACTATGGCGTCTTTCCGGATCACCCTGATCCCTCTCCTGTAACACTCCTATTCTTGATTTCCTAGAAATTTTAGGTTAACTGCAGGAGACAAAAACCACGATATACTTCTTAAGGCAAAAAAAAAAAAAATAGATAAAATATTGAGAGTTGGGTAGTGTTGAAAAATCTAGAGTAGCATGGTTTAGACTGGGTTTCTAGAAAGAGTTGTAAAATCCTGCAGAATCTATCCACCTGGAAAGGTGCTTCCGAAGGTTGGAAGCTGCCCAATCTTAGAGGTAAGGAAATGAGAAAAAACCCTAGAACATTTGGGTTTCGGGACATGCCATTTTTGGGAAAAGTGCTTCTGAATATTGGAAGCTGCCCAATCTTAGAGGTAAGGAATTAAGAAAAAACCCTAGAACATTTGGGCTTCAGGACATGCCATTTTTGGGAAAGTCCAAGAATCAGGATGTTACCACCATTATGACTGTTGTCTTAAGAGCCACATCAATCCTGCTGGAGCATACTGGGGAAAAAAAGTGGGGGCGGGGGGGAATGCCCAGTGTTCAATATCTCCGTACCCAAGAGGCTAATGACTGGATTCGGGAAGCTGCTTGCACAGTGCCGTAGCTCACGGTCCTGCTCACCAGCAAAAGACAGCAGACACCTGTAAGGGGGCCCAGCCTCTGCCTTCTAGATCCTGCATGCGCTGATGTGATTGCCTGAACCAGGCAGCTGAAAGAGCCTGGGAAATGTAAGTTCTAGTATTCCACCATCTAAAATCCAGGAAGGCGCACCACAGAGAGGGTGGGATGGGTGTGGATGCCAATCTGCCACACTGGTCACATCCATCGCAGATCACTGTATTTGCAAATCTAGTTGCAAATCGTGTCCTGCCTTTCGCTGTTGAAAACCATTCACTGCCTCTTAGTAGCCTACAACATGAGGCCCCAGCTCCTTAGCAGGGCAGAGGAGGCTCTCTGCTGCTCTCTGTTGTGGAAGACAACTTACAACGTAGCAACAAGGTGACAGGTGAAGTTGGAGTCATAGGTGATTGTCTATGCACTCGTCTAATATTGTTTTAAAAAAGAAGATGGTGACAGAAACATAAGTGTTTTTATTTTTCCCTTAATTCCCCTAATTAAAAAAAAATCTAAAACCTAAGATATCACTGAAGGATCATGGGAAACGTTTACAATAAAAGTAGAAATCATAGAGCTCCTGATAAACATCAGAGCGAGGGGGGAGGTCAGAAGAGTCCTATCTCAAAAAGTGTGACATAAGAAAGCCATGGATTTGATTGCTTTGCGAAACAACAGAGTAGGGAGCCTTAATGGCCCAAAGCTAGAAAAACCATCCTTGTCATCCCTCCATATAAAAAAGCCCTATTTTACATCTGTACTTAGGGTCTTCTGATACCGTAGGGCACATCCTGCTAACGGAGGCACGAAATAAACCGGGATTAAGCACAGGTGCTCCCAGACACAGTTCAAAGCTACAGTAGCTACTAGCATGCTGTTGACCGCGAGTGGGCTTGGCAGGGCGGCTCTCCAAGCTCCAGGCACGCGCTGCCTCTGTGGTGCTCACCGCAAAACAAACACTGGATGCTATTTTCGCTGTTTCCCTTTATTGTAAAAGCAAAAATCCTCTTTGCATTTATTTCAGTTGGCGAAAACAGGTACTCATGTAGGTCTTTCATCAAAGCAAAGTAGCCTAATGCAAACTTTTACAAGGTAAGGATACCTGCATCTGCTGCTTTCTGTTGCTGCTTAGGACCCTATGATTTCCTTTGTCTATTACCCATTTCGTATTATCACTTGATTTTATTTTTTTTAAGTTTATTTATTTTGAGAGCGTGCACACACGAGAGAGACTGAGAGCAAGCAGGGGAGGGCCAGAGATTGAGAGAGAGAGAGAGAGAGAGAGAGAATGACAAGCAGGCTCCACACTGTCAGCACAGAGTCCATTGCAGGGTTGGAACTCACATGGCGATCCAGGAGCCTCTATCCCTTGACTTTAGTTAGAAACTTCACTAGTTGGGATGTTGGGATTCTGCTCAGGGTGCGGTAGCTTTTTTGATGCATGCCTTCATTCCGGAAGGAACTGAATGATTGACCCTGCTTGCAGAGACCTTCACGAACTTTCACAGCTACAGAGGAGACCACTAGAGGCATCTCAGGAGAGCTCTCACATGCATTCCTTTCTCTTCCCTGCTCTCCTTTTCCAACGGTGACCTTATGTCATCTTGATACTAGAACCTAACGTTACAAAATTGCTTTTTGCATCTTCTCCTGGGAGCACGAGAACCCCAAAATGTCCAGGAGGCCATCACAATTTCCAGTTCGGTGGAGTAACTTTTGTGTTTCTACCTAGAAACATTCTTGCGCTAAGAGGTAATGTAGCACTGTGGTTCAGGGCAGGAGCACCCAATGTAAACTGTGTTCAAATTCCAGCCCCACCATCTACATCATTGCACTGGGTTGCCTAATGTACAAAATGCATGCAGTGTAAAAAACAAGACAATACAGCACTTTACTCAGAGTTGTCACAATGACTAAATGACATTAGTCACTTGTGTAAATCATGCAGCACAATGCCTCGCATGTAAGTGTGTGTTCTTAGCCACTACCACTGAGTGCTAAACAAGGGAGTTACAAGGGCAGAAAACAAACTAAAAATAATCAAAGAGATCACTAGATAGAACTGTGAGCCTTGCACAACCCCTCACCACCCCCAGCTCACGCCCTTTCACTTCCATTTTGCACGTAGGATTACGTTAGTGAGGGGAATAGCGTCATAGAGTTGTTGCTTAGTCACAGCACAATGTAGTCCAATCTCCTGAGATTACTCCACAGCTGGCAGAGATTCTTTTACAAAAGTCCGTATCCTTGTTCTCTCGGGCTATTTCTGGGTGATGGGACGTGACTGGACAATGAATCCCACAGGGCTTGGCCATTGCCTTGATTCTTTTCTGTAAATCGTAATGGAAGGGTGCAGTTTCACTGACGCACCAACACGAGGCTCTGCGGTCACCTTGAGACACGATACTCTACCATATGACAGGGTTGTCGTTCTTACCAACTGATAAGGAGCAGTCTTTATTCTTAGTCTCTGTTCCTACCAGCTTCTGTTTACGTGGTTCCATGGACTGGGGTTTCGTGTGTGAAATAACACTGTTAGATTGTTCACTTATTAGAGCACAGACTATGTGCTGAAGAATGGAATTCCAACACACACTTGCTTTGCTCATGAGAATTTAAGCAACGTTTCAGTTTTCACTTGCTGCCATAAAAAATGACCGCAAATGCCAGGTCTTAGAATAACACACATTTGTAACCTCACAGTTCTATAGGTCAGAAGTCTGACATGGATCTAAATGACACTAAAATGAGTGTCAGCAGGACTGTGTTTCTTTCAAGAGGCTCTGGGGAGAATCCATTTCCTTGCTTGTTCAAGCTGTTGACAGAATTCAATTCCTGGAGGTTGTAGGAATGAGGTCCTCACTTCTTGCTGATTGTCAGCTGAGGGCTGTTCTCAGCATTCAGAGGCCCTCGCATTCCTCAGCTCATGCCCTAATTATCCATCTTCAAAGCCAACAATTGTGGGTTGAGTTCCTTCCATGCTTTTAATCTCTCCTGCCTCTTCTGTGGCATCACTCAGACTCCTCATCCAGGAAGTATTCTCCACGTCCAAGGAGACATATTTTATTAGATTTGGTCTACTGGGATAATACAGGATAATCTTCCCATCTTAAGATCTAAAACCTTAACCACACCTGCAAAGTACTTTTTGCTAAGTAACACAATGTATTTGCAGCCTCTAGGGATTAAGGCCTGGATATCTCTGGGACGGGGGGTGGGGGGGGCATCATTTTTCTTACCACAAGCAAGCATTGCAATGACAATGGCTGAAGAAGAAAGCTGACTGATGTTTACCTAATTCTCTGCAGTGGGAAACACTTCAATGGTTAGTTACATGGGACACACTATTATCATACCAACTGTCAACCTTGGCTCCTTCCAACTCCATAACTATTTGGCTAAGCTATTTGGAAGCACCCAGATCTGTAACTCAATTCATCTCTCTTTCCATGCAAAGTACTAAATGAGATGTACTGGTCAAAGGAGAGGTGAGACATTTCTGAGAAAGTCATAAGGGTGTACACTTGTCCCATCCAACTGAAAGAAAACGGCTTCTAGTGTCCTCCATCTGTTAGAAATTGCAGAGGAAAACAAAAGCCCTTGTCAGATTAATAACTCATACTCAATACCAAGGGCTGTACTGATTTGTTCTAATAAGGAGACCATGAAAGGAAAGGCATCGGCAGTTAGAGTTACACATTTTCAGGCTCACAACATCCACTGCCATTTCCCAAGTTCATCTATCCTTGGCAGGATAAAACCAAAGAACCAACTGGGTCTGTGAATTGTAGTCACCACTCTTGCATTTTTCCAAATATTTGTGGATGACACTGACTCCCATGATTTCCATAGGGATGCGGTTTCTATTGTGATGCGTTACTTTGGTAGGAAGCAGATAGTGTAGAGACGTCCCCCTGTCCCATCCATGATGTCCCTTCCTTCACCCGTAAAGGAGACGAAAAGAAGATTATTACTGGGTATATTTGTCCATTAATTGCCATAGGTTTTGATTCCCATTTGTCCACCACCATGAAGTGAACTCGGTCAGAAGTCTGTCACCTGTCTTGCATAAGCCTACATTCTGTTAGGTAACTGTGGTTGTTCTGAGTATCCAAGCAACAGTATACACTTATATCTGATGTCTAATATACATAAAAGCTTTAGGTATTTACCTTTCTCATAGGGTAAATATCTACAAGGACCTTTGAAGAAGGATAGGAGGAAGATTTTAAGTATGCACTTGATATTTTTAATCGGTTCTTTCCTCAAGTGCATCCAGCGTCTCTTTCATTGAAGGGTTTTGCTGTCTTCAAACTCGAGTTTAGGGGTCTAAGGGTGAAGGTTTGTGACCACTATGCCATGAAGTGAGGCCTCTGCTTATTCAGTTATATTCATTGAGCGAGACTTTTGTAGGTCTGGCAGAGAAAGTAATGCTCGCAAATACTCTACTGGGTGGATCCGTTTCCCTGCCCCCTGGTAGCTGGGAGGGGTCCTGACATCAGATCTGTTCAATGGGCTGTGAGCAGGAGTTAACATGTTTAACTTCTGGCTGAAGTCTAGAAGGGCAGATATTAGTTCCCCATGCGGGCTCTTGCCCTGCCGTGGAAATTGTGAAATCAGGTTACAAGAGCAAAGCAGGTTCTGTCTCAAAGTCACTGCATGACCAATAGTTCTAGAGAGTCACTGAGGCCTGTACCAGACTCTGTGCAAATAAGAAATAAACTTTTAAGTGCTATGCCACTGACACTTGGGGGTCATTTTATTAGCACAGCATATCCTAATTCATTAGGGACCCAACCCTTACAGTCAAAGGAGCCCATGAGCAATCAACTGCCATCAATGATCTCACGGGTTAGACCGTTCTATTTACCGTGATGATACTTCTTTCTGTTACGGCAATCAAGCTCATTCTGCCTCTGCCAATTAAGTTCTCTGCTTGTTGTTGTTTTTTTTTTTTTCCCTATCCTGGAATGTTTCCATCACGTTGAAACCAGGGAGCCCATATTAACTACAGCACCTTCCTTACCATCTCTAGACTGCATAGAAGACCCACCGAAGTGTTTCTCAAAGATGCCATCACTTGCTTCACCAAAAGTGAGGGGAGATTTTTTTGGCCTCTCTCCAGCAACTGAGGGAGCGAGTGGGTGCACTATGATTAATCTACTTCAGACTTCCTAAACCCTCCCACATTAAAACTTCTTTATCTACCTTAGGTCAAAATGTTTCTGGTACCTCAGTTTTATTTAGTGAGGGTCGACACTGAACACAGTTACATATTAACTCGTTTCCCAAACGATTGCATTCCATACCGGCAAACACACAAAAAATGATAAGTTCATCCTTATCAAAAAATTCAGTCCAATATAAAGTTATGTTTTGTCCAGTTTGATGAGGACCCTCTAAATTCATTCCCGCACACAGTCCAAAGACTTTTGCAAATATAAATTTAAAAAGTCCTGCAGTTCTTTGGGGGTAAATTTCTTGCTTCTTTGATTTGATTTATTGTTTTCTCCTTAGAGTATAGTGGAGCTAATTTAATTACACATTTGGAGGAAAGAAAGAGATGGGGGAGAGATAGAGAGAGTAGATCAGAAGGGAAATTGGCTTATTATTGGAAGGCAGTTCCCCTGGACATGGGCCCAGGAAGGTTGTTTCCAAGTGTGTGGGAAGCTCAGTGATAGGTAGGGGTCCTGGGCACAAAGATGCCTCCAAATTCTGCCACATATATTTAATCCAGTGTTTAAATGTCCTCCTCTCTCCCGAGCAGGGACCCAACTGAAGGAACAAGTTGGTGAATTCAATAGATGTCATAATTTGGTAATCTGAAGGGGAAAAACAAAATCTCTCTGAAAAAGTTGGTTTTTACCTTTCTTGATCCCAAAAATGTGAACAAAAAGAGATTCTTTCATACCCCTCATAGAAAGCCAGAGAATTCAGAAGTTTTAGGTGCATCATTTTCTTTTAAAAAAATCATCCGAAGCCAAGATAAGTAACTTCCTTATCCTGCAGTCCTTGAACTTGCAGAAAGGACATGCTCCTAGGCCTTGTCCTGGATCCACGAACATTTTATTGCAATGACTGGAGGTAATACAGTACAACCTTAGATGGCAAGTAACTTGTTCTGCGAGTGTTCTGCAAACATTTCTAATAAATTTTAACTTGATAAAGGAGCGATGTCTTACAATATGAGTACTATGTGATGCCAAATATCACATGATCACAAATGAGCCAATGGGTCTTGAAATTCCCTTTGATATACAAGTGCTTTGGATGACAAGCATGTTTCCAGAAGGAATTATGCTCACAAACCAAGGCTTTACTGTACTTCAATTAACTATTTTGCAACTATGTACTATAAACTTGAATTCTATCCTGGAGTAGTAATAGAACTTCCATTGCCTTCTGCCTCTGCCTCATCTAGGTTAGATATCCA
>NW_027532613.1:366133-389564 GCF_008692635.1 Crocuta crocuta | reverse complement strand
GAGAGAGAGAGAGAGAGAGAGAGAATCTTAAGCAAGCTCCATGCTCAGCATAGATCCTGATGTAGGGCCCCATCCCATGACCCTGGGATCATGACCTGAGCCGATATCAAGAATCAGACACTCCATAGACCTCCATCCAGGTGCCCCTAAGCACTCCCCCCATATTTTACCAGAGATGTGTTCATTACAATGTGCTTACTATGTGCCAGGCACCGTTCTGAGAGGTGTCTGTGTGTTAACTCTTTAAGCATTAAAACAACGCGATGAGAATGACACCACGAATCATCCACACTTAGAAATGAGGAACTGATACATACAGAGGCCAGTTCACTCAGCTTGTGAGTGGCAACGCTGGAGATTCAAATCCAGGTATTCTAGCTCCTGAGTCCACATTTTTAACCACTGTGTTTTGCTGCCTCTCAGTTTGAAAGTGAGAGTCTTATCAGTTGGTATGCTTTCGTTTGCAAGAAATGGAAACTAATTTTCGGTATCTTAACAATATGATGTCGTATTAGAAAGTTGTCAGAATTGGCAGAAGCAGGCTGGAGTGACAAACAAGAACGGAGGTCCCTCGAGTGGGCCAAGGAGAAGGAAGCACAGGACGGTCTGTAGCAAAGTCTGGCCAGGACATTCCCGTTGTCACTACTGCTGCATCTCTGCTAATTTCAGGAAAGAACTGACACCTTTCCATCATCATATTGCCACTCACTCAAATGTCACATTCCAGGAGAGAAGCCTCTGATCTCCTGAGCTTGTTCATTTGCTGATGCCGTGGCTGCCCAGGAATGGACAGAAGGAGGACTGGGTCTTTGTGGCTTCGCTAGTGGGAGACAGGTGGAGCCCAGCCTCACAATGAGACTAAATACAATAAGGGGATCTCGCAAAATAGTAAAGAAGTTACTTGGCAGACATCAACATGCTAAGTGTACGTCATAACTTGTAAAGATCTCAAAGGATCGGGAGCTGCAGACCCCTTTGTGTCTGGGTATACAAGAAAGCAAGGAATACATCTGGCTCAGTCTTCCCACCCTCCAAATCTTCCCCAATTACATTATATAGTTGAATAGACTTAAGTAAAAAGAGGAAAATCAACTATCCCCCGCCCCCTCCCTGAAACACAGCAGGCCAGATGCAAATTCTAGGCTCAGTCCATTTAACGTGGCTATTTTTTTCCAATGACTTTGCAAACCGAGGACACACCCTAGACTATTCTAAGTTTAGAGCTCCTTCTCGCCTCCCTCTGTGGTGATGGTTACCCACAGGCCCAATAGTCCCAGCCCAAGTCCAAAACCACCAAACTCAGCCCATCTGGATTTCAGATAAAATCTGATACGCTAGAGTCAGCAACTGGCTCTTCAGAAGTTCTGGGCTGACCAAGATGTCAAAACAGGCCAAGTGCCCAGATTCCTTACACTCTCTTGGCTCCATTCCAATCAACGTGGACACACCACCAACTCAGGCGAGGCTGTCAGCAGCTGAAATAGAAAATTAACTGAGAACGTTCTGGTCTAATTTCTTTCTGCCATGGCCTTAGACAGTTCTTGCTCCGTGCCTTGTGTCTCCTCATAGCTCTGGCCCGGTTATCCTCCGAACTGAAATCAATGCCAGTGCCTGTAGGAGAAGCTTTGCCTCTACGGAGCTGATAAAAGAGCTCTGCGTGTCGCATCTGCAATCTGCCTTTCTAGTGCCCAGCTATGGATGTGAGCGTGGGGCTCCTAAAACCTAGATGGGCTGGTGACACTAAGGGACAGAGTTCTTTACTCACGATACTGGTAAATGGTCACTAGATCAGGTCTCTGAATGCACGGTCAAGGTAAACAAACAGAACTGACCATTGCTGAGACAGGGATGAAGATATGAATGGAATAGAGCTTTATATACATCAGAGGGGACACTGCAACTGTAAACTGGTGCAATCAAAAACCAGAAAGAGGAAACTAGGAAATCTGTATGATTATTATTAACTTAAAAAAAACAATGAACCAGTTAATAATAAACAGAGTTCCTCTGGACCTGGAAGACCACTAATCTGCTTTTCATCTATAGATAAGTTTTTCCTGTTCTTTTATATCATTTTGTATCTGACTCTTTTTTTTTCCTTTGGCTTGGCATATCTTTGAGATTATCTATATAGCTGTGTCTATAAGAAGCTTGTTTCTTTTTATTGCTGAGCAGTACCCCATTGTGTGTGTGTGTGTGTGTGTGTGTGTATCCTATAATATACTATATACTATAATAATTTACCTATCCATAGGCTCTTAGGTTATTTTTCACCTTTTGCTATTATGAGTAAAATGGCTATAAACATTCATGTACAAACTTTCTTGTGGATATACGTTTTCATTTCTCTTATATATATAAATACTCAGCAGTGCATCGCATTTACTGAGTTTACTGTGTGTCAGGAATTAGATTAGTTGCTTTCCCATAAACCATCCCATCTAATGCTCTCCAGCTGCTCAAGGCGAGGGCTCGCGCCAGGACCCCACCTGGTGACACTCAGCGGGTCCTCTCCAACCACACTTCCTCTGCCTTCTTCTTCTCCAACAACACGTGAACCCCAGACTCCGTGGCCTGCCCTAGCCCTGCTCCAGCAAAAAGAGCCACTTTGACATTGGCTTATCCCAGGGCAGGAGTGGAAACCGAGGAACACAGGGCACTGCCTGGGAGCACAGAGGTGTGCAGGCGACGTGCCCAGCGCAATTAGAGGCAGATTAAGACGGAAACAGTGTGGGGGCCAGGCGTGATGTGTTTTCGCGGTCTTGTCTGGGATTAGTCGTAATATATCTGCTGGCGTGATGGACACATCTGCTTTCGTTTATTCTGAGCCCTGTCAAGCTCACAGGCCTGGATTAGAGGAAAATCACACTGAGTGAACATTGCTAATTTAGCTCCTTTCCCCCCCTCTCTTTTTCGTCCTCATCTTCAAATTTTAATGCGAGTGTGGCAAGAAGCCATTCCCTTCCTACATGATGATCTGGGAAAGGCGCCTCTAATTCCTACATCCTGAAGAGGAAGGGAGATGCGGAAGCCTGAGCCAGGGGATGTGGAAGCCTGAGCTGGGAGATGAGGCCTGGGTGGTCAGGGTAGGTTGGGAAGGGAAGAAGGGGAGCAAAGAGAGATAAAGGGTGTGGGAGGGAGTAAAGGAAATGTGAATTTCCAAGGTGCTTCCTAGGATGTATAGATCCGGAACATTTCCCCATTAAATAACAAGCAGCCATCTCCTCCAACAGCAAAGTAGAAAACTACCTGTATAAATAGTTAGTTCTTGGTCTTCTACCTCCCAGAGGGTCAGGCATTCCCTGTGCCCTGTGTGCCCCCCCTGGCCTACCAGCTTCCTCAGCCTCCTCACTGCTGGACCACTTCCTGGCCAAGAGCACATGGAGGCAGTGGGGGACTCAGCACAGAGGTCCCTTCAGGACACCACCTCATGTCTGATGCCAGGTTCTCAGCAAGTTCCTTTGCCGTATTTCACGCCCAGCACATTCCTTTAGCTTAGTGTCTGGTTACCTCAGTCATTGCTTGCTGACTGCTCAAGTTCCACTTCTCGATTCTGAGGCAAAGGGCTCCCTTCGCAGCCTCTGGAATCCCATCTTGGAGATTGTTTTTCCCTGGTTTCAGCCAGAGCCTATTTATCAAAGTCATGTCTTCAGGCACTGTTTGTTGGTCTAGATATGATCTTGAGATCTCCCCTGTCTCCACTGTAGTTAGGCTTTTCTCGATAATACCCTCCTTTCTGCTGTCCTCGGGCACTTAACAGTTTGCTTCCTTTATGCTGCCAGTTTCTCTCCAGTTTCTTATATTTTTCTCAACTTCCTTTTCCTTTTAATGGTATTCAAGACAGCACCATCTTTGTTAACCCAGAAAAAAACAGTGCAGAGAACACATTTCTTCCTTTTTTGTTTTTTAAACGTTGTAGCCAGAGGTAGACATAATAATTAAGGTCTAGGAGTAAATGTTGGGATGCCGGATGAAAGGATTAAGGGATGAACGATCTCAAAAAGAGAAATAAAAGCAAACCGAAAATTAGCATGGTGATTTGGGACAAAGGGAGTAGGTGGTAGGGATTAGGCCAAGGTCAGGAGCACCAGCAGAGAGAACAGAGCCCAAAGCAGAACGTTGATGGGGGAGGGGTGCCCGGAAGGCAGGCCTGGAGTCCTAAAGACAGTGGCCAAGGGATTAAATCTCTCTTACCCTCTCCAGGGCTTGGGATGCCCACAGCCTCAGGTGGCTGTTCCGCCTTCTCCCCATGCCGATATAGCAGGACGGGGCCACACAGTGGGGCAGACCCTTGGACTACCCCTTCGCTCCATCTCCAGAAAAATAAAAGGTACTTGGAAGGTGAATCAAATTCACCTTCAGAACCAGTAGAATTTGGCTAATATGATTTCAAGCTCCCGCTCCCCCTGCCCCCAGAGCTCTCCACCTTCTTGCTGATGTCTCAAATTCTTTTAACAAGGGAAAAAGTCTTTCACGCCACAATTAGGGATAAAAGACATAAAATGCAAACGGCTCGCTGAGCTCCAGTCGGAGAATAATCAATCAGTCCTTGGAATATAAATTACTAATATCAGATTCTTTCCTGGTATGATACAGGGAAGGGGGTTAAAAGAGCAGATTATATTGACACCTGAAATGGGGGTTGCCAAGGAGATGGGAGACAAGGAGGGAACAATCCCTTCCAGGTATACAACACCTTAAGGTTTGAAGTGTGTGTGTGTGTGTGTGTGTGTGTGTGTGTGTGTGTGTGTACACTTTGTATCATTTACTCTTCACAACTCTGGGAGATAGGCATTTGTATTCTTATTATCCTGCATAAAAGGAAACTGAGGCTCAGACATTCCTAGGGCCACTGGCTGCTAAGCTCTAGATCTTTAGTTTATACAGAACTTCAATGATGGGGAAACATTCTGATAAACCTGTCACCATTTGAAAATATAAATTGCAAATGCGTTTAAAACACCGAGCTTACTGAACATGATGGCCCAGACAAGCCCACCTTGAAGGTGCTTAGCACCCTCACGTCAGCCTACAGTTAGGCAGAATCACTGAACAGGAAGCCTAGTTTATAATGAAGTGTCCAATAGCTCATGTATTCGGTTAGCTGTGGTACTGAAACTGACAAACAGCATGGATGTCTGGGTGCAGAATGATTGTCAGCGGGTCTGTCCTTGACCCTCCTGACCGTGTGGCTTACTGGCACTGCCCAGATCATACAGAAGATAAATGTCATATATCCTGAGTCTGGGAAAATAAATGTCATATATCCTGAGTCTGGGAAAAGATCACCATTTAAAATTTGAAGTTTGGCTTCTACCAAATTCATATTGATTTCACACCACTGTATGATTTCGCACCAACTCTTCTTGAGTTGGAGACCTAAGGTTCTGACTGCAAGCCCAGCGATTTGTAAAATACACCAAAAGCTACAGAAAGAAACTGGCAACCAAGGAATTCTCCTGCAGACTTTTACAATGTTGCCTTGGCTGAGACTTGTTTACTTTCTTTTTTTCTTTTTTTCCCCAAATCCAACAATATTTTTTAAATATAATTTATTGTCAAACTGGCTTACGTACAACACCCAATGCTCATCCTAACAAGTGCCCTCCTCAATGGCCATCACCCGTTTCCCCCTCTCCCCCACCGCCCCATCCACGCTCAGTTTGTCCTCTGCATTTAAGAATCTCTTGTGGTTTGCCTCCTTCCCTCTTTGTTTGTAACTATTTTTTCCCCTACCCTTTCCCCACGGACTTCTGTTATATTTCTCAAGATCCACATATGAGTGAAAACATAGGATATCTGTCCTTCTCTGACTTATTTCACTCAGCATAATACCTTCCAGTTCCATCCACGTTGTTGCGAATGACAGGATTTCATTCTTTCTCATTGCCATGTAGTATTCCATTGTATAGATAAACCACATCTTCTTTATCCATTCATAAGCTGATGGACATTTAGGTTTTTTCCATAATTTGGCTATTGTTCAAAGAGATGCTATAAACATTGGGGTACATGTGGCCCTGTGCATCAGCACTCCTCTGTCCCTTGGGTAAATAGCAGTGCTATTGCTGGATCATAGGGTAGTTCTATTTTTAATTTTTTGAGGGACTTTCAGACAGAGGAGGACACAAGCATTTGTGGATACAGTAATTTTAGTATGGAGCGGCATAGGCAGGCAGCCGGCTTTGCATGATTTATGAAGACTTAAAAAAAAAAAAGAGGTTGGGTATTGACTTTAAACAGAAGCTTCATTTCCTGGACTATTGCTATTTGAAGTATACCCCCTGCCCCCATTTTTGTTAATGAATCCTTTCCTCACAAAACCCCTTTAACGTTTTCTTCCCAATCTATGTAGGTAGTCCAGGGCTTAAACCATTTCTAGTTTAGTATGTATATTTGTGTTTATTTTTCTTTAAATTGTTTTTTTACAAATAGTTTATTATCAAATTAGTTTCCACATAACACCCAGTGCTCATCCCCACGAGTGCCCTCTTTAAATTTTTTAAATTGGAGTCTAACACTTATAAAGAAATATATACAAAACATGTAACTATAGCTCCATAAATTTTCCTAAAACAAACCCCTATGAAGCCATCACCCAGACTGAGAGGTAAAGGTCTCTCGCACTCCAAAAGCCGCCTTCCCACCTCCTCCACTTCCTCCTCCTCCTCATTACCCTTTCTGTCTTCTCCAAAGATTACCCTGGTCCTGGCTTCTTTTCTGTTTTTTACATTTTTAAAAATGTTTTTATTTATTTCTGAGAGAGAAAGAGACAGTGCGAGCAGGAGAGGGTCAGAGAGAGAGACACACACAGAATCTGAAGCAACCTCCAGGCTCTGAGCTAGCTGTCAGCACAGAGCCTGACATGGGGCTCGAACTCACAAACTGTGAGATCGTGACCTGAGCCGAAGTCAGACACTTAACCGACTAAGCCACCCAGGCACCCCACCCTGGTCCTGGCTTCTAAGATTATTGATTAGTATTGCTTATTTTTGGACTTCATATAAATGGGATCATACTATATATTATTCTGTGCTTGACTTATTATTTTCTAATGGATTTATTTTTGAGAGAGAGACAGAGAGCACACGAGAGAGAGAGGGCAGAGAGAGGGGGGAACAGAGAATCTGAAGCAGGCTCTGCATTGACAGCAGTGAGCCCGATGTGGGGCTTGCACTCACAAACTGTGAGATCATGACATGAGCCAAAGTTGGACGCCTAACTGACTGTGTTAGGTTTATTTTGATCAATATTATATATGCGACACTCATCCATATTATTGCAAGCAACTGTCATTTGTTTGTTTTTAGTGCTGTAGAGCGTAACATTGTACAAATACACAAATTCATTTATCTAGTAGTCTACTTTGGGGGGGCATTTGCATTGCTTCTAGTTTGGGGGTGTTATGAATAATGTCACTATAAGTAATAATGTCACTATAAAATAATGTAACTATAACATGTCTTGCGCATGTACTTTGATGCATAAGTGTATATTTCTGCTGGGTCTATACCTGAGCTTAAAGCCGCTATGTCATAGAGTTAAGTTTAGGAGATAATACAAAGCTGTTTTCTAACTAATTCTACTGATGTGTAATCTCCTCAAAAATGTATCAATATTCTAGTTGCTGGACATCCTTGCCAGCAAATGTTGACTTGCTATTGACTATCTTTGTAATTTTAATTATTCTCGTGGGTATGTAGTAGTATTTCATTGAGGTTCTAGTCTTTATTTCCTCAGTTACTAATAAGGTTGACCATTTTCATATGTCAACGGGCCATTTTTTATTAAGCACCTTTCTCACCTATTTTTCTGTTGGATTGTCTGTTTTTTTTTTTTATTGACTTGTATAAGGTTTTTTAAAAAATATATATTTTGGATTGAGTCATTTGTCAGTTTATGTGGATTACAAATAACGGTTCTGGCTTTGCGCCTTTTTCCTCTTAATGGATCTTTTGAACAGAAGTTCCTAATTTTATGTAGTCCATCTTATCAGGTTTTTCTTTCATGGTTAGTGTTTTTGTGTCCTCTTAAAGAACTCCTTTTTCCCTCCGAGTTCATAGAGATTGTCGTATGGGAGCTGTGTGGTATTACCTTTCACTTTTAAATACACAAACCACCTCACATTGATTTTTGTATATGTTCTGGTGTAAAGGTCAAGTTTTATTGTGTTCCGTATGCATATGCAAACTCTCCAACACCATCGTAGAAAAGATGGCCCTGTCTCCACTATCTTGCAATGTCAGACCCAATGTCCCTTTGGATGGTATTTTCTGGATTCTCTTCTGCTTCATTGGTCTATTCGACTACTTTTGAGCTAATATCACACTGCCTTAACTATTGTAGCTTAATGATATGTCCTTCTACCTTTTTGTTCTTTGTTAACAATGTCAGCGTCTTGACCTTTTGCATTGCCATATAAATTTTGAATAAGATTTTCAATTTTGAAAGGGAAAAAAGGAAGAAGGGAAAGTTCATTGACATTTTGATTGGGATTGTATCGAATATAGAGCTAAACTGGAGATAATTAATATCTTTGCAATATTTAGTTTTTAGTCCTTAAAAATTATCTATAGATAGGTAGATAGATAGACAGATAGATAGATAGATAGTGTCTCATATATATGCGGCATATATATAATTGCATATATTATTAAAAAGATCAAAATTCATTGGGACATATTTATAATGTATATACATAATGCATATAATTGCATACATATATTGCATATATTATTAAAAATATCTAAATTCATTGGGACGTAGATACATATCCATTCATATACATGAATATATAATAAAAATATATACTCTCTCTATCTATATATGAATTTAGATTTTTTTCAATAATATTATACAGAATATTTTTCTGTTTGTTTGCTTTTGTTTCTGTCTTGGTGTATGTGCAGAAGCCTTTCATATCCTTCATTAGATTTATTCCTAAGTATTTTATATTTGCTGATGTTATTATGAATGTATTATAATTATCTAAAGAATAATTCATATTCTAACTCTTTGTTGATATTATGCAAACCTACTTGATTTTTGTATTTTGACCTTGTATCCATCAGCCTTGCTGAGCATTTTAAAATTCTGATTACATATATGTATATTCTTTTGGATTTTCTTTAGACACAATAATATATGCAAATGTTGACAATTTTAGTTATCTCATTATAGTTGTTACCCTTTTTTTATTGCACTGGCTAGAATTTGTAGAACAACTTTGAACAGAAGATACATCCCTGTCTTCTTTGCCTCTTCAAAGGCTTCAAAGGGAAAGCTTCAATATTCCCCATTAAGAATGACGTTTGCAGACCCATCAAGGCAGAGAACAAACTGATGAGTGCTGGGCGGGGGGCGGCGGATGGGCAAATAGGTGAAGGGGAGAGGGAGGTACAGGCTTCCAGTTATGGAATGAATAAGCCACAAAAGATATAGCATAGGGAATATAGTCAATGACATAGTAATAACATTGTGAAAAAATGATGTTTTGTGTTTTTTACAGTTACATTTCTCATAAAATAATTCTCTTGTATTTCCATTTTGCTCAGGACTTTTATCATCAATAGATAATGGATTTTATTAATTGTTATTCCTACTTATACTGAGAGGATCATATTAAATTTCTTCTTTATTCTATTAATATCGTTGACTAAGTTGTTTTCAAATATTAAGCCAACCTGGCATTTTTGTAAGAAATGTTTCTCACTCTTAATGGTCTCCAAAACATATTCCTGAATTCTGCTTGAAAATATTATGCTGAGGATGATATTATGTTAAGATTTTTGTTTCTAGATTTGTGAGTGAGATTGATTTAGACTTTTCGCTTCTTGCAATATCTTTGTTGGCTTTTAGTGTCACTGTTTGCTAACCTCTTAAGTGAACTGGAGAATATTTCTTCTTTTTAAAATCTCTGGAAAGGGTGCCTCAGAGCTTAGTCGATTTCTGCTCAGGTCATGATCTGAATTCATGAGTTCAAGCCCCTCATTGGGCCCTGTGCTGACAGTGCGGAGCCGGCTTGGGGTTTTCTCTCTTCCCTCTCTCTCTCTCTGCCCCTATTCTGTCTGCTCTCTCTCTCTCAAAAATAAATAAATAAACTTAAAAAAATTGTTTTAAATAAACTCTCTGAAAAAGTTTTTGTAAAATTGCTACTATCGCTTTCTTAAATTTAGCAGATTTTACTACAGAAACCGTCCAGACCTGAAGCATGTGTGTGTGTGTGTGTGTGTGTGTGTGTGTGAGCATTTTTAACAACAGATTTGATTTCTCCATCTATTTCTATTTTCTCTTTCTCCTGTGTTAGTTTTAGTAAGTTGTGTTTTGTTGGAAACCTGTATTGGTAGAAGGATGTTTATAAGAGCTTCGTGTCCCAATGGTTCTTCTGCAGTAATATCGCCTCTTCATTCCAAATATCAAATACTTGTTCTTGTACTTGGTCAAAAGAAGTGGATTCTCTCAGCTCCTGGGGCTTAGTGGATGTAGAAATGCTGGTGCAGATTCCTCCAACTGCATTACAATTCCCAGCACCTGATTCTACCCTTCTACCCATCACCTTTAGACACTAGCTCCAGCTAAGAAAGGCAGAGGGAGTCCCCCTCAGTACTCAACCCCGTCACCAACGCCTCATTTCTGCAACTGTTGCCAGGCTGATTTTTAGGCTGAAGTTTTACACTTGAACTTTTTATTTCAGTTTAATATACTTACGCCAAAGAGTACCTACCATACATCTCAATGAATTCTCAGAAGCACGAGTGCATAATCAGCAGGCATATTAAAAAACAAAACGTGGTTAGTCCTTCCCTGGCCGCAGTCCTCAGGTCTCCTTTTAGTTATAGTTAGAAGGGAAACCACTATGCAGACTTCAAAGAGCATAGGCTGATTTTGTTTCATAGAAAAACCTGTCTTTTTTCATTCAAAATTACATCCTTGAGAATCATTCCTGTCATTGCATGAGGCAGTAGAATTCTCATTCTCGGGGCTCTATAATAATGCATTATGTTCATGTACCATCATTTATTTACGTATTTTACTACTGATGGGCCTTGGGATTCTTTCCAGATTGGTAGGATCACAAACAGGTCTACTGTGAACACTCCTGTGCATATCTTTTGGCGAACATATGCATGCATCTCTCTTGGGTTTATACTTAGAGGTGGAATTGCTAAGTCATATGGTTTGCGTGTGCTCCACAGCGGTGTAAATAACATACTGCCAAACAGTTTTACGGAGTGATGCTAGGAATCCATTCTTTACTAGCACTGTAGGAGACTTAGTTACATTTGTTCTAGATGTATCCATGCCAACACATGAAGCTTCCATTTTTTTTAATTGTACCGTTTGGCTGTGTGCGTCATGGCATTACATTGTGATTTTCAGTGGAACTTTCCAAATGTCTAATGAAGTTGGGCATCTTTTCGTATGTTTAGGGGCTACGTGGATATCATCTTTTGTTTTTATTCATATCTTTTGCTCATTTTTTTATTGGGCCAGTATTTATTTTTTATCATTATAAAAATAGCGTATGTTCATGAGAGAAGATTTGGAAAACACAGAAGAGCTAAAAAGCAAAATAAAATGAATCACCTGTGATTCCATTAATATTTAAATAAACAGTTATCATTCTACTGCTTTATAACATGTAATATGGTGGCTGGAACTGTAAGGTGGTTATAAGATAGTAGAGTAGTGATGCTTGTATTGTTCAAAACAATCACAGTGGCCCCCATTTTATGGAGGGGTCTCCAAAGCATACACATTGGAAATAAAGGGAGGTCTTTTTAAAAATGTCAACCTTCAGGGGAGTTGAGGTTATAGGTCCCTTGATCTCATGCCTGATCAGAGTTGCCTCACGAGCCGGTCACAGGCTCAAGCCCATTCCTGGCCTCTCTGTGATGTGAGGAATGCACAGTCGGGGATCATTTGTGCCCATTTTGCCCCCTCTCTGGGTTCACGGCATCCCCGCTCTCCCTTTGTCCTGAGCAAGACACCAAGTCAACTCCTACTTCTTATTTCACAAAACCAAATTTTTACCAGATCAAAACCTCTCTTTCTCCACTGCCGGTACCCTCCTTTGAGCCTTATCTGTCTTCTGAATTATTTCCATTTCCACCCTACTTACTCCCCACCTCCCACCTCAGTCCAGGACATTCTTTATACCGTAGGCAGCTGTGCTAAACCACAAGTCTGTGTCACCCCCTTGCTTATAAGGGGCTTCTCTGTGCCCCCCCGAAGCCAACTCTTTCATGTCATTTATGTGGGTGTCCTTGATCTTCCTTCCTTCTTGCCTCACCTCCTGCCATTGACAGATGATAGACTTCTGTGCCTCGAGCCTTTGTTCGAAGTCTCTCTGCTGGCAATGCCCTTACCTGGCTTCTCTGCTTGGCAAAATCCTGTGCACATTTTCAAGGCCTGGGTCAAGTGCCATCCTGAGCTCCTAGACAGGATTAATCTGCTCTCTCCCAGCTGGCTGTACAGACCCCTCAGCTCACTGAGTTACTACTGTCCCTTCGTCACCCGAGCCACACAATGCATTCTTCACATCTTTGCTTTTCAATGTTTATTTATTATTTTTGAGAGAAAGAGTGATAGAGAGTGAGTAGAGGAGGGGCAGAAGCAGAGGGAGAGAGGGAATCCCCAGCAGGGACAGCGTGACATGGGGCTCGAACCCACAACTTATGAGGCGATGACCTGAGCCAACATCGAGTCAGCCGCTTAACCGACCAAGCCATCCAGGTGCTCTGCATTCCTCAAATCTTTATCTTTTGCATCCTGGGCACTTGGCACAAGATGTGGGATACAATAGGTGCTTAATAAACACTGAACTAATGCTTAAGGGAATTAATAAAGGGTAGGAAGAAAAGGGACTAACATCTGTTAAGAACTTGCCTTGAACCAGACACCTTACCAATGCTCTCTCTTTTAAATTTCCTCGTGGTCCCATGACTTAGGTTGTGTTATTCCCATTTTTTACGAAGAAAGAGATTAAGACAAAGAGGAATTTAATAATGTGTGCAAGGTTACACAGCCATCAATGGCAGAGCCAGGATTTAACTCTGTGTCTGGAAACAAAGCTGGTGGCCTCGCCTTAAACAAATTGTTGCGATCGTGATGATGGTAATGGTAATGCCATGACTGTACTAACAAAATGGTCACAGCCCTTTCTATGAGGGTGTCGCGGTTGCTTCCCCAAGCTTCTTCCGTTCCTTATTGTTCCAGAACTGTCCTCCAGCCCTAACTGATGAAGAAAATGTGGTTTGTGGATTGCAGTGCCTTGCCTAAGGTCACCGACTTAGTGAGCTGCAGAGCTGACTCTTAAACCCGGGTCTTCGAGCTCTACGTCCAGCGGGGATGGGGGTGGGGGGCGGCCAGGGGGACAGAATCCCAAAGGAAGAAGTGCTTTGAAATAATACGCTGGCCGCTCACTCTGGCAAACCTCCTTTCCGCTCCCCGTGCAAGTCTGCTTGGAGCAGCTTCTAGGATGTGGAAGGAAATCACGGGTTGAAGCTTTCCACCATTTCTGGGAGATGGAGAATTCTTTGCAGGAGAGAGAGCCGTTGTCTGCCTTGGCAAGAAAAAAAAAATTTTTTTTTAAATGAAAGAACCAGAGACCAGTATATATAAACATTTTGCAAAGCTCCGTGGAGGCCGGACCAGTCCAGCAACCACAAAGAGCTCTCCTGGGCTGCTGCCCTGAGTGAGCCACCCCCCGGGTAACCCCCGGTGGGTACTGCCCACCAGGCCTGCCTAGGGAATCTCCCATCTCCGCGAAGAAAAGGATAAAACAACACAAATTCTCTAGGAGCCTCATTATTCAAACAGTTCCAGAAGCGGTGAGAGGACAGCGGTGACTTTGGGAGAAGCACAATCTTATCTCCAGGGTGAATAGGACCATTTGTTGTTTATGTCCAGGAAAGCAGGGCAGCGCAGAAAGCGCCGGAGAACTCAGACGAGAAGGACGCCAAAAGCCAGCAGCTGATCTAAAAATCCTCTGCAGAGACAATGGCTTCTCCCGGGATGAGCTGCAGCCCCTTCCGAAAACAAAAGCTTGCGAGGAGGAAATTGGTCTTTTGTGGTTCTGGTGAGAAGCAACCCAGATAAAGGCAGCCTGGCCTGACCCTCTCCCTTCAAGCAGAGGAGACGCGGACTTGCAGGGGAGTGGGAGCCGTTTGGCTTTCCGAAACTTCCGTCTGATCTTCCAGCGCCCAGCACGCTCTGCGGAGACCCCACTCCGAGGCCCCAGGACGGCCTGGTGACCTGCCTCTCTGTCCCCTTGCAGGGTCCGTCTGCAGCCTGCGGTCTGTCCCTGTCTTGTTCCGGCCAAAACCCCAGCCTGCTGCTGGGCCCGGAGGCCTCTGAAGTTTTCCTGAGGGCTTTCGAGCTCAGGCTAAAAATAAAAGCTGGTCTGGGACTTTGAAGCGAGCCCAAGCCATGGCCTCACTTGACCTGGTGTGGCCGTGTCGGCCTGCGGGCCAGCAGCTGCCTCTCCTGCTCCGTCACCAGGGCCCCCTGGCTGGCGTGGCTCCCCGGGACCTGAGACCGGGGAGCAATCTGAGCTGACTTTGCTGAGTTATTTTTTTTTACCACAGTTGGCACATTTGCATTCGGGTGGGACCCGAGAGGGGTAGTTCGGTCACAAGACGCTCCTAGGGAACTTGTCTCGAGCATTGGGTTCCGTGGTCAAGGGCGTTGTTTGGATTTAAATTGCAGGTTTCATGCGGGTGGGCTGGGGGGAGCGGTGATGGAGGTGGCGGGGGGTACAGGGTACCAGGGCCTCTCCCAGCCGCCCCTCTGCAGCTGCTGCTCCTAGGGAACACACCATCGGCAGGGAGGAGAGACCACACCCAGGAGCAGAAGGGAATTAATTCTCCCCGCAGCCTGGGGGAGGGGTAGAAAAGATCGGGCTTGATCCAAGGCATGGTACGGAAGGGCTCTGGCCCTTGCAGCATGAGATGGTCTGTGATGACCTAGGGAGCTGCTGAAGTCCCTGTGTGTGCTGGCAATGGAGGAAGAGCCCACGGCAGGGGCTGCCACTGGGCACGCCCGGTGGGCATCTGCACCAGCAGCCGGGCAGCCCCCGGACTTCGGCTGTCAAGGCTGGTTAACAATAACCAACACATGTCTTATTCTTTGGAGCTAACCAAGTGCCTCCACGTGTCTTTTTACTTTTAAGTTTATTTATTTATTTTGAGACAGACAAAGAGAGCATGAGCGTGGGAGAGGCAGAGAGAGAGACAGAGAGAGAGAGAGAGGGAGAGAGAGAGAGAATCCCAAGCAGGCTCTGCTCTGCTAGCACAGAGTCCCACACGGGGCTCGAACCCATGAAACTGTGAGATCATGACCTGAGCTGAAACCAAGAGTCGGACGCTTAACTGACTGAGCCCCCCAGGCGCCCCCCCCACATGTCATAGCTTATATAGTTCTTCCAATAAGAAAGTGCGATCGGTAATATTAATAAAAGCCGTCTCTTACTGAGTGCCTGCTGTGTGCCAGGCACAGTGCTTAGTGCTTGACGACAACAAGAATTTGTAGCCTGCAGGTCTACAGACCCCGAACCGAGGTCTCCATGAAGTGTTGAAATTCCGGAAACATTTTACGCTGATGCACGACTGAGCTTTCTTCCGGAGCAAAAGGCCATGACTTTCACCGAGTTCTTAAAGGCATTTAGGAACTATAAAATGTGTGGAACCTCTACTTTAGAAGTAAAATTTCAGGTTCTATATTGGTTTCACGCCAGGGTCATTCCCCACGGTGGCGGGGTTGATACATTACCGCTACTCTCACATTGCACTTCGCAAATGCCTTCATTGGAACAATCATAAAATTCTCTTGTATTTTCAAGGGCTCTTTTTGAATCCCCCTCGCCCCCATCCCTCACTGGACTGTAAACCCTTTGAGGGCAGGTACTGTGTCTCGTTCACAATCTTATCTCTGGCCCCTGAGTTTGATGCTTACTAGATGCTCAATAAAATTGTTTTCGCACAAATAAATGAACTAATATAAAGTGTCCTTATAGTAAAAAATTGATCCTGTTTAAGTATGTGAATGTGTGCGTGTCTATGAGAGAGAGAGAGAGGCAGCAGGCGGGCGCTCTCTCAGATGCGCTGGTGGAGGGTGTGTGAATGGAGACACTGGGGGCTGGTGTGCAGGAAGGCAGAGGCAGGCTGAGTGCCGGGCACAGAGCCGATGGGAACCATGTTCTCCCATCCTGGTGATGCTCGGATTTGGCCGTGGACCGAACATCTCCTGCGTGCCTCTCCCTGCCGGCACCCGGTGCCTCCACTTTCCATGGCATCTATTAATGATAAAAGTCCCCGTGGTTTATAATTACCAGTTTGACAAGTTCAGGAGTTCTCTGTTAATTATTATAATTAGCTTTCACTCAGCGAGGCTTCGGGAGTTTAACGACAATATTAACAACAGGAGGACGACGATCAGGAATTGACTACAAAGAATTGATGGGAAAGACTTCCTTCTGCTGTCAGGGAAACTTATTAATGAAGCCCAAACCCGCACAGCAGCTCCCCTCTGTCTGCCTCAAGTGGGCGACTGGGTCTAATCCTGCCTTGGGGAATTGCAACCGACGGTTTACAATTGTTTGTAAACCCCGAGTTTAGAATCCACCGGAGAAGAAGCAGCCACTGAAGTGACAGCTGTCGGCGGCGCCTTGACCGGAAACGGAGCGCAGCAGCGGCCAGGAGGAGAGCGTGAACCGAAGCCACCGGCGGGCGGTGGGCCCGGCCCTGGCCGGTGGGGAGTGCGGACACGCACACGGAATCGGAGGCAGACAGAGGCAGGGGAGGGGGGGCACGCAGTCACCGTGGGCCGCCAGCCTGTCCTGAAATTGTGAGGCAGATGGTCATTTTTTGTGCCCGTCTCTCAACCCTGTCCATTCCCACAGTTGTTTCCCGAGTTACGGCTCTCAGCTGGCCTTGACCGGGCTCTTGGCCTCCTCTCCGTGTTCCAACAGCCCTCCAGACCTGCCAGATGACTCTCCCTGAAGGACGGCCCTGATGACTGCACCCCCATCTCTAAAGCCTTTGATGGCTCCCAGTGGCTCACCACGTACAGTCCAGAGTCCTCATTCTGGCACCAGGATTGCTCAGCGCGGACTCAACTGGTTTTTCCAGCACTGTTTTCTACTAGCCGCGTCTCTGGCTCCTGCCTCTATCAACAGCCACGGAGCGCCCGCTCAGGATCAGACAGCGTTTCGGGTGCCAAAGCTTCTGCAGCAAGACAGATGAGTCCCTGCCCTCAGGCGGTTTTAATTCTGGCAGGGAACTCGGGAAAGAAGCTCATAAACTAATAAATAATAACATCCAAGGGGATGAGGCGTCCCTCATCATCACCATAACCAAGAACGGGCTAAGGGCATAGGGCATGAGGGAAGGCCTTTCCAGGAGGTGGCCTATGTGATGGGAGCTGGTCTCCTGAAGAGCGTTCTCACCAGAGGAACAGCAGGTGCAGAGTCCCTAGGCAGGGACGGCTCGACACCAGTGAGCACACAAGGCAGACCACAGGCTGGGGACGTGTGCACGGGCAGACGGACTGTTGGCCGAGAGGCTGGCAGATACGGATCTGCAGACCCTGGTGAGCCCAGGAAGGTATTTGTCTTTTATTCCAGACGTGGTCAGAAGCCCTCTGGGGGGCTTAAGCAGGATTCTTCTCCTTTGGGTGCGCTGGGCTCCTGCTGAGAACCCCAACGTCTGTTGTCTTCTGCCAGACAGCTTTTCCAGCAGGCACCGAGCCTCTTGATCTTGCGAGAATAACGTCAAGCTCATTTTCCTTTGACAGACCCTCAGCTCTCATTTGTGCCATCAGGTGTGAGTGGATGATCTTGGCTGGGCTCACCTGGCTCACTGGGACTCCCGACTTCAGATTGAACTTCAAGGCTGCTCCACATGTCTTCATTCTGGAGCCGCCCGAAGGACAAGTGCTTCCCAGGGCACACTCTTTTCACAGCGGGCCACAGAACGCAGAGGCGAGCCAACTCCGTAAAAGGGAAGTGAGACTCGGGCTCAATAATTCAACATGCCGCACTTCCATTACGTTTGCATGTTTGCAGACCTCTTGAAACCATTGTCTGAAGTGCCTCTTTCAGGGTGAATTCTAGGTACCCGTGGGGAGTACCCTGTGTCTCAGAAGAGGCATTTTATGTCCCTTAAAACTTGCCTTGGGCGGCCGCAGATGCACAAAGCAGTATCTGCTTGGCAGCCAAGTAGGAAGGGAGGAAACTAACATTTATTCAGCACCTATCATGGACCAGACATAACAATTGCTTTTTGGGAAAGTCACATCAACTTTAGTTTGAGCAGATGCTTTTCAGGGCTCCTGGGCAGCTCAGTTGGTTGAGCATCCACTCTGGCTCAAGTCATGATCTCACGGTCCATGGGTTCGAGCCCCGCGTCAGGCTCTGTACTGACAGCTTCGGATTCTGTGTCTCCCTCTCTCTCTGTCCCTCCCCTGCTCTCTCTCTCTCTCAACAATAAATAAACATTAAAAACAATTAAACAGATGCTTTTCAAACCCCCTCCCTGTCCCCCTCCAATGAACATCAAGGAATAAAAGAGGAAAGAAGCCACGGAGACAAAGTTAAGCAAACAAGTAGGATGGTGGAACAAAGAATGAGAGACGTCAACGATCCTTTGGAAAATGGGAAGCAGGCTGGGGTGACCACGAAGAGTCCAAACCTGAGTGTCTGTGGAGAGTTTGCCCCCATGGAGTGAGGGCAGACACGAAAGTCTCCAGGAGTTGGGAGCACCTGGGGGCACCGGGGTGTTCAGCGGCCTGGCTGTGAGCAGGAAGACTGGGTGGAAGTCTGGTATGGAGCACCTGGGCCCCCAGATCTTCTTTTCCATCCTGGGCAGCTTAACAACCGTGTATCCCTCAGCCTGGTGGGAGGCTTGCTTCCTGGAGACAGTGAGGGAAGATCTACATGGAGGGACATGCGGCCCAGGGAAGGGTGAAGGGAAGAAGATGCACTGGGCCAAAAGATGCCAAGTGAAAGTACATGCTACATTCTGAACTCCCCCAGCCATGGCCCCTCTCCACCGCTTTACCACGCCAGCCAGGTGTCCTCTACGTGGGAGAGAGGGTGTTCTCTGGAGAAGACCACCTCCAGAAGAAAGGCCCATGGATGCTGGCATTTGGGAATCCCCAAATACGTGGTGGGGCCCTGTCCTACAACAGCTGATAAGTCCTTACGCATCAAACACCTGACTGGGTTTTTGTGCCTCATTCTAAAGGATCACCAAGGATCACCCTGCATTTTTGGAGAAATCATGAAGATGGTGATTCTGAAACGAGCAGGGAAGAAAATTCTGAGGACAGGAAACAGGAGAGCAACATAGGGAGCAGAAGAAAAGCAAGAGGGAAAAAAAAATCCCTGTAAAAATCTGTGGAACAAGAAGAGAAGGTTCACATGCAAGAAACAAGGACAGGATGCTATTTTTTTTTTTTGAAAGGAACAATGAGATAATAAGAAAGAGCCCTTGAGAGTTAGAGCTACTGAGACCAAAACTACCTAACCAACTCAATCAATCAATCAGTCAATCAAAGTTTTGCCAAAAAGGGGGAGTGTCTCTCTTAGAAAGTGAAAGCAGAAGACAAAGGGAAGCAGCAAGCATGAGAAAGAACACACACATTAGAAGTGACTGTGTTTTACGGAGTCATTAGAATCGCTGTATAAGGAAGGTCTGATTTCCCTCTTTTACCGAAGACCAGCTGAGATTCTGAGGCTCTTAAGTAACCTCCCCAAGCATGATGAAATGGCAGAGCTAGGATCAAACCCATGTCTTATGCCTCCAAAGCCACGTGGCTTTTGCCCAGCTGTGCCCTGAGAAAAACAGACCCAGCAGAGTTTGGCCAGATGTGGGTGGGGGGTAGAGCTGGGAATGCAGCGCTCCTGGGGGGAGCAAGCATTTGAAGCGCAAAGTTGTCCGTTTATCAGCCTCCGTGGGGTGTTTTCATAACGTGGCGGTGGGACACTTCACCCACCCAGGCGGATGAAGGGGAGGTCAGGGCACCTCGTGCCGTCGAGGGAACATATCCAATAATAATCAGGACTTGGAGGGGCTGCTGGCTAAAAAAGGGTCTCAGCCCAGCTGCTGGGCATGGATAGAGGAAGGAGACTCATTTCCCAAGAGAGATGCAAAGAGAGACGGGAAAGTCGGGGCTTCAGGCAGGCAAACAAGCCCTGGAGGAGCAGATGTGAGGGGCCGTAGCCTCGCCGGGTTCCAGCAGACCTGCCTATGAGCTGCCCGTGACTCCCAACTGTCTTCTTTACCTTCTGGGCTGCTGTGGGTGGGGGTTCAAGTGCAACACATTGCATGTGTTGCATCACAATGCATCACAAGCATTTCATACTGCACAGGATGGTTCCGTGGAGACTGACGTGGCCATTAGTCAAGGCCCCCGGGCTTCTCCTCCGTGGAGGCGCCCACTCATCCCTCTCCCTCACTCACACTCCCTGGGTCTGGTCCACAGAGATGCTCTGAAGAAGCCCTTATGGCCACAGGCCTGGCCTTCTCTGTCCTGCCCCCCCCCCCCCCCCCCCCCCCCCCCCCCCTTAGTGCCTTATGCCTTTGGTAACAGGCAGCAACCTGCCCAGCTACAACCAAAAAAGAAAAGAAAAAAGAAGAAAAATAGAGAGCGCTTAAAAAACAATCCAAAAAACAAAAACCATATCTTGCACCTTTGGCTCAGAAATGGCATAGCCCGGGAGGTCTTAAGACACAGCGATTAACTGTCTCTGGAAGCCAGTGCACCTGGGAATACACCGCAGACACAATAGGCTGAGCAAATATTAGACAAATATCGCTTTTCTGCATTGCCCACTTTGCTGTAGATGAATGGATTGACTTCTCAAATACTGCAAGAGTGAACCAGCCAGCCTGGAATCAAAATCAACATGGCTTTGCCTTTCCTTCCTTTCTACCCCTCCTTCCTTTTTTAATTTCTAGAGCAAATGTATACAAACTATTTATCTAAAACAGAGGCACTCAGAAAAGCAAGCAGCGCAAATAATTAATGATCTGTAGGCACTGTGTGGCTAATGGAGGAGGCCCCGTCCCTGTTATTCTGGGATCCGGCACCCACCTTGGCCTTGACCTGCACTTGCAGTGCCGGAACACCCAGGGAAGGGCTCGGGGCACACTGCCCTGGCTCAAAGGTGATGCCCTGTGGAGCCCTTTGGCCCCTCAAGGCAGGGACAGGGTGATGGGGAGGGGTAAGGAGGTGGCACTCTCTCAGGGATGAGCTAGGTGTGCGTCAGCAGGTTCAAGTTCAATGGGAGAAAGTGTTTTCTAGTGGACACACAAATTAAGGCGTAGAAAAACTTCCTGCTTATCGACAGTTGAGGACATGAGGCCCAGAGAGGTAAAGGGGCTTTTTTGGTGTCACACAGGGGTGAAACTGGGATGACAGACTTGCCCTGAGCTGCGCCCCAATCTCCTCTGCCTTCTGGGCTCGGCTGTCTCTGAGTGCCCAGCACAGGCTGGTCATGCCTTGAGCATGACCTGGTTCGTGAGCTCCCCATTCTCTAACTAGGAGCATCCCTGTGACCCGGACCCCCGACAGACCTTCCACCCCCAGCCTGACATTCCCCTCTGCTTGCACAACTTCCCGTGCGTGGAGGCACCAGCCGCTTGCATAGAGTCCCCCCGCTGCCCCAGTCCTGGTCTTACCCAGAGCTGGCATCTTCTCTCCCCACTGCTGAAGCCAGAGGGGGCCCAGCTTGCCTTTCTGATGAGTCTGTTTGCATTAGACCAAAATGGGCGGAAATGGGTTTTTTCTCGTGGCTGCAGGCCCCATACGATGCCGGACACTAGGATGTGACATTGGCCTTCTCTCCTGCAGGTGGAAGAGGGGTTTTTATCTTCTCTCTGGGAGGGGGAATGACAGGAAAGCCACAGCAGCCAAGGCTGGGAGACAGACTGTGGTTTCTCATCATTAGAAAAATTAAAGTATACAGACAGAAATGTGGTTTTGCTTCATAACTGTATCCTGTCAACTAAATATTTCATTTAGACCTAATGCCTGAGCCAAATGAGAATCTCGAGCAAAACTGCACTATTAGAATACACTTAATTATTGATTCAGCCAGGCAAAAAATAAAAAAATAAAGAAACCAGGCGGTGATCTAATTCTTCTTATCAAGCATCTTGAGTGCTAATATGCACTTGAACAGCTGCTATTATCCTGGGAACCCACCGCCTTCAGCTGCAGAGTGTACAACTTCACACCAGCCACATGGAGCCAGACTGAAGGCAAAGGAAATACGTTCTCTCTTTCCAGCCTCCTCTCCTCAGGGAGGGGTGGGGGCAGAGGTCCCGTGAGCATGGAGGGTGCAGTCTCCCCCTGCACGTCTTCCTAACCTCCTACCTCATTGTGTAGAAGATACTAGATTGCTTCACGGATCCCCAGCCTGGAAACTAGACATGCTCAAAATATTCTTTTTTTTAATATTTATTTATTTTTGAGAGAGAGAGAGAGAGTGTGTAGGGGAGGGACCGAGAGAAAGAGAGAGAGAGAGAGGATCCGAAGCAGGCTCTGGGCTGTCAGCACAGAGCCTGATGCAGGGCTCAGACTCACGAACCGTGAGATCATGACCTGAGCCGAAGTCAAGAGCCAGATGCTTAACCGACTGAATCACCCAGGTGCCCCCCAGAATAGTCTTATGCTAAGTATCTTGAATGTTTTAACTCTTTTTAAATAGTGATGAAAATGATTTATGATCCTAGCANAAAATTTATTTATTTATTTATTTATTTATTTATTTATTTTTAAAAAACTTTTTAGTGTTTATTTTTGAGAGAGAGAAAGAGAGGGCACGAGCCGGGGAGGGGCAAAGAGAGAAGAAGACATGGAATCTGAAGCAGGCTCCAGGCTCTGAGCTGCCAGCACAATCTTTATTTATTTTTTTTAATGTTTCTTTATTTTAAGAGAGAGAGAGAAAGACAGAATTCCAAGCAAGCTCTGTGCTGTCAGCGCCGAGCCCGACGCGGGGCTGGAACTCACAAATTGTGAGATCATGACCTGAGCCGAAATCAAGAGTCAGATGCTTAGCCGGCTGAGCCTCCCAGGCGCCGCAGCCCAATCTTCTGTTTTAGTTTGTGTGTATCACTGTGGGGCCTCGGAAAAGAGACGGGACTTGCTCCCCCAGTACTGATCCTTCCACAACGTGAAGTCAACCCCTCCTGGACCTTTCGCTCGTTCATCTTACCGAGTATCTTCCTGTGGTCTGTCCTCCGATGTGCCACTTCTGTTTCATGCGGTCCCTTGCTTTCCTCTCCATTCTTCAAACCGGACACGGCATCTGAAGGCTGACCGGCTGAGCGCCGGGGCTGCGGTGAGCCTGGGAGGCCCACTGGCCGGTGCGGACACGCTTTGTCACGCACCCGCCGAGGAGGGAAGTGGCTGGCTGGGGCCCGGG